>NC_057800.1:154559494-154882469 GCF_018294505.1 Triticum aestivum | reverse complement strand
TTCTCTCAATCTGCACTTCATTTGCAACACGAGGATGTACAGGACGAAGATTTTGCTCTTGCTGATCATTATCATTGTTAGAGGGATTGTCTTCAGGCTGAGCATTGTCTTCAGGTTGATCAGGTGCGGAGATGATAAGTTCTTCTTCAGGTTGAGCTTCAGAAGGTATGATTTCTCCAGTTCCCATAAGTTTGATTGATTCACTGGATGGAACTTCATCTAGCACATTTGGCAGTTGCTCTCTTTGTGAGCCGTTAGTTTCATCGAACCGCACATCCACTGTTTCAACCACTTTGTAATGAAAGAGATTGAAGACTCTGTAGGAGTGCGAATCCTTTCCATATCCAAGCATAAAACCCTCATGTGCTTTTGGTGCAAATTTTGAAGTGTGATGTGGATCCTTGATCCAGCACTTGGCGCCAAATACTCTGAAGTAACTGACATTTGGCTTCTTGCCAGTAAGGAGTTCATAGGATGTCTTGTTCAGAAGCTTGTGAAGATAAACACGGTTGATGATATGGCATGCAGTGTCAATGGCTTCAGGCCAGAATTTTCTTGGAGTCTTGTATTCATCAAGCATCGTCCGAGCCATCTCAATAAGTGTTCTGTTCTTGCGTTCGACGACGCCATTCTGCTGTGGCGTGTACGGAGCTGAGAATTCATGTGTGATGCCCAAAGTATCAAGATATGTATCAAGGCCAGTGTTCTTGAATTCAGTGCCATTGTCACTTCTGATGTGCTTTATCTTGGCGCCATAGTTGTTCATTGCTCGATTGGCGAAGCGTCTGAAGACATCCTGCACTTCAGTCTTGTAAAGGATTATATGCACCCAAGTATATCTTGAATAATCATCAACAATGACAAAGCCATAGAGACAAGCAGTAGTAGTAAGATTTGAGTAATGAGTGGGACCGAAAAGATCCATGTGTAGCAGTTCGAAGGGTTGAGTCATTGTCATGATTGTCTTCGAGGGATGCTCGGCCCTCGTCATCTTTCCTGCTTCATAGGCACCGCATAAGTGATCCTTCTTGAACTTGACGCCCTCGATGCCTATGACATGACTTTTCCTTGCAAGGGTGTGGAGGTTCCTCATGCCAGCATGCCCTAGCCTTCAATGCTAGAGCCAGCATTCAGAAGCTTTTGCTAGAAGACATACTGCAAGTTGTGGTCCTGCTGAGAAATCTACAACATACAAATCATCTTTTCGATACCCTTCAAACACTAGAGACTTGTCAGATTCCATTAGTACAAGGCAACGGTATTTTCCAAACATCACAATCATGTTTAAATCACAAATCATTGAGACAGACATTAAGTTGAAACCAAGGGATTCAACAAGCATGACTTTATCCATGTGTTGATCCTTTGAGATTGCAACTCTACCTAGACCCAATACCTTGCTTTTACCAGTGTCAGGAAATGTGATGTGACTTTTGTCTGACGGACGTAAAGTTGAGTCCATGAGAAGGCTTCGCTTGCCAGTCATGTGATTTGTACACCCACTATCAATAATCCATTCTGAAGCAGCTGGTGTCGTACCCTACAGTGCAGTTAGGGGGATAGGCTTCACGAAGAGAATTGTGAAGCAAAAACATTTGACGAACCAGTGGATTATTAAAGCTTAGATCAAGATTAGGACTGATAGGGCAGGTTGCAAGCGATTCAGAAACAAAGTACATAGTAAGACCATTTGGGCATTTGATCTTGCGCCCTACAAGATGTTTAAGGTCCCCAGCAATAGTGTCAGACGATTTTGGTTTTCGGCTGGAGACCTTTTCCTGCAAAAGAGAGTTAAGCTTTCTTAGCCACCCACATCTTCAGGGGTGGCTTCGAAGCAATAAGTCTAAGTGCAGCATCTGAGAACTTTGGCTTTGGAGCCCTAGCAAAAAGTCTTGCAGGTGGACAATAGTATTCATAAGAATAAGCAGAATAGTTCTTGGTCTTATGAACATGGCGGTTTGATGAACCGCGCTCATATTCATAGGCCTGAGTATGGCTTCCCTGCAAAACATTTGCGTTAGTGTGACTCAGGTGAGTCCTCTGTCTGTATGAAGCCTTTGGACCGTATGAGGCCTGTGGTCTGGGGTTTGTCTTCTTCACCTGTGGTGTCATGATGACATTCACAGGAAGATTCTCCAAACACCTTTTCGGCACCCAGATCTTCTTCATAGGCGGTCCATTCCTGCAGTTAGTACCAATATACCTGGCAAACACTTCACCATTCTGATTCTTAAACAGTTTATAGTTTGCATCAAAGGATTCATCAATAACAATGGGGTTAGCACAAGTGAAGCCAGATAGAGTGGATGGATCTGCTGAAGGTTCCTTTGCAGCAACCCATGTGGTTTTGGGGTACTGCTCAGGTTTCCAGTAAGAGCCATCAGCATTCATTTTCCTTATGAACCCAACACCCTCTTTCCTAGGGTTTCGGTTCAGGATCTGCCTTTTGAGGACATCACATAGTGTCTGATGCCCTTTGAGACTTTTGTACATCCCTGTTTCAAGCAGTGTCTTCAACCTAGCATTCTCATCAGCAATAGCAGTGGTGTCCTCAGCAGAGGGGTTAGTTTCCACATCAACAGTTGAAGATATTGCAACAGTAGCAGCAGTAGAACATTCAGCAACAGAAGTAGCGTTATCACGCTCAATACATTTAAGACATGGTGGTTCAAATCCTTCCTGAGCTGAACTGATCTGTTTGGCGCGAAGTGACTCGTTTTCTTTTTGAAGATCTTCATGAGCCGCTCTCAATTTCTCAAGATCTTGCTTCCTTTGAAGATAATCATAGGAAAGCCTTTCATGAGCTGTTGAGAGCGTTTCATGACGACTTTCAAGTTCCTCATACTTAACATGAAGATTTTTTATGTCTTCAATTAAGGACTGAGATCGAGTCATTTCAGCGTCTAACAGATCATCGCTTTTGTCTAACAGTTTTTGAATGTGTTCCATGGTTTTCTGTTGTTCAGTTGCAATTTTAGCAAGTGTTTTGTAGCTGGGTTTGGAAACACAATCAGAGTCATCGTCACTAGATGTTTGATAGTGAGTAGTGCGTGTGTTTACCTTGGCACCACGTGCCATGAAGCAGTAGGAAGGAGCGGAGTAGTCCTTGTCATTTGCATCGGTGTCGGTGATGAAGTCATTTTCTTCAGTGTTGAAGATGGACTTGGCAACGTATGTTGTAGCTAGACTTGCAATGCCAGAATCGGACTCCTCCTCAGACTCCACCTCCACCTCCTCACATGCGGACTCATCCTCAGAGTCCATTTCCTTGCCAACAAACGCACATGCCTTGCCAGATGAGCTCTTCTTGTGTGATGAAGACTTGGAGGAAGACTTGGAAGAAGATCTTGAGTATTTCTTCTTCTTCTTGTCGTCAGAGTCATACTCCTTGCTCTTCTTGTGTGATGAAGACTTGTAGGAAGACTTGGAAGAAGATTTTGAGTATTTCTTCTCCTTCTTGTCGTCAGAGTCATACTCCTTGCTCTTCTTCTTCTTCTTCTTCTTCTTCTTGTTCTCATTGTCCCACTGTGGACACTCAGAGATGTAGTGGCCAGGTTTCTTGCACTTGTGACATGTTCTCTTCTTGTAGTCATGAGCAGAAGCTTCATCATTCCTTGAGCTTGATCGTGAAGACTTTCGGAAGCCTTTCTTCTTGGTGAATTTTTGGAACTTCTTCACAAGCATAGCAAGCTCCCTTCCAATGTCTTCAGGATCATCAGAACTGCTGTCAGACTCTTCTTCAGATGAGGAGACAGCCTTTGCCTTCAAGGAACGAGTTCTCCCATAGTTGGGACCGTAGATGTCTCTTTTCTCAAAAAGCTGAAACTCGTGTGTGTTGAGCCTTTCAAGTATGTCAGATGGATCGAGTGTCTTGAAATCAGGACGTTCTTGAATCATCAGGGCTAGGGTGTCAAACGAGCTGTCAAGTGATCTCAGGAGTGTCTTGACGACTTCATGCTTGGTGATCTCAGTAGCGCCGAGGGCTTGAAGCTCATTCGTGATGTCAGTGAGTCGATCGAACATGAGCTGGACATTCTCATTGTCATTTCTCTTGAAGCGATTGAAGAGGTTGCGAAGGACACTGATTCTCTGATCTCTGGGTTGAGACGCCTTCGTTGACCTTGGATAGCCAGTCCCAGACTAGCTTAGATGTTTCCAAAGCACTCACGCGGCCATACTGTCCTTTGGTCAGATGACCACAGATGATATTCTTGGCAGTAGAGTCCAGTTGAACGAACTTCTTGACATCAGCGGCAGTGACACCTTCTCCAGCCTTGGGAACGCCGTTCTTGACGACATACCATAGGTCGACATCAATGGCTTCAAGATGCATGCGCATCTTATTCTTCCAGTAGGGATATTCAGTTCCATCAAAGACGGGGCACGCAGCGGAGACTTTAATTATCCCTGCAGTCGACATAGCTAAAACTCCAGGTGGTTAAACCGAATCACACAGAACAAGGGAGTACCTTGCTCTGATACCAATTGAAAGTGCTAGTGATCGACTAGAGGGGGGTGAATAGGCGATTTTTATGAAAGTCTTCAAAACATGTAAGTTTCGAAGACAAACGATAGAAATAAACCTATTATCATGCAGCGGAAGGTAGACTACACTAGGCAAACCATAGTCATGTATTCAATGAAGTGAAAGCACAATGACAAATAGCAGCTAGGCAGTAAGGATCAGGTAGGAAGATGTTGAGAAGCCAATCAGTACACGTAATCACTTAGTGAAGTCGAATGGTGATGCTATCGTACAATGACTTCACAAGAACCAACAGTAAGTAAAGGGAAGGGAAGGATGAAACCAGTGACTCGTTGAAGACAATGATTTGTTGGACCAGTTCCAGTTGCTGTGACAACTGTACGTCTGGTTAGGGAGGCTGAGATTCAACTCAGAAGACCTCGTCTTCACCTTATTCCCCTTGAGCTAAGGACACCCAGTCCTCGCCCAATCACTCTGGTAAGTCTTCAAGGTAGACTTCCAAACCTTCACAGACTTCGTTCACCGGTGATCCACAATGACTCTTGGATGCTCAGAACGCGACGCCTAACCGGCTGGAGGATTCACAGTCCTCAAGTGTAATAAGTCTTCAGATCACACAGACAAGAAGACTTAAGTGATGCCTAACACTCTTTGGCTCTGGGTGGTTAGGGCTTTATCCTCTCAAGGAATTCTCTCTCAAAGGCTTCGAGGTGGGTTGCTCTCAAACGACAAAAGCCGTACTTTAACTCTGAGCAGCCAACCGTTTATGGTTGTAGGGGGTGGGCTATTTATAGCCACTAGGCAACCCGACCTGATTTGTCCGAAATGACCCTGGGTCACTAAGGAACTGACACGTGTTCCAACGGTCAGATTTCAAACACACACGACAACTTTACTTGGGCTACAAGCAAAGCTGACTTGTCCAACTCTGAACAAGATTCGCTCTCATAGTCTTCACTTGAAGACATAGGATTTTGGTTAAGCATCACTTCAGTCATTCTGACTGGTTTTCTTGGACCTCACTTAACAGTACGGTGGTTCCTATGACTCAACAAAGAAGAAAAAGAACTACGAAAGATCTAAGTCTTCGCGCTCCATAGTCTTCATGTGATGTCTTCTCTTGTCATAGTCTTCAAGGTGAATGTCTTCACTTACCACCTTTGACTTCAATGTCTTCATACATTTTTAGGGGTCATCTCTGGTAGGAAAACCGAATCAATGGGGGACTTCTACCTGTGTTATCCTGCAATTCTCACAAACACATTAGTCCCTCAACTAGATTTGTCATTAATACTCCAAAACCAACTAGGGGTGGCACTAGATGCACTTACAAGGTCCAACACTAACCCCGAAGGTAGACGGCGTGTGTGATGGTGATCTTATCAACCTTGGAATCACTTCCAACACACACCGTCACCTCACCCTTAACTAGTCTCTGTTCATTTTGCAACTCCTATTTTGAGTTACTAATCTTAGCAACTGAATCGGTATCAAATACCCTGGGGTTACTATGAACACTAGTAAAATACACATCAATAACATGTATATCAAATATACCTTTGTTCACTTTACCATCCTTCTTATCCGCCAAGTATTTGGGGTAGTTCCGCTTCTAGTTACCATTCCCTTTGCAGTAGAAGCACTTAGTTTCGGGCTTAGGTCTAGCTTTGTGCTTAATCACGGGAGTGGAAACTTGCTTGTCGTTCTTATTGAAGTTCCCTTTCTTTTCCTTTGCCCTTTTTCTTGAAACTAGTGGTCTTGTCAACCATCAACACTTGATGCTTTTTCTTGATTTCTACCTTCGCTGATTTTAGCATCGCGAAGAGCTCGGGAATCATTTTCGTCATCCCTTGCATATTATAGTTTATCATGAAGTTCTAGTAGCTTGGTGATAGTGATGAGAGAACTCTGCCAATCGCTATCTTATCTGGAAGTAACTCCCACTTGATTCAAGCGATTGTACTACCCAGACATTCTGAGTATATGCTCACTGGCTGAGCCATTCTCCTCCATCTTGTAGGCAAAGTACTTGTTAGAGGTCTCAAACCTCTCGACATGGGCATGAGTCTGAAATACCAATTTCAAATCTTGGAACATCTTATATGATCCATGGTGTTCAAAACGTTTTTGAAGTCCTGGTTCTAAGTCGTAAAGCATGGTGCACTAAACTATCAAGTAGTCATCATACCGAGCTTGTCAAACTTTCATAATTTCTGCATCTGCTCCTGCAATAGGTCTGTCACCTAGCGGTGCGTCAAGGACATAATTCTTCTGTGCAGCAATGAGAATAATCCTCAGATCACGGACCCAGTACGCATCATTGCTACTATAATCTATCAACTTAGTTTTCTCTAGGAACATATCAAAAACACAACGCTACAACGCGAGCTATTGATCTACAACATAGATATGCAAAAACTATCAATACTAAGTTCATGATAAATTAAGTTCAATTAATCATATTACTTAAGAACTCCCACTTAGATAGACATCCCTTGAGTCATCTAAATGATCACGTGATCCATATCAACTAAACCATGTACGATCATCATGTGAGATGGACTAGTCTTCAATGGTGAACATCTCTATGTTGATCATATCTACTATATGATTCACGTTCGACCTTTCGGTCTCTAGTGTTCCAAGGCCATGTCTGTACATGCTAGGCTCGTCAAGTTTAACCCAAGTATTCCGCATGTGCAAAACTGTCTTGCACCCGTTGTATGTGAATGTAGAGCTTATCACACCCGATCATCACGTGGTGTCTCGGCACGACGAACTATCGCAACGCTGCATACTCAGGGAGAATGCTTATACCTTGAAATTTTAGTGAGGGATCATCTTATAATGCTACCGCCGTACTAAGCAAAATAAGATGCATAAAAGATAAACATCACATGCAATCAAAATATGTGACATGATATGGCCATCATCATCT
The DNA here is from genome assembly GCF_018294505.1 of Triticum aestivum. Lineage (NCBI taxonomy): Eukaryota > Viridiplantae > Streptophyta > Magnoliopsida > Poales > Poaceae > Triticum > Triticum aestivum. Next base: position 154,875,045 of record NC_057800.1, on the reverse strand, counting down.
TGTGCCTTTGATCTCCATCTCCAAAGCACCATCATGATCTCCATCGTCACCAGTTGAACCTTGATCTCCATCGAAGCGTCGTAGTCGTCTCGCCAACTATTGCTTCTACAACTATCGCTAACGCATAGTGATAAAGTAAAGCAATTACATGGCGTTTGCATTTCATACAATAAAGCGACAACCATAAGGCTCCTGCCAGTTGTCGATAACTTTTACAAAACATGATCTTCTCATACAAGAACGTATATTACATCATATCTTGACCATATCACATCACAACATGCCCTGCAAAAACAAGTTAGACGTCCTCTACTTTGTTTTTGCAAGTTTTACGTGGCTGTTACGGGCTTCTAGTAAGAACCGTTCTTACCTACACATCAAAACCACAACGGTGATTTATGAAGTTTGTGGTTTTAACCTTCAACATGGACCAGCCGCAGTCAAATCCGATTCAACTAAAGTTGGAGAAACAGACACCCGCCAGGCACCATTATGCAAAACTAGTTGCATGTCTGTCGGTGGAACCGGTCTCATGAACATGGTCATGTAAGGTTGGTCTGGGCCGCTTCATCCAACAATACCGCTCAATCAAAATAAGACATTGGTGGTAAGCAGTATGACGATCACTACCCACAACACTTTGTGTTCTACTCGTGCATATCATCTACGCATAGACCTGGCTCGGATGCCACTGTTGGGTAACGACACTTGCAATTTCAAAATAAATTCCTACGCTCATAAAAGATCTATCTAGGAGATGCATAGCAACGAGAGGGGGAGAGTGTGTGCACGTACCCTCGTAGACCGAAAGAGGAAGCGTTTGACAACGCGGTTGATGTAGTCGAACTTCTTCTCGTTCCGACCAATCAAGCACCGAACGTACGACACCTCCGAGTTCTGCACACGTTCAGCTCGATGACGTCCCTCGAATTCTTGATCCAGCAAAGTGTCAAGGGAGAGTTTCGTCAGCACGACGGTGTGGTGACGGTGATGGTGAAATGATCTGCGTAGGGCTTCGCCTAAGCACTACGACAATATGATCGGAGGCGTAAACATTTGATGATGGAGGGGGGCGCCGCACATGGCTTGGAACAATTGATGTGTGTTAGAGGCGCCCCCACCCCCTTATATAAAGGAGGGAGAGGGGAGGAGGCCGACCCTAGGCGTGCCCCAAGTGGGAGGAGTCCCACTTGGCCTCATAGTAGGATTCGGCCCCCCTTCCTTTTATCGGAGGGGGAAAGGGGTGCGCCGCCCCCTCCCCTAGTCCACCTTGGATTCCTCCCTTGGGGGGGCACCTCTTGTGGGCTGGCTTGCCTCCCTCCTATGGCCCATATGGCCCATATCTTCCCCCGGGGGGTTCTGGTATATGTACCTGATACAATCTGAAACACTTTCGGTGTCCAAATACTATCATCCAATATATCAATCTTTACCTCTCGACCATTTCGAGACTCCTCATAATGTCTGTGATCTCATCCAGGACCAGGACTCCGAACAACATTCGGTCACCAAATCACAATAGCTCATAATACAAATCGTCATCGAATGTTAAGCGTGCGGACCTACGGGTTCGAGAACTATGTAGACATGACCGAGACACCTCTCTGGTCAATAACCAACAGCGGAACCTGGATGCTCATATTGGTTCCTGCATATTCTACGAAGATCTTTATCGGTCAAATCGTAATGACAACATACGTCATTCCCTTTGTCATCGGTATGTTACTTGCCCGAGATTCAATCGTCGGTATCTTCATACCTAGTTCAATCTTGTTACCGACAAGTCTCTTTACTCATTCCGTAATGCATCATCCCGCAACTAATTCATTAGTCACATTGCTTGCAAGGCTTATCATGATGTGCATTACCGAGAGGGCCTAGAGATACCTCTCCGATACTCGGAGTGACAAATCCTAATCTCGATCTATGCTAACCCAAAAAACACCTTCGGAGATACCCGTAGAGCATCTTTATAATCACCCAGTTACGTTGTGACGTTTTATAGCACAGAAGGCATTCCTCCGGTATTCGGGAGTTGGATAATCTCGTAGTCAAAGGAATATGTACAAGTCATGAAGAAAGCAATAGCAATAAAACTTAATGATCATTATGCTAAGATAACGGATGGGTCTTGTCCATCACATCATTCTCATAATGATCAGATCTTGTTCATCAAATGACAACACATGTATATGGTTAGGAAACTTAACCATCTTTGATTAACAAGCTAGTCTAGTAGAGGCATACTAGGGACACTATGTTTTGTCTATGTATCCACACATGTATCAAGTTTCCGGTTAATACAATTCTAGCATGAATAATAAACATTTATCATGATATAAGGAAATATAAATAACAAGTTTATTATTGCCTCTAGGGCATATTTCCTTCATGGGTTGCTAGTAGTGTTGATAACATCTTGTAGTTGATGCTAGTTGGTTTATTTGGTGGAAGATTAAATGTTTGGATCCTTGATGCTATTTCATACCCATCTGATCTTGAACATGAACGTGATTTTTGAGTAGTTACTTTTGTTCTTGAGGACATGGGAGAAGTCTTGTCATAAGTAATCATCTGAATTTGGTATTCGTTCGATATTTTGATGATATGTATGTTTTTCCCTTAGTGGTGTTATTTGAATGTCGACTACATGACACTTCACCATATTTGGGCCTAAGGGATGGCATTGTGGAGTAGTAATTGTATGATGGTGCTACCTCTTGAGCACTGCGTCGGTTTTACCTTGAAAAGGAAAGGGTGATGCAACAAAGTAGTGTAAGTATTTCCCTCAGTTTTTGAGAACCAAGGTATCAATCCAGTAGGAGGCCACGCACGAGTCCCTCGCACCTACACAAAGAAATAAATCCTCGCAACCAACGCGATAAGGGGTTGTCAATCCCTACACGATCACTTACGAGAGTGAGATCTGATAGATATGATAAGATAATATTTTTGGTATTTTTATGATAAAGATGCAAAGTAAAATAAATGGCAAAGGAAATAACTAAGTATTGGAAGATTAACATGATGGAAGATAGACCCAGGGGCCATAGGTTTCACTAGTGGCTTCTCTCAAGAGCATAAGTATTCATGGTGGGTAAACAAATTACTGTTGAGCAATTGACAGAATTGAGCATAGTTATGAGAATATCTAGGTATGATCATGTATATAGGCATCACGTCCAAGACAAGTAGACCGACTCCTGCCTGCATCTACTACTATTACTCCACACATTGACTGCTATCCAGCATGCATCTAGAGTATTAAGTTCATAAGAACTAAGTAACACTCTAAGCAAGATGACATGATGTAGAGGGATAAACTCATGCAATATGATATAAACCGAACCCAAAGCTAAGCACTTCTCCCATTGTAAGAAAGATCAATCTAGTAGGCCAAACCAAACTGATAATTCGAAGAGACTTGCAAAGATAACCAATCATACATAAAAGAATTTAGAGAAGATTCAAATATTGTTCATAGATAAACTTGATCATAAACCCACAATTCATCAGTCTCAACAAAAACACCACAAAAGAAGATTACATCGAATAGATCTCCACAAGAGAGGGGGAGAACTTTGTATTGAGATCCAAAAGGAGAGAAGAAGCCATCTAGCTAATAACTATGGACCCGAAGGTCTCAGGTAAACTACTCACACTTCATTGGAGGGGCTATGGTGTTGATGTAGAAGCCCTCCGTGATCGATGCCCCCTTCGGCAGAGCTCCGAAAAAGGCCCCAAGATGGGATCTCCTGGATACAGAAAGTTACAGCGGTGGAATTAGGGTTTTGGCTCCGTATCTGGTAGTTTGGGGGTATGTAGGTATATATAGGAGGAAGGAGTACGTCGGTGGAGCAACAGGGGGCCCACGAGGGTGGAGGGCGCGCCCCCTACCTCGTGGCCTCCTGGTTGATGTCTTGACGTAGGGTCCAAGTCCTCTGGATCACGTTCATTCCAAAAATTACGTTCCCGAAGGTTTCATTCCGTTTGGACTCCGTTTGATATTATTTTTCTGCGAAACTCTGAAATAGGAAAAAACAACAATTCTGGGCTGGGCCTCGGGTTAATAGGTTAGTCCCAAAAATAATATAAAGGTGTATAATAAAGCCCAATAATGTCCAAAACAGAATATAATATAGCATGGAACAATAGAAAATTATAGATACGTTGGATACATATCAAATGGGTTGCTAGAGTGACAGAAGCTTAAACCCTAGTTTACGCCCTATTCCGCATGGGCCTGATTTGGATCCATATGTTTAATGCTATGGTTAGATTTATCTTATTTCTTCTTTCGTAGTTATAGATACTTGCGAGAAGGGTTAATAATAACTGGGAGGCTTGTCCAAGTAAGAACAACACCCAAGCACCGGTCCAACCACATATCAAACTATCAAAGTAGCGACTACGAATCAAACAAACATGATGAAAGTGACTAGATGAAATTCCCGTGTGTCCTTAATAACACTTTGCTTATTATAAGAGACCATTCCGGCCTATCCCTTGCTACAAAAAGGATTGGGAAACCTTGCTGCACCTTTATTACCATTACTACTTGTTGCTTGTTACAAATTATCTTACTTTCAAACTACTTGTTACCGATAATTTCAGTGCCTGCAGAAAATACCTTGCTGAAAACCGCATGTCATTTCCTCGTGCTCTTCGTTGGTTTCAACACTCTTACTTATTGAAAGGACTATGATTGATCCCCTATACTTGTGGGTCATCAGAACTCTTTTCTGGCGATGTTGCCAGGGAGTGAAGCGCCTTTGGTGAGTGGAATTTGGTAAGGAAACATTTATATTACGTGCTGAAATTTATTGTCACTTGTTACTATGGAAAACAATCCTTTAAGGGATTTGTTTGGGGTATCTTCACCTCGATCGGAAGAACAAAGAGTTTCCCCACAAACTACTGCACCTACTGAAAATATTTATGATGAGATTTCTTCGGGTATGATAGAGAAACTGCTAGCTAATCCTTATGCAGGAGATGGAACAATACATCCCGATATGCACCTAATCTATGTGGTTGAAATTTGTGGATTATTTAAGTTTGCAGGTTTATCCAAAGATGGAGTTAATAATAACGTCTTCCCTTTTTCTTTGGGGGAGAGGCACTGACATGGTATATGCTATGTGATGATATGGTTAACGTGGGATTGGAATCGATTAAATGTGACGCCCGGATATTTAAGCTACAGTAATTCTCTGCTGATGATGCCACGTAACTTCGATTACTGTTGCTAATCTCACGTTAGTTCAAAACTGATTCTAATTCAAATTCAAAATCAAGCAAATAATAAAAGTTTTCAAATATTAAAACTAAAATGTTCGGAGTGAGCCAAATAATCCATATTAAATATTGGTGAAGAAACCACACCTTTATAAAATGTTTAAATAATATGAGATGGGTAAAACAACAACAAAACAATTATTTTAAATGCTTTTAAATACTAAACAAATGTTAATCTAGTTTATATAATCACCAAACTTTTTGGAGTAGGTGGCCTATGTTATTATGCTAATTTAGGAGTAGGAGTTATATTTTTGTAAAGCTGTTTTGCTAACTAAAATAAATAAAATAGAAAAGGGAAAAAATAATAAAAACAAAAAAAACAAAAGAAATTAAAAGCCCCCCCCCCTCACTAGGCCTCGGCCCAGCTGGCCATCCAACTAGGCCAGCCCACTTAACCCTTGCTTAACCCCCTGCCTCTCCCCGTGACCTAGCCACTACCCAGTCAACCCCCCACGATCCCCTTCTCCCCTCCCCGCGCGATCTGGATTGGGCGCACGCCCCGCCCCCGACACGGTCGCCCTCGCCGCCCGGAACGACTCCGCCGCCCAAGGACCTCGCTGGACCGCCTCCACCTCGTCGCCGCCTTCCTCGTCTTCCTCCTCGACTCGCGTCACCAAGCCTCGCCGCCCTGTGCCCCTGCAACGCCGGTGAGGCCATCGGCCTCCGCCTTCCCTCCTCCTCTTCCCCTTCGTCGCCTTGCACACTCGCCGACCGGGCCTCGAACGTGCTCACCACGACCATGCCGCGCCCCTACCACTGCACCGCTCTGCCGACTCCGCCCGCCCACGCCTGCTGTTGCTTCAGCGATGGCCACTGTCCGCAGCTCGAACCGCTCCCCCACCTGCCGGTTCCCGGCCACACCTGCTGCGTCGTTGCCCTGTCCGCCATGCCCGCCTCTGCTCGCCCACGCCCTTCCTTGTGTCCTTGCACGCATCGGCCATGCCGGCGCCGCCCAGCTCCGCCATGGCCCTCCTCCCTTCACCCCGCGACCTCCCTCTGCTTCCTCTGGAAGCGCGTGAGCGCGCGCTCGCCCCCGGTGGCCTCCGTGACTCGAGTTGCCGCCCATAGCAGCGATCTGGCGTGCCTCCGCCGTGGCTCGAGGCCACCAACATTTAATCGCCGGCCTAATAGGCCATTAGTGCTAATTGCGCTATTAACCCTCCTGATAAGCCACTAACACATGGGGCCACCCCGCTAATTAATTAGTTGGCTAAATAAACCTCTTTTAATTTATCTCTCATTGACAGTCGGGCTCCACCACTTGTTTGAGTTAATTTAAAAGGTTAAACTCTGGTAAAACAGGCTCTGTCTATGACAGGTGGCCCCCCTGGTCAGTTTGACTAGTCAACGTCCACAGTTGACTACTGACTGGGCAGTCAACTGGGACCACTGTCAGCCTTTGGTTCACTATTGTGTGTACTGGGCCGAGTGCACGTAGCCCTTTTCCTTTTACATTTCGAAATTAATATTAGTCCAGAAAATCCAGAAATCAATAAAACTTTTAAAAACTCATATAAAATAAATTGTAACTCATATGGGAAACCTTTATACATGAAAGTTGCTCAGAACGACGAGACGAATCCGGATACGCAGCCCGTTCGTCCGCCGCACATCCCTAGCATAGCGAACACGCAACTTTTCCCCTCCGGTTCATCAGTCCGAAAACGCGAAACACCGGGGATAATTTCCCGGATGTTTTCCCCCTTCACCGGTACCACCTCGTACCCCGTTAGGGCACACCTAGCATCGCGCTTTGTCATGTCATGCATCGTCATGCATTTGTTTGCATTATATTTATTGTTTCTTCCCCCTCTTCTCTCGCTAGACATCGAGACCGACGCCGCTGCTATCCAGTACGACTACGTTGTTGACGACCCCTCTCTCTTGCCAGAGCAACCAGGCAAGCCCCCCCCCCCTTTGATCACCAGATATCGCCTATTCTTCTCTCTACTGCTTGCATTAGAGTAGTGTAGCATGTTACTGCTTTCCGTTATCCTATCCTGATGCATAGCCTGTCCTTGCTACAACTGTTTATACCTTATCTGCAATCCTAAATGCTTAGTATAGGATGCTAGTTTATCATCAGTGGCCATACATTCTTGTCCGTCTGCCATGCTATACTATCGGGCCGTGATCGCTCGGGAGTTGATCACGGGTATATATCTATACATAATATATGATACTTGTGGTGACCAAAGACGGGTCGGCTCGTAGGAGTACCCGCGAGTGATTCCGATGTTGGGGGCTGAAGGGGCAGGTGGCTCCATCCCGGTAGAGGTGGGCCTGAGTTACCGAAGGCCCCCGACTATTACTTTGTGGCGGAGCGACAGGGCAGGTTGAGACCACCTAGGAGAGAGGTGGGCCTGGCCCTGGTCGGCGTCCGTGGTTATTTCAGAATAACACGCTTAACGAGATCTTGGTATTTGATCTGAGTCTGGCTACTGGCCTATACGCACTAACCATCTACGCGGGGACAGTTATGGGCACTCGACGTCGTAGTATCAGCCGAAGCCTTTGTGACATCAGCGACTGAGCGGCGCCCGCCGGGTTGGACCGCGTAACGCAACTTCCTTTGTAATGGAGGTTGCTAGGTCTGCTCTCTGGCCGTGTACGCAACGTGCAAGTGTGCAATGGGCGATGGGCCCAGACCCCTGCGCCATAGGATTTAGACCGGCGTGTTGACCTCTCTGTTGTGCCTAGGTAGGGCTGCTACGTGTTGATCTTCCGAGGCCGGGCATGACCCAGAAAAGTGTGTCCGGCCAAATGGGATCGAGCGTGTTGGGTTATGTGGTGCACCCCTGCAGGGAAGTTGATCTATTCGAATAGCCGTGTCCCTCGGTAAAAGGACGACCCGGAGTTGTACCTTGACCTTATGACAACTAGAACCGGATACTTACTAAAACACACCCTTCCAAGTGCCAGATACAACCGGTGATCGCTCTCTCACAGGGCGAGGAAGGGAGGATCATTGATTAGGATTATGCTATACGATGTTACTTGGTGAACTTACCATCTACTCTCTTCTCCTGCTGCAAGATGGAGGTGGCCAGAAGCGTAGTCTTCGACATGACTAGCTATCCCCCTCTTATTCTGGCATTCTGTAGTTCAGTCCACATATGATACCCCTTCTCCATTTGATACCAATGCATACATATGTAGTGTAGTTCCTTGCTTGCGAGTACTTTGGATGAGTACTCATGGTTGCTTTTCTCCCCTTTTTTCCCCTTTCCTATATCCGATTGCTGCGACCAGATGTTCACTGGTAGAAAAAGGGCCTTTAGTCCCGGTTCGTAAGGGCCTTTAGTCCCGGTTCTGGAACCGGGACTAAAGGGTCGGTACTAATGCCCTGACCCTTTAGTCCCGGTTCAATCCAGAACCGGGACTAAAGGCCCTCCACGTGGCCGGTCCACCTTTAGTCCCGGTTGGTAACACCAACCGGTACTAAAGGAAATTTTCTGATTTTTTTTTGAAATTTTTTTGAATTTTTTTTTGATTTTTTTATTTTCAAATTTCTAAATTATTTTAACCTCTAATCTCTAATCACCCCTCATCACTGCTCAATTTAATCTCTAATCACCTCTCATCATTCCAAATCATCTAACTTCCCGAATGGTCACCCATCCTCTCACTACTCCAGCCTGAGCACGCTTAACTTTCGGGTTCTATTCTCCCTCGTTTCCAAGTCTGCACTTGTTGTTTTCCTGACAATAGTAAGATGTCAATCCTATTAACCCTCAGGAATTTAGCTTGAGCATGAAGTCACATATTTCACTGTTTGAGTTTGAAACTATTGTTCTAAAAAACAATAATTTTTTAGTAACACTAATATTTCTTGAATAAGTAGTTTGACCATTGTTTGACCACAGTTTGACCAGATTTGACCAAAATTCAAAAAAAGGTGAAATAATTATTTAATAACACTAATATTCTTGAATAATTATTTAGTAACACTAATACTTCTTGAATAAGTAGTTTGACCAGATTTACTGAAAATTTAAAAAAACTGAAATTTGAGCATAACTTTTTTCCTTTTGGAATTTGAGGATTCTACAAATTTGCAAACAGGCCCACTTTTTTTCCTTTCAAGTAGATGATTTTTCATATAAAAACTTTTTAATCCGTGTTCGTATGCAAAAGTTATGCCCATTTTACAAATTCTAGAGAGATTTTGTAAATAAAGTCGAAATTCATATTTGTAAATTTTCCCAACAACTAGACCACATATCACATGGGAAACTTATTTTATTTTATTTTTATTGACATTTCATCATTTTCTTTTGTTTTTTCTAAAACTGAAAAGGCGGTCCACTGGGGGGGGGGGAGTTTGAAAATGGGACCTTTAGTACCGGTTCGTGCCATGAACCGGTACTAATGCCTCAAAGCCCATTAGTCCCGGTTGGTGGCACCAACTGGGACTAAAGGTCTAACCTTTAGTACCGGTTGGTACCACCAACCGGGACCAATGGGGATCGTACCCTTTAGTCCCGGTTCGTGGCACGAACCGGGACTAAAGGGCCCAGGTGAACCGGGACTAATGCCTTAGCCACACGAACCGGGATAAATGCACCCATTGGTCCCGGTTCTGGACTGAACCAGGACTAATGGGCTTACCCGGCCTGGACCAAAGCCCCCTTTTCTACTAGTGGTTGGAGTCCAAGAGCCAGACACCACCGTTGATGACGACTACTACTACTCGGGAGGTGCCTACTACTACGTGCAGCCCGCTGACGATGACCAAGAGTAGTTTAGGAGGATCCCAGGCAGGAGGCATGCGCCTCTTTCGATCTGTATCCTAGTTTGTGCTAGCCTTCTTAAGGCAAACTTGTTTAACTTATGTCTGTACTCAGATATTGTTGCTTCCGCTGACTCGTCTATGATCGAGCTCTTGTATTCGAGCCCTCGAGGCCACTGGCTTGTAATATGAGGCTTGTATGACTTATTTTATTTGTAGAGTTGTGTTGTGATATCTTCCCTTGAGTCCCTGATCTTGATCGTACACGTTTGCGTGTATGATTAGTGTATGGTCAAACCGGGGGCGTCACATTAAAATCGGAATTTCTTCAAAAGTTTTATCCTATGCATCTGGTTCGTCGTGATCGGAATTATATATATGATGTTTGGCCTCGTGAAGGAGAAAACATCGCTCAAGCTTGGGGGAGGCTTAAGTACATGATGTACACATGCCCCAATCATGAGCTCTCAAAAGAAATTATCTTACAAAAAATTTATGCTCAACTTTCTCATGATGATCAAACCATACTCGATTCTTCTTCAACTCATTCATTTATGAAGAATAATATTGAATTCAGATGGGATCTTTTGGAAAGAATTCAACACAACTCTGAAGATTGGGAACTCCACAAAGGTAAAGTGTTAGGTATAATACTTAAGTTTGATTGTGTTAAATATTTTATAGATACCGATGCTTTTCATAAGTTTAGCACTAAATATGGACTTGACTTCAATATAGTAGGTTCCTTTTATGAATCATTTGCTACTCATGTTGATCTCCCTAAGGAGAAGTAGCTTAAAAACACCCATCCTACTCATGTTGATCTCCCTAAAGACATTGATGTTACCATTAAACTTGCGAATAGAGATATTATTTCACTACTTGCGATTGTTAGAGATGTTGAAGTCTTGTGTGGAAAAATAAAATACCCTATTGATTTTCTAGTTCTTGATTCTCCACAAGATGATTTTTGCCCCATTATATTTGGTAGACCGTTCTACGGTTAATGCTAAGATTGATTGCACTAAGGAAATTGTCAGTGTTAACTTTGTTGATGTATCTCATGAGTTTAATTTCTCTAAATTACATAGACAACCTCATGATAAAGAATTGTCTAGTAACGATGAAATATTGGTCTTACTTCTATTGCCGCACCTCCTACTAATCCGTTAGAACAATATTTGCTACACCATGAAAATTATATGTACATGAATTAAAGAAATGAAATAGATAAGATGTTCTTTGATAAAAAACCTATCCTTAAACACAATTTGCCTGTTCAAACTCTTGGAGATCCTGCTCCACCTAAAGGTGATCCCGTGTTTGAATTGAACAACTGCCTGATACATTGAAATATGCTTATCTCGATGAAAAGAAGATATATCATGTTATTATTAGTGCTAACCTTTCAGAGCATGAAGAAAAGAGATTACTTAAAACTCCGAGGAAGCGTCGTGCCGCTATTGGATATACTCTTGATGATCTTAAAGGCATCAGTCCCATTTTATGTTAGCACAAGATTAATATGGAGCCCAACACCAAGCCGGTTGTTGATCATCAATGACAGTTAAATTCTAAGATGAAGGATGTGGTAAAAACTGAAATATTAAAGCTTTTGGAAGCAGTATAATTTATCCCATAGCTGATAGTAGATGGGTAAGTCTTGTTCATTGTGTTGCTAAGAAATGAGATATAACTGTTGTTCCCAATGATAAGAGCATCTCCAATAGCGGCGGCAAAAACCCCGCACGCGTGGTAAACTGCCATTTTAGCACGCGCGGGAAACGGTTGCGCCCGCGGGGAAAAAAGCGGGAGGTCGCGCACTAGACTTGGCGCACCGCTTCCGGTGCGCCTATAAATTGTAGCAGTCGCCACGCGGCCTCCCATCGCTATCCACACGGCCACGCTCTCTCTCCCTGCTTCCTTTGCTTCCTATGCCGCTTCCTCACCCTACCACTGACGTGCCACCATAGTGCCACCGTGCCAACGCACCGTCGGGGATCTTTGGACATCTGCTGCGTGCGCCAGCGCCACTCTGGCGCCTTCTACGCCGAGATTCGGTCCGTCAACGTCTGCCTTGGCCTCGGCACGTTCAAGACCTACGCACGAGGCCGCTGCGCATACGAGGCGGCGGCGTGGCGCCTCCAGAGGCCTCACGCGCAGATGAACTTCCACGACGTTTGGACGTGCGAGCAGGCACAACACGTCGCCCCTCCGCCTTGTCTTATGCTACGTCTTAAGCTTGCGTTGGTTTTCCCCGAAGAGGAAGGGATGATGCAGCAGAGTAGCGTAAGTATTTCCCTTAGTTTTTGAGAACCAAGGTATCAATCTAGTAGGAGGCCACGCTAAAGTCCCTCGTACCTGCACAAAACTATAGGTACTCACAACCAACACGATTAGGGGTTGTCAATCCCTTCACGGTCACTTACGAGAGAGAGATCTGATAGATATAGTATTTTTGGTATTTTTGGTATAAAGATGCAAAATAAAAAGTAAAAGCAAAGTAAAAAAGCAAAGCAAGATTAAAGTGATGGAGATTGATATGATGAGAATAGACCCGGGGGCATAGGTTTCACTAGTGGCTTCTCTCAAGAGCATAAGTATTCTACGGTGGGTGAACAAATTACTGTTGAGCAATTGACATAATTGAGCATAATTATGAGAATATCTAGGCATGATCATGTATATAGGCATCACGTCCGTGACAAGTAGACCGAAACGATTCTGCATCTACTACTATTACTCCACTCATCGACCGCTATCCAGCATGCATCTAGAGTATTAAGTTAAAAACAGAGTAACGCCCTAAGCAAGATGACATGATGTAGAGAGATAAATTCATGCAATATGAAATAAACCCCATCTTGTTATCCTCGATGGCAACAATGCAATACGTGCCTTGCTGCCCCTTCTGTCACTGGGAAAGGACACCGCAAGATCGAACCCAAAGCTAAGCACTTCTCCCATGGCAAGAACTACCAATCTAGTTGGCCAAACCAAACGGATAATTCGAAGAGAAGATTCAAATATTATTCATAGATAGACTTGATCATAAAGCCACAATTCATCGGTCTCAACAAACACACCGCAAAAAGAAGATTGCATCGAATAGATCTTCACAAGAGAGGGGGAGAACTTTGTATTGAGATCCAAAAAGAGAGAAGAAGCCATCTAGCTACTAACTATGGACCCGAAGGTCTGAGGTAAACTACTCACACTTCAACGGAGAGGCTATGATGATGTAGAAGCCCTCCATGATGACGGCCCTCTCCGGCGGAGCTCCGGAATAGGCCCCAAGATGGGATCTACTGGATACTGAAAGTTGCGGCGGTGGAATTAGGTTTTTGGCTCCTATTCTGATCGTTTGGGGTATGTAGGTATATATAGGAGGAAGAAGTATGTCGGTGAAGCTCCGAGGGGCCCACGAGGCAGGGGGCGCGCCCCTCACCCTCGTGACCTCCTCTCTGATGCCTTGGCGTAGGGTCCAAGTCTCCTGGATCACGTTCGGTGAGAAAATCACGTTCCCGAAGGTTTCATTCCGTTTGGACTCCGTTTGATATTCCGTTTCTTCGAAACACTGAAATAGGCAAAAAAAACAACAATTCTGGGCTGGGACTCCGGTTAATAGGTTAGTCCCAAAAATAATATAAAAGTGGAAAATAAAGCCCAATATAGTCCAAAACAGTAGATAATATAGCATGGATCAATCAAAAATTATAGATACGTTGGAGATGTATCAGGCATCCCCAAGCTTAATTCCTGCTCGTCCTCGAGTAGGTAAATGATAAAAAGAGAATTTTTGATGCGGAGTGCTACTTGGCATAATTTCAATGCAAATCTTCTTAATTGTGATATGAATATTCAGATTCGAAAGATTCAAGACAAAAGTTTATATTGACATAAAAATAATAATACTTCAAGCATACTAACAAAGCAATTATGTCTTCTCAAAATAACATGGCCAAAGAAAGTTATCCCTACAAAATCATATAGTCTGGCTATGCTCTATCTTCACCACACAAAGTATTTAAATCATGCACAACCCCGATGACAAGCCAAGCAATTGTTTCATACTCTAACTTTTTCAATCTTCACGCAATACATGAGCGTGAGCCATGGATATAACACTATAGGTGGAATAGAATGGTGGTTGTGGAGAAGACAAAAAGGAGAAGATAGTCTCACATCAACTAGGCGTATCAACGGGCTATGGAGATGCCCATCAATAGATATCATTGTGAGTGAGTAGGGATTGCCATGCAACGGATGCACTAGTGCTATAAGTATATGAAAGCTCAGAAAGAAACTAAGTGGGTGTGCATCCGACTTTCTTGCTCATGAAGACCTAGGGCAATTTGAGGAAGCCCATCATTGGAATATACAAGCCAAGTTCTATAATGAAAGATTCCTACTAGTATATGAAAGTGATAACATGAGAGACTCTCTACTATGAAGATCATGGTGCTACTTTGAAGGACAAGTATGGTAAGAGGATAGTAACATTGTCCATTCTCTCTTTTTCTCTCATTTTTTTATTTTTTTATTTTTATTTGGGCCTTTTCTCTTTTTTTATGGCCTCTTTTTTTATTTGGGCTTCTTTGGCCTCTTTTTTTATTTTATTTTTCGTCCGGAGTCTCATCCCGACTTATGGGGGAATCATAGTCTCCATCATTCTTTACTCACTGGGACAATGCTCTAATAATGATGATCATCACAGTTTTATTTTTCTTACAACTCAACAATTACAACTCGATACTTAGAACAAAATATGACTCTATATGAATGCCTCCGGCGGTGTACCGGGATATGCAATATGACAATGATGAATGTGTCATGAACGGAACGGTGGAAAGTTGTATGGCAATATATCTCGGAATGGCTATGGAAATGCCATAATAGGTAGGTATGGTGGCTGTTTCGAGGAAGGTATATGGTAGGTGTATGATACCGGCGAAAAGTGCGTGGTATTAGAGAGGCTAGCAAAGGTGGAAGGGTGAGAGTGCGTATAATCCATGGACTCAACATTAGTCATAAAGAACTCATATACTTATTGCAAAAATCTAGAAGTTATCAAAGAAAAGTATTACGTGCATGCTCCTAGGGGGATAGATTGGTAGGAAAAGACCATCACTCGTCCCCGACCACCACTCATAAGGAGGACAATTAATAAATAAATCATGCTCCAACTTCATCACATAACGGTTGACCATACGTGCATGCTACGGGAATCACAAACTTTAACACAAGTATTCTTTAAATTCACAACTACTCAACTAGCATGACTTTAATATTATCCCCTCCATATCTCAAAACAATTATCATGCTTCAATCTTTTCTTAGTATTCAACACACTCAAAAGAAAGTTTCACAAATCTTGAATACCAAGCATATTATTATTAAGCAAATTACCATGCTATTAAGAGACTCTCAAAATAATTTAAGTGAAGCATGAGAGGTCAATAGTTTCTTTAAAACAAATCCACCACTGTGCTCTAAAAGATCTAAGTGAAGCACATAGAGCAAAATTATAACACTCAAAAGATATAAGTGAAGCACATAGAGCAAAACTACATAGCTCAAAAGATATAAGTGAAGCACATAGAGTATTCTATCAAATTTTAATTCATGTATGGCTCTCTCAAAAGGTGTGTACAGCAAGGATGATTGTAGCATACTAAGACACAAATAATACAAGACGCTCCAAGCAAAACACATATCATGTTGGTGAATAAAAATATAGCTCCAAGTAAATTACCGATGGAAGTGGATGAAAGAGGGGATGCCTTCCGGGGCATCCCCAAGCTTTGATTTTTTGGTGTCCTTGGATTATCTTGGGGGTTCCATGGGCATCCCCAAGCTTAGGCTCTTGCCACTCCTTGTTCCATAATCCTTCAAAAGAATTCACCCAAAACTTGAAAACTTCACAACACAAAACTTAAAGTAGAAAACTCGTGAGCTCCGTTAGCGAAAGAAAACAAAAGACCATTTCAAGGTACTGTAATGAACTCATTCTTTATTTATATGGGTGTCAAACCTACTGTATTCCGACTTATCTATGGATTATAAACTATTTTACTAGCCATAGATTCATCAAAATAAGCAAACAACACACGAAAAACAGAATCTGTCAAAAACAGAACAGTCTGTAGTAATCTGTAGCTAGCGCAAGATCTGGAACCCCAAAAATTCTAAAATAAATTTCTGGACATGAGTAATTTATATATTAATCATCTGAAAAAATAATTAACTAAATATCACTCTCCAAATAAAAATGACAGCAGTTCTCGTGAGCGCTAAAGTTTCTGTTTTTTACAGCAAGTTCAACAAGACTTTCCCCAAGTCTTCCCAATGGTCCTACTTGGCACAAACACTAATTAAACACAAAAAACACAACCAAAACAGAGGCTAAATAATTTATTTATTACTCATCAGGAGTAAAAAGCAAGGAATAAAAATAAAATTAGGTTGCCTCCCAACAAGCGCTATCGTTTAACGCCCCTAGCTAGGCATAAAAGCGAGGATAGATCTAGGTATTGCCATCTTTGGTAGGCAATCCATAAGTGGCTCTCATGATAGTTTCATATGGCAATTTTATTTTCTTTCTTGGAAAGTGTTCCATGCCCTTTTTTAATGGAAATTGAAATCTAATATTCCCTTCCTTCATATCAATAATCCCACCAACCGTTCTAAGGAAAGGTCTACCAAGAATAATAGGGCAAGAAGGATTGCAATCTATATCAAGAACAATGAAATCTACGGGAACATAATTCCTATTTTCAACAATAAGAACATCATTAATCCTTCCCATAGGTTTCTTAATAGTAGAATCCGCAAGATGCAAGTTTAGAGAGCAATCATCAAAATTACAGAAATCTAGTAAATCACACAAAGTCTTGGGAATAGTGGAGACACTAGCACCCAAATCACACAAAGCATAAAACTCATGATCTTTAATTTTAATTTTAATAGTTGGTTCCCACTCATCATAGAGTTTTCTAGGGATAGAAACTTTCAACTCAAGTTTTTCTTCATAAGATTGCATCAAGGCATCAACAATATGTTCGGTGAAGGCTTTATTTTGACTATAAGCATGTGGAGAATTTAGCACGGATTGCAAGAAGGAAATACAATCAATTAAAGAGCAACTTTCATAACTAAATTCCTTGAAATCCAATATAGTGGGTTTAGCAACATCTAGATTTTTATTTCTTTCAATCCCACTTTCATCAATTTCATCATAAAGATCTAAATACTCCGAATTTTTAGAATGCCTTCTAGGTAAAGGAAGATCATATTCAGTTTCATCAAGATTCATATTGCAAAACAAAGATTCAATAGGAGATACATCAATAACTTTTAGATCTTCATCTTGATTTTCATAGGAATTGGAAGAACACGCTTTAATAAATGCATCTTTGGAAGCACGCATCCTAGCGGTTCTTTCCTTGCACTCATCAATGGAAATTCTCATGGCTTTGAGAGACTCATTGATATCATGCTTAGGAGGAATATATCTAATCTTTAAAGAATCAATCTCAAGAGAAATTCTATCAATGTTCCTAGCCAAATCATCAACTTTAAGCAATTTCTCTTCAAGCAAAGCATTAAAATTCTTTTGTGACTTCATAAACTCTTTAACACTATTCTCAAATTCAGAGGGCATCTTATTATAATTTCCATAAGAGTGATTGTAGGAATTCCCATAATTATTAGAAGGATTACTAGGATATGGCCTAGGATTAAAATTCCCTCTATAAGCGTTGTTACTAAAATTATTCCTACCAACAAAATTCACATCCATAGATTCATTGTTATTCTCAATCAAAGTAGACAAAGGCATATCATTAGGATCAGAAGAAACACTCTTAGTAGCAAATAATTTCATAAGTTCATCCATCTTTCCACTCAAAACATTGATTTCTTCTATCGCATGCACTTTTTTATTAGAAGATCTTTCAGTATGCCATTGAGAATAATTAACCATAATATTATCTAGGAGGTTAGTAGCATCTCCTAAAGTGATTTCCATAAAAGTGTCTCCCGCGACCGAATCTAAAAGATTTCTAGAAGAAAAATTCAATTCGGCATAATTTTTTTGCATAATCATCCACAAATTCAAACCATGAGTAGGGAAATTACGTATCATTAATTCCATTCTCTCCCAAGCTTGTGCAACATGTTCATGATCAAGTTGCTTAAAATTCATAATATCGTTTCTAAGAGAGATGATCTTAGCAGGAGGGAAATACTTAGAGATAAAAGCATCTTTGCACTTGTTCCAAGAATCAATACTATTCTTAGGCAAAAAAGAAAACCAAGCTTTAGCACGATCTCTAAGCGAAAAAGGAAATAGCTTCAATTTAACGACATCATTATCGACATCTTTTTTCTTTTGCATGTCACATAAATCAATGAAGCTATTCAGATGAGTAGCGGCATCTTCACTAGGAAGTCCGGCGAATTGATCTTTCATAACAAGATTCACCAAAGAAGTATTGATTTCACAAGATTCGGTATTGGCAAGAGGAGCAATCGGAGTGCTAAGAAAATCATTATTATTGGTATTGGTGAAGTCACACAATTTGGTAGTATCTTGAGCCATCGCGATAAACAAGCAATCTAACACACGAGCAAACAAAAAGGCAAGCGGGCAAAAGAGGCAAATAGAGAGGGAGGATAGAGAGAGAGGGCGAATAAAACGGAAAGGGTGAAGTGGGGGAGAGGAAAACGAGAGGCAAATGGCAAATAATGTAATGCAAGAGATAGGGATTGTGATGGGTACTTGGTATGTTGACTTTTTGCGTAGACTTCCCGGCAACGACGCCAGAAATCCTTCTTGCTACGTCTTGAGCTTGAGTTGGTTTTCCCCGAAGAGGAAGGGACGATGCAGCAGAGTAGCGTAAGTATTTCCCTCAGTTTTTGAGAACCAAGGTATCAATCCAGTAGGAGGCCACGCTAAAGTCCCTCGTACCTGCCCAAAACTATAGGTACTCGCAACCAACGCGATTAGGGGTTGTCAATCCATTCACGGTCACTTACGAGAGTGAGATCTGATAGATATAGTATTTTTGGTATTTTTGGTATAAAGATGCAAAATAAAAAGTAAAAGCAAAGTAAAAAAGCAAAGCAAGATTAAAGTGATGGAGATTGATATGATGAGAATAGACCCGGGGGCATAGGTTTCACTAGTGGCTTCTCTCAAGAGCATAAGTATTCTACGGTGGGTGAACAAATTACTGTTGAGCAATTGACATAATTGAGCATAATTATGAGAATATCTAGGCATGATCATGTGTATAGGCATCACTTCCGTGACAAGTAGACCGAAACGATTCTGCATCTACTACTATTACTCCACTCATCGACCGCTATCCAGCATGCATCTAGAGTATTAAGTTAAAAACAGAGTAACACCTTAAGCAAGATGACATGATGTAGAGAGATAAATTCATGCAATATGAAATAAACCCCATCTTGTTATCCTCGATGGCAACAATGCAATACGTGCCTTGCTGCCCCTTTTGTCACTGGGAAAGGACACCGCAAGATCGAACCCAAAGCTAAGCACTTCTCCCATGGCAAGAACTACCAATCTAGTTGGCCAAACCAAACGGATAATTCGAAGAGACTTGCAAAGATAACCAATCATACATAAAAGAATTCAGAGAAGATTCAAATATTATTCATAGATAGACTTGATCATAAACCCATAATTAATCGATCTCAACAAACACACCGCAAAAAGAAGATTACATCAAGTAGATCTCCACAAGAGAGGGGGAGAACTTTGTATTGAGATCCAAAAAGAGAGAAGAAGCCATCTAGCTACTAACTATGGACCCAAAGGTCTGAGGTAAACTACTCACACTTCATCGGAGAGGCTATGATGATGTAGAAGCCCTCCGTGATGACGGCCCTCTCCGGCGGAGCTCCGGAACAGGCCCCAAGATGGGATCTACTGGATACAGAAAGTTGCGGCGGTGGAATTAGGTTTTTGGCTCCTGTTCTAATCGTTTGGGGGTACGTAGGTATATATAGGAGGAAGAAGTACGTCGGTGAAGCTCCGAGGGGCCCACGAGGCAGGGGGCGCGCCCTAGGGGGGCGCCCCCACCCTCGTGACCGCCTCTCTGATGCCTTGGCGTAGGGACCAAGTCTCCTGGATCACGCTCGGTGAGAAAATCACGTTCCCGAAGGTTTCATTCCGTTTGGAATCTGTTTGATATTCCGTTTCTTCGAAACACTGAAATAGGCAAAAAACAACAATTCTGGGCTGGCCTCCAGTTAATAGGTTAGTCCCAAAAATAATATAAAAGTGGAAAATAAATCCCAATATAGTCCAAAACAGTAGATAATATAGCATGGAGCAATCAAAAATTATAGATACGTTGGAGGCGTATCATCTTATAACAGACCAGGACCATGAGGAACACCATCGGCGATAGCGTCGCCTCCTCATCGCCGAGGTGGATGAGTGAGCCATGGCGGAGTGGCGCCAGTGCTACCTGCATGATGTCGCCGACGAGCATGCCTTGTGGGCGGAGAGGACAGCAAGGCGCCGTGTGGAGCGGGCGAAGAGGTGTCGGCGGAAGGCACTCGCGGAGGCGCAGTGCGATCTCGTTAACGCAGGTGGGGAGTCGTTCTTCGACTCAGATGATCCTCGTTGGGAAGGCGCGTGGTTGATACCTCGGACGACACTAGCGAGAATGATGATGATGACTCGGAGTAGGTTCTAGTTGCACCATAGGTTTTATCTAGTTGTACCATAGTTTTTATCTATCTATGTTATGATGAACTATGTACGCATTGTGAAATATCTATGTATCATTTTTTATCTATTTTAAATCTATGCATATGTTTTTATATTAGTTCGTAGTGCATATGTTGTTTGTGCGAGAGCGCACGCGTAGTATTTTTGCAGCGCCTGCTGGAGCTATTCACGCACGCTAAAGTTTATAGTGGCCGCTAGAGCCAGCGCTCCATGCTGCAAACGCTTTTTTAGCGCGCCGCGCATTGGGCGGCTGTTGGAGATGCTCTAAAATTGAACTTATTCCACAAAGAATTGTAACTGGTTATAGGATGGTAATTGATTTTAGAAAATTAAACAAAACTACTTGAAAGGATCATTACCCCATACCTTTTATAGATCAAATGTTTGGAAGATTATCTAAGCACACACACTTTGTTTTCAAGATGGATATTCTGGTTTCTCTCAAATACCTGTGTCACAAGAAGATCAAGAGAAAACTACTTTTACTTGCCCCTTTGGAATTTATGCTTATAGACGTATGACTTTTGGTTTATGCAATGCACAGGCTACCTCTCAAACGTGTATGACTGCGCTATATTCTCTTATTTTGTGAAAAGATTGTTGAGGTTTTCATGGGTGATTTTTCCGTTTGTGGGACTTCTTTAAACGATTGCTTGAGAAACCTTGATCGAGTTTTGCAGAGATGTAAACAAACTAATCTTGTATTGAATTGGGAGAAGTGCCACTTTATGGTAAATGAAGGTATTGTCTTGGGGCATAAAATTTTATAACAAGGTATTGAAGTACATAAAGCTAAAGTTTATGCAACTAAGAAAATGCCATGTCCTAAGGATATTAAAGGTATAAGAAGTTTCCTTGGTCATGTTGGTTTCTATAGGAGGTTCATTAAAGACTTCTCTAAAATATCTAGGCCTCTTACTAATCTTTTGCAAAAGGATGTTCCATTTATTTTTGATGATGATTTTGTAGAAGCCTTTCAAACACATAAAAGCCTTTACCTCTGCACTTATTGTTCAACCAACAGATTGGAACTAACCATTTGAAATTATGTGTGATGCTAGTGACTATGTTGTTGGTGTCGTTCTTGGACAAAGAGTTGATAAGAAATAAATGTTATCCGCTATGCTAGTAAAATTCTAGACAGTGCTTAAAAAAATTGTGCTACTACTGAGAAAGAATTTTTAGTAGTTGTGTTTGCATGTGATAAATTCAGACCTTACATTGTTGATTCTAAACTAATTGTTCACACCGATCATGCTGCTATTAAATATCTTATGGAAAAGAAAGATGCTAAACCTAGACTCATTAGGTGGGTTCTATTGCTACAAGAATTTGACTTGCATATTCCTGATAGAAGGGAGCTGAGAATCCCGCAGTTGATAATTTGTCTAGATTGGAAAATATTCTTGATGACCCACCACCTATTGATGATAGTTATCCTGATGAACAACTAGCTATTATAAATGATTTTCGTAATACTCATTGGTATGCAAACTATGCTAATTACATTGTTGCTAAATATATACCACCTAGTTTCACATACCAACAAAAGAAAAAGTTCTTCTTTGATTTAAGACATTACTTCTGGGATGACCCACATCTTTATAAAGAAGGAGTAGATGGTATTATTAGATGTTGTATACCTGAGCATGAATAGGAACAAAACCTATGGAAGTGTCATTCTAAGGCTTACGAAGGACACCATGCTGGAGACAGAACTGCACATAAGGTATTACATTCTAGTTTTTATTGGCCTACTCTCTTCAAGGATGCACGTAAGTTTGTCTTTTCTTGTGATGAATGTCAAAGAATTGGTAATGTTGATAGACGTTAGGAAATGCCTATGAATTATTCACTTGTTATTGAGCCATTTGATGTTTAGGGATATGATTATATGGGACCTTTTCCTTCCTCCAATGGGTATACTCATATTTTAGTTGTTATTGATTATGTTACTAAGTGGGTAGAAGCTATTCCAACTAGTAGTGCTGATCATAACACTTCTATTAAAATGCTTGAAGAAGTTATTTTTCCAAGGTTTGGAGTCCCTATATATTTAATGACTGATGGTGGTTCACACTTTATTCATGGTGCTTTCCGTAAACTGCTTGCTAGATATGATGTCAACCATAGAATTCCATCTCCCTATCATCCTCAATGTAGTGGGAAGGTTTACTTGAGCAATAAAGAAATAAAGTTTATTTTGCAAAAGACAGTCAATATATCTAGACAGAATTGGTCTAAGAAACTTGATGATGCATTATGGTCTTATAGAAGCGCATATAAAAATTCGATATGTATGTCTCCATATAAAATGGTCTATGGAAAAGCATGTCATTTACCTCTTGAGTTAGAAGATAAAGCATATTGGGAAATTAAAGAACTTAATTATGATTTCAAACTTGCTGGTGAGAAGAGGTTATTCGATATTAGTTCATTGGATGAGTGGAGAACCCAAGCATATGAAAATGCCAAATCTATATCTATACCTACTATTAAAGGGAGGTGATATTCTTGGTTTCGTCCCGCTTCGTTTGGTCCCGCTTCAATTAATTTCACGTACGCTATTTAGTTTTGTTACTTGCCACCCGTTTTGGCCCAAGGGAGGAAGCCTATCTGGCGGCGCATTGTGGCTCAAGTCCGGAGAAAAATAAAATTGCCGATGGGAGGGTTCGATCTCATAACTTGCCAACCGACCACACACAGTTTGTCCAACTGACCCAACTAGAGATATGAGTGGATTTTTTTCTCCCGTTGCAACGCATGAGCCTTTTTTATAGTTGTTTAAAGAAGAAGTTAAAAGATGGCATGAATAAAAGAATCCAAAAACGGGGATTCAAAGTGGGTGAATATGTTCTATTGTACTACTCTCATTTCAGATTCTTTGCAGTAAACTACTCTTCAAATGGGAAGGACATTATACCATCAAAGAAGTTTATCGTTCCAAAGCTGTCAAAATCAATAATTCCGAAGGCACTAATCCAAGGGTGGTCTATGGACAAATAATTAAGCATTATATCTCAGGCACACCTATTAATTTTGAAACTAACATTATTCAAACCATGACACTGGAGGATCACATAAGAGAGACCTTCCAGAACACTCCAGTACTCTGAAAAGGAATAGGTATGCAATACGGTAAGTAAACCGACTCCAAAAATTCCATAAAAATACTTTCTATCAGTTTGGGAATATTAGAAAAAAAGACCAAAATAATAAACAGCTGAGGGGGCCCACGAGGTGCACACGAGGGACCAGGTCGCGCCCACCCCTTGGGCCCGCCCTGGTGGCTCGTGGGCCCCTCGTGAGCCTTCCCGACTCCGTTTTCTTCTGGAATACTTGTTTTGCAAGATAAAAAATTCTTTATATATACTCCCAGACATTTTGACCACCGTATCACAGAAATATCATCTGTTCTTATTTTGTGCTATTTTCCTGACAGACCTCGAGGTATGTCGTCCGAAGACTCAGATGGAGAGAGCTTTGTATCACACTGTGTCGCAAATCTGAGGATCTATGGGGACATAGATCCCTATGGATGGTCCACGGAGGAAGAGCGAGATGTTGATTTGAGAAGGATGGAGGACAATTATTCGGAACAAGATGAAGCCCCTCTACCTCAACCAGGGGATATGCATCTGGAGTTCAAGAAATCGAGTCTCCCAAACACACTAAACGTATCTAAGTTTCAATTTATCACTTTACGTCTTCTACAGGAAAAAAGAATGTACTATGTGAGAGGGTATTGGAGCTTGAGCAATAGGTCAGCAAGCTGAAGGAGGAAAATTGCATTCTTAAGCGAAAGCTGAAGGACAAGCCCCCTACTTCATCATCATCACCATCACCGAAGAAAGAAACTTGAGTACACCGGTATGGGCACTCCCATTGGCTTGTGCCAAGCTTGGGGAGGTGCCCCGTTACCATATCACCATCAGTTTTATTATGTTTACCTATCTTAATTAGTTTGATCCTTAGCTATTTCATGATTTAGTAGAGTAAAAAGTTTAGTATGATCTATTTTCGAGTGCTAGTTTCATGATCTATCTATCTATGTAATTGAGTTGAGAGTTATATAATAAAGAGTAGTTTGAGTTTGGCTTCTTTACTTTTATGTTTCAATCTTAACAATGAAAATAATGGAAAAGATCATATGCCAATTTCATGGAAAGTAAGGACATCACATAAAGAAAATTGTAAGTGCAAAAATTTATTGGAAGTTAACAAACATAGCATTGGTCAATGATGCAATTTATGAAAGAATGAATAAGGGAAGAGAAGATTCACATATAAATTGATGAGGACATCACTCTTTCGGATACACACAAAACTCCGCTAGATATACAAGGACCGATCACTAGAGCTTGAGCGCGACAATTGAATTTAGAGGTGAGCTCGTTCCTAAGCACTTCTTTATATGTTCCCGAGAATAGATTGCTGCCTAATGATTATATTATGATTAGGAACCATGGAGAGCACCAAGATATACTTTCAGAGGGGCTTGGAGGTGGAGAGGACCAGCAAGGGCGTCCAAGTCAAGGTGGAAGCCCAAACAAAGTTGACTTCGAATCTGTTTCGGAGTCGAGGAGCAGTTTGCACTAAAACAGTTGTCCAGGTCGCATACGGGCTCGGTTTTGGACGTTTTATATATGCACGGATAGCTGAGAATATAACCTTTCCATTGGCGCTGGTCACATGGTCCAATTCCTCCTGAATCAACAGGAATTGTCGAAACAAAAGATGTCCAGAATCTGTTTCGGTTCTGCGCCATCATATGTTGGCCTTTGGGCCCTGTATCATGTTGGATCCCATTAGGGGTGCATCCAGGGTTCCCTGCACGACCCTAGAGTCTTCATATACAGCCATCACCCCACCATTAGGGTTTGGGGTTTTGCTTAGAATATTCTGTCAAGAACAGTTTCACCGTTCATTGGTTTGTGAGACCCCAACTTCGTGAGATTAATCATACATCTGCAATTTGGTTGCATTCTTTCTCGTTCTTTCTTGTGTTCTTCGATTCGCAGGCAAGGATTAGCCTTCTTGGCGAGGTCGACCGAGCATCGCTGGTCGATAACTAGAGGAGACGTGGTGCTGCGATTGCAGGGTTCAGAACGTGTTGTTTGGAAGCCGGATCAAGTTGTGTCAAGTTTCCACCAAATCGAGAGTTATCATAACCTTTCGGAAGATCAGGACACCCTAGTTCATATCAAGTGATAATCAGAGATTCAGGTGTTACCGTTAGGTTTGCCCTTACCCTGGTTTGTTTGATTTAGCCTTCATCCTATTGTCCACAAAAAAGCCAAAAACAAATTAGCTATAGCTCTTTCCCGTCCCAGAACCACGTTTAGCCTTTTGCATAATTCCTTTCCAGAGTCCGTAGTGTTGAGTTTGCATCCTAGTATTGTTTTTGTTGCTAGTTTAATTCGTGTTTTAGTCTGAGTAGTGTTTTTCCTATTGTTCCTTCATCTTGTGCTACAAGTCGCCTCCTACCCTGTTCTATTTTCATCACTACACGTCCTATGATCACCACACACCGACATAAGTCCAGTCCACAATCTTCTGCCACCATACCTGTTGTCTCACCATCGATTTTAATCCAGCCGCCACCAAAAGCATATGTCGAAGCACTTCCCTTGAAACAGCCATAAGTTTCGCTTACGGACTCTGAATCAAGCAAAAAAGTACATTACGGAAAGAAAAAAAAAGAGAAAAGGAGAAAAAACAAAGGAAAGAAAAATCACATCTGTTGGTGCCTAGATTTGCCGGGTTAGCTAATTTATATTGGAGAATTTCTGCTCAAAAAATTGGCTGTTGAGCGATACAGTTTTAGCAAGAATTTTGCAGCATGGTTCTGATTGTGTATAGGCTGCATCATCTATTAGCTTGCCCCGAACCTTCCTCGTTTACTAATTTTGTGCCCCTAGTTGTGAGTGACATATCAAAAGAAAGTGAAGGAGCATGAATTTTCAAGCTTTGAGTGTTGTGTCGAGCTACTGTCCTTGCCTTTGTTCATGTCTGTTGTTGTTTTTACCTTCATACTTGTTTCTACCTTGTCTGGCATATCACACTTGGTTTAGAACACGAGTAGGCCAGCAACTAGGACAAGCTTTTTGGACATTTATTCAGCATTACTATCTATTTTTGAATTGTGTTCCACTCACATATAGTGCCTTCCAAGCTCCACATACAACCTTCTGAACATGCACAAGTTTTTGGCCCTCGCAATCGCCGGATTACTCCTTCCAGGTATCCTTTGCTTTGCTAATAAGAACCCTGTAAGATCTTGGTAAGACACTTCCATTTGCTATGTTGAGAGGCACCACTGCAACTGCATAGTAGTTGATAGGGATAACCTTCGCTGTGTGTCCATGTTTTTGTGTATACAATGGCAGGTACAGGCAAAAACGGCGATAGCACTCCCAAGGACTTCAAGGAATGTGTCAGCTAAGAGCAACTACAAGCTACTGTAGAGAAGGTTCATGAAGGGATGAACGAGGCAATCAAGAAGGTTGTTGCTGATGCGCTCATTGAACTCAACCTCGGCAACAGCATCGAACGGTTGGACAAATGGATATCAATGTTAATTGACAGGGTTACCGAGTTGGAAACCCATTTAGCAACCAACAACGACAACGTGTCCGGCAGCAACACCAGTGGACAAATGCCAGAAGACACGGTGTATGATGCTAATGGGAACATAGATCAAGCAGCTACACGACAAGCAAGATTGCGCCAACGTCTTCGCCGTAACACTCAAGGTATGGGTAGTACAGTTAATCAACGTCGTCATCAAGGTAATAATAATCATGCTCTTGATGATCCTTATGCTAAGATTAAGTTAACATTACCACATTTTTCGGGTCGTTATGATGCCGAGGGCTACCTTGATTGGGAGATGATGTTAGAACAGAAGTTTAATTCCGACCTTGTTCCTGAGAAACATAGAGTTCGACTAGCTACTAGTGAGTTTAAGGACTTTGCTATTATTTGGTGGAATGGGCTAGCTGGACAGGGTGCTTTACCTGATACATGAGAACGAATTAAGGTAGCTATGCATGATCGTTTTGTCCCTCCTTCGTACCATAGAGATTTTTGTAACAAACTGCGGTGTTTAGAACAAGGAGAAAAGTCTATACAAGATTACTATGCTGAGCTTCAAAAGGGTTTGATGCGTTGTGGTATAATGGAGGGGCTTGAGGATTCCATTTGTCGTTTTTATTCAGGTTTGAGGCGTGAGATTTAGGACATTGTTGATTATAAAGAATTTCATATTGTCAACCAGTTGTTCCAGTTTGCTATGCTTGCAGAAAAGGAATTGCAGGGACGTGAGCAGCGGAACAGGAGCAACGTCCATGCCTCCTACATGCCACGCACGACGGCTCCTTCGGGGCTGCCTAAGCCATCCTCTTTTTGGATGCCCCTAACAGCGGGCCAGCAAGCTTCTGCCTCAACCAGTCGTGTTACTACAACACCTACACCACCTGCTGCACGTCCTACATATTTAGGTAAAAATTCTTTACAGGTTCCCGCCAATAGTGCTTCGTCCATCGCCTCGACGAGACGCACTTCCAGCATTCAGTGCCACCACTGCCAAGGACATGGCCATATGCAAAAGGATTTCCCAAGTCAACGGGCATATGTGGCAACCGAAGATGGAGGTTATATCAGCACGTCTGATGTGGAGGATGATGCTAATGATGATGATGCCACCGCCGACGACGATGATGAGGGTCATGTCCTTGGGGGTGCCGATACTTCAGGCTACATGAACATTATTGTTCAGCGTGTGCTCAACACACAAATTCAGCAACCTGAGAAGCTACAATGCCACAACTTGTTTCAGATTTTCTTCGTTACCAAGAACCGACGAGCACGTGTTATCATTGATGGAGGAAGCTACAACAATTTGGTGAGTTCTGATCTGGTCCAGAAGCTTGGTTTGACCACACAGCCACATCCACATCCATACCATATTCAGTGGTTAAATGACTCTGGAAAAGCTAAGGTAACACAAACATGTAGAGTTCCTTTTTCCATTGGTTCCTATGCTGATTCTGTTGATTGCGATGTCGTACCTATGCAGCCTTGTTCACTTTTGTTGGGTCGGCCTTGGGAACGTGATAATGATGCTACACACCATGGAAGAAGTAATAAATACACTTTTGTGCATAAAGGGCAGAAAATTACTCTGGTAACTTTGACCCCCGCTGAAATTGTACGAGCTGATAGGGAGAGAGCTGCTAGTTTGAGTGGTGCTAAATCTGAAAATCGGCAAGTTGCTAATTCTGTTTTTCCACCTAAAAAAGATAAAGCATGCACCTATTTCTAAGGCCGAGGGAATTAAATTGAAGGGTGGTTTTATGCTTGCAACAAAATGTGACCTTGCTGACATTTCTGATGATGATATTTGCTATGCTTTGATATGCAAAGGAGCTTTGTTTTCGCTTGATGATATTGCTAGTTCGTTTTATCCTGCTGTCACCAACCTTTTGCAGGAGTTTGAGGACATTTTCCCAGCTGAGATACTCCCGGGGCTGCTACCTATGAGAGGGATAGAGCATCAAATTGATTTGATTCCGGGTACAACTTTGCCAAATCGTGCTGCCTATCAAACCAACTACGAGGAGACCAAGGAAATTCAGCGACAAGTCCAAGACCTTTTGGACCGCGGGTATGTACGTGAAAGCCTTAGTCCTTGTGTTGTTCCTATACTTTTGGTTCCTAAGAAAGATGGTACTTGGCGTCTGTGTGCTGATTGTAGAGCCATCAATAATATTACTATTCGGTATCGTCATCCTATTCCTAGGTTAGGCAACATGGTTGATGAGCTGTGTGGTTCTATAATTTTCACAAAGATTGACTTGCGTAGTGGCTACCACCAAATTAGAATGAAACTTGGAGATGAATGGAAAACATCTTTCAAAACTAAATTTGGGTTGTATGAGTGGCTGGTAATGCCTTTTGGCTTGACAAATGCCCCTAGCACTTTCATGCGCTTAATGAATGAGGTTTTAAGAGCTTTTATTGGTAGAGTTGTGGTGGTTTATTTTGATGATATCTTGATTTACAACAAGTCTTTGGATGAACATATGGACCATTTATGTGTTGTTTTTAATGCTTTAAGGGATGCATGTTTGTTCGGTAACCTTGAGAAGTGCATTTTTTGCACGGATCGAGTCTCTTTTCTTGGTTACGTTGTTACTCCACAGGGAATTGAGGTGGATGAGACAAAGATTGACGCCATCCAGAGCTGGCCGCTACCCCAAGGTATCACACAAGTGAGGAGTTTTCTTGGTCTTGCAGGTTTCTACCGCCGCTTCATCAAGGATTTTAACACCATTACTGCACCACTGAGTTGATGAAGAAGGGTGTGGCGTTCCATTGGGGGAAGGCATAAGAGGAGTCCTTTGGCACTTTGAAGCACAAGCTTACGCACGCACCATTGCTGCAACTTCCTAACTTTGGTAAGACTTTTGAACTAGAATGTGATGCTAGTGGAGTCGGCATTGGTGGTGTTTCGAAGCAAGATGATAAACCTGTTGCATACTTTAGCAAAAAATTGCATGGTCCCGTTCTTAATTATTCCACATATGATAAGGAATTGTATGTACTTGTGCGTTCTTTAGAAACATGGAGTCATTATTTGTGTCCTAAAGAATTTGTTATTCATTCTGATCATGAATCGCTTAAGTATCATCGCTCACAAAATAATTTGAATCATAGGCATGCTAAGTGGGTTGAATTTATTGAATCTTTTCCTTATATCATCAAACACAAGAAAGGGAAGGATAATGTGATTGTTGATGCTTTGTCTAGACGATATACTTTGTTGTCTCAACTTGATTGTCAGGTTTTTGGACTTGAGTCAATAAAAGAACAATACCCGCTTGATTCTGACTTTAAAGATGTTTTGCTGCAATGTCGAGAGGGACGTACATGGAATAAATTTGTCCTTAACGATGGGTTTTTGTTTCGAGCTAACCGTCTATGCATTCCAGTTGGTTCTGTTCGTCTTTTGTTGTTATAGGAGGCGCATGGAGGAGGATTGATGGGTCATTTCGGTGCGAAGAAGACGGAGGACGTTCTGGCCACACATTTCTTTTGGCCAAAGATGAGGAGAGATGTTGAGAGTTTCGTGGCTCGCTGCACCACATGTCAAAAAGCTAAATCTCGGTTGAATCCGCATGGCTTATACATGCCTCTTCCTGTTCCTTCTATTCCTCGGGCAGATATTTCTATGGATTTTGTGTTAGAATTGCCTAGGACTAAGAGGGTAAGGGATAGTATTTTTGTTGTGGTGGATCGTTTTTCTAAGATGGCACACTTTATACCATGTCATAAGAGTGACGATGTTGTTTATATTGATGACCTCTTTTTCAAAGAGATTGTTCATTTGCATCGTATGCCTGCTACTAATCTTTCAGATCGTGATGCAAAATTCTAGAGTCATTTTTGGCACACCCTATGGAATAAGTTGGGTACAAAATTGTTGTTTTCTACAACTTGTCACCCACAAACTGATGGGCAAACTGAGGTGGTGAATCACACTTTGGGCACCATGTTGAGGGCTGTTTTGAAGAAAAAATTGAAGATGTGGGAAGAATGTTTGCCTCATGTGGAGTTTGCTTACAACCGGGCAACACATTCTACCACCAAGGTAAGTCCTTTTCAGGTAGTGTATGGTTTCAATCCCCGTGCTCCTATTGATATCTTGCCTTTACCTACAAGTGAGAGGATTCACAATGATGCCAAAGAACGTGCTGATTTTGTCTTGAAAATGCATGAGACGACAAAGCACAATATTGAAAAAATGAATGAAAAGTATAGAATTGCTGGTAGTAAAGGTAGAAAAGAAGTCAAACTGGAACCGGGTGATTTGGTTTGGTTGCACTTGAGAAAGGATAGGTTTCCAGATTTAAGAAAGTCTAAGTTGATGCCTAGAGCTGATGGTCCTTTCAAAATACTTGACAAGATAAATGATAACGCATATAAACTTGAGTTGCCTCCCGAGTTTGCGGTTAGTCCCACCTTTAACATTTCAGATTTGAGGCCATATTTGGGAGAAGAGGATGATTTTGAGTCGAAGACGACTCCAATTCAAGAGGTGGAGGATGATGAGGACATCACTCTTTCAGATACACACAAAACTCCGCTAGATATATGAGGACCGATCACTAGAGCTCGAGCGCGACAATTGAATTTAGAGGTGAGCTTATTCCTAAGCACTTCTTTATATGTTCCTGAGAATAGATTGCTACCTAATGATTATATTATGATTAGGAACCATGGAGAGCACCAGGAGATACTTGTAGAGGGGCTTGGAGGTGGAGAGGACCAGCAAGGGCGTCCAAGTCAAGGTGGAGGCCCAAACAAAGTTGAGTTCGAATCTGTTTCAGAGTCTAGGAGCAATCTGCACTAAAACAGTTGTGCAGGTCGCATACGCGCTCGGTTTTGGACGTTTTATATATGCATGGATAGCTGAGAAGATAACCTTTCCATTGGCGCTGGTCACGTGGTCAAATTCCTCCTGAGTCAACGAGAATCATCGAAACAAAAGACATCTAGAATCTATTTTGGTGTTGCGTCATCATATTTTGGCCTTTGGGCCGTGTATCATGTTGGAGCCCATTAGGGGTGCGTCCAGGGGTCCCTGCACGACCCTAGAGTATTCATATACAGCCGTCACCCCACCATTAGGGTTTGGGGTTTTGCTTAGAATATTCTGTCAAGAACAGTTTCGACGTTCATCGGTTTGTGAGACCCCAACTTCGTGAGATTACTCATACATCTGCAATTTGGTTGCATTCTTTCTCGTTCTTGCTTGTGTTTTTCGATTCGCAGGCAAGGATTAGCCTTCTTGGCGAGGTCGACCGAGCATCGCCAGTCGATAACCAGAGGATACGTGGTGTTGTGATTGCGGGGTTCAGAACGTGTTGTTAGGAAGCCGGATAGAGTTGTGTCAAGTTTCCACCAAATCAAGAATTATCAGAACCTTTCAGAAGATCGGGACACCCTAGTTCATATCATAAATATACTATCTTCGACATCTTTTATGATTGTGAGCTCCCATTAAATATTCTATGCCAAATTGTTGATGTTGGACAAGGAAGGCAATGTAATGAGTTATGTTTTCTTATATTCACATAGAAGTCATATTGTTATAGATCCTCCAACATGTGGTTCTTACTCAATATCTTTGCTAGCCAAAAATCTGCACCAAGTAGAAATACTACGTGTGCATCCAAAAACCCTTAAACCCAGTTTTATGTTATGGGAGTCCACTATATCTACCTATGGATTGAATAAGATCCTTGGAAGTTTTCATCGGTGCACAAGGCAATAAAAATTGCTTCTAAATATGTATGATCTTTTATTATAAGGGAAAATAAGCATTGTACAATGTTGTGATGGTAAATAAATAAAAGCGACGGACTGCATAATAAAGGTTGCTATCACAAGGGGCAATATGAAGTGACATTCCTTTGCATTAAGAGCTTGCACATCCAAAAACAAAAAGCGCATGACAACCTATGCTTCCCTCTGCGAAGGGCCTATCTTTTAATTTTATGTATTTACTTTTCATGCAAGAGTCAATAGTGTTCTCCTCTATTCGTTTTTGTTTTTATCTTTTGCAAGCATCATGTGGTGGGAGAGAGATCTAGGCATATACATCCAGTTGGATATGAGTGATAATTAGTTATTATTGTTGACGTTGCCCTTGAGGTAAATGAGTTGGGAGCCGAAATTATAAGCCCCTATCTTTCTATGTGTCTGAGTGAAACTTTTACTCCATATATATGTCGTGATTGTCAGCAATCATAGAAGACTAAATGATAGTTGAGTATGTGTACTTGCTAAACAAGAGCTCCTACATGAGACTCTTCCTGAAAATATGATGAATTTCAATTGCCTTGTTGACTGGGAACATAGTTTGTTAGTTTTCAATAAAGTTTATGCCTTATACTTTGTTGTTGTGATGAATTGTTACTTGTTCATGAGATTTTTTATGATAGTAATGTATTGCTGCTATGATATTGATCATGATGCTACTATGTCCGTATTTTATTTTTATCTACACCCCTCTCTCTCTAAATCTATGGTCACGATTATCGATATCGGCTTTCGCTTGAGGACAAGTGAGGTCTAAGCTTGGGGGAGTTGATACGTCCATTTTGCATCATGTTTTTCTACTGTTATTTATAATGTTTTTTATCAATATAACACTTTGTGGAGCAATTCTAATGACTTTTCTCTCTTAATTTGCAAGATTTACATGAAGAGGGAGATTGCCGGCAGCTGGAATTCTCGACCTGGAAAAGCCATGTCAGAGATACCTATTCTGCACATCTCCAAATGAGCTGAAATTTCACGGAGAATTGTTTTAGAATAAATAAAAAATACTGGAGAAAAGAAATACCAGAGGGGGCCACCTAGGTGCCCATGAGGCACCAGGGCATGCCCTGGTGGCTCGTGGGGCCCCTGGCTAGCCTCCGGTGCCCATCTTCTGGTATATAAGCCCATTTTCCCTAGAAAAATAAGGGAGGACTTTCGGGACGAAGCACTGCTGTCTCAAGATGGAACCTGGGCAGGAGCACTTTTTCTCTCGGGCGAAGCAATTCCACCAGGGATACTTGCCATCATGGGAGGACCAATTTTCATCAACATCTTTACCAGCACCATCTCATCTCAAACCCTAGTTCATCTCTTGTATTCAATCTTTATATCGAAACCTCAGATTGGTACCTGTGGGTTGCTAGTAGTGTTGATTAGTAGTTGGTTTATTTGGTGGAAGATTAAATGTTCAGATCCTTGATGCTATTTCATACCCCTCTGATCTTGAACATGAACATGATCTGTGAGTAGTTAGTTTTGTTCTTGAGGACATGGGAGAAGTCTTGTCATAAGTAATCGTGTGAAATTTGGTATTCGTTCGATATTTTGATGATATGTATGTTGTTGTTTCCCTTACTGTTGTTATGTGAACGTCGACTACATGACACTTCACCATCTTTGGACCTAAAGGCATTGTGGAGTACTAATTAGATGATGGGTTGCTAGAGTGGCAGAAGGTTAAACCCTAGTTTATGCGTTATTCCGTAAGGGGCTGATTTGGATCCATATGTTTCATGCTATAATTAGATTTATCTTAATTCTTCTTTTGTAGTTACGGATGCTTGCGAGAGGGGTTAATCATAAGTGGGAGGCTTGTTCAAGGAAGAACAACACCCAAGCACCGGTTCACCCATGTATCAAATTATCAAAGTAGCGAACGTGAATCAAACAAACATTATGAAAGTGACTAGATGAAATTCCCGTGTGTCCTCAAGAACGCTTTCCTTATTATAAGAGACCGTTCCATCCTGTCCTTTGCTAAAAAAGGATTGGGCTACCTTGCTGCACCTTTGTTACCATTACTACATTTTTTATCATTACAAATTTCTTGCTATCAAACTAGTTGTTACCGATAATTTCAGCGCCCGCAGAAATTACCTTGCTGAAAATCGTTTGTCATTTCCGTCTGCTCCTCGTTGGGTTCGACACTCTTACTTATCAAAAGGACTAAGATTGACCCCCCCTATACTTGTGGGTCATCAAGCATCCCCAAAGGTCTTGTATGCATCTTGTGGTGATGCCCAAATGTTGGCAAACTCAATTAGCGCGAGGACAATCCACAGAGATGTGAAGGACGCCTTCAGAGCCATGGACATAGTTCAAGCATGAAGCATCTAGTGATATGTGTATGTGAAAAAGGTTTGCCTTGAAATTCAACCTTTCACGGAAGAGGAACTATGCAAATATCTTAATAGTAGAGGGACCCTGGATCCCAAATGGTTGTCGCATGCATGTCCACGTGATCCTCCTACATGATCAACCTCTAGGCTGCCTGAGTGGAGAAATGGGGTCGTCTATAAGGAATTTAACAAGTGTCTCCTTGGAATGCCTGAAATCATGCAAAAAGAAGAAAGAGAAACCAACCCCACAGATGCAACATTTGATAGACGGTTCTGTAGTCAAGTTTCTGCACCAAGATTAAGGGTGGTTGCCACTCTCACAAAACCTTTTGTGGTGTGAGAGAAAAGACAGGGGAAAGCAAGCACGAGTGGTAGTTTATAGATCCATGTATCAAGCCAGAAATACGTTTTGGTACCACGGGTAAGAAAACACAAAAGGCAGTTGTAGTAGAGTAGGAATCTAGTTGTTAATAGTTTTATAAACAAAGGATGTGTTGTTGTTGGGGGGCTGAAGGAATGTGGGTGTTGTAGGTGTGGTCAGTCAAGCAATGGCGGTGGTTGATCGTGTGCGAGAGACTTTGTTGGTACAAATTTCATGAGTAAGGAGTTATTTTGCTGGTGCAAAAATTTTAGGCCCAATCCACCAAATGTTTTCGAAGATCGATAAGACATTGAGCCCAAGTAAATGTATCCTCTGCAGCCCAAAAAAGTATAAAGGAAAGCATCAATAGTTTTAAGCACATGTTTTGGGATTTGAAAACGGACTTAAAGTATGTAGCCAGAGAATCAATGACGACAGAGAGCAAAATTGAACGATCACCCTTGATACATCTCCAATGTATCTATAATTTTTTATTGTTACATGCTATTATATTATCAACCTTGGATATTTTACATGTACTATTTTATATCATTTTTAGGACTAACTAACCTAGTGCCCAGTGCTAGTTGCTGTTTTTCCTTGTTTTTGTCTTTATAGGAAATCAATACCAAATGGAGTCCAAATGGAATGCAACTTTTTGACGACTTTTCTTGGACCAAAAGACACCCTGGAAGCTTCAGGAGGAGGCCAGAAGAGCCACGAGGTGGCCACAAGTCGGAGGGCGCGCCCTAGGGGGGGCAAGCTTGTCAGCCCCCCGTGGCACTTCCGGCCCTAATATTTCTTCTATAAAAAACCCAAATATTCCCCGTAGACCAGAGGGCACACCAAAAATACTTCTCTGCCACCGCAAGCTTTTGTCCTCGTGAGATCCCATCTTGGGGCCTTTTCCAGTACTCCGCTGGAGGGGGATTGGATCATAGACGGCTTCTACATCAACCTTGCTACCCTTCCGATGATGTGTGAGTAGTTTACCACAGACCTACGGGTCCATAGCTAGTAGCTAGATGGCTTCTTCTATCTCTGTCTTTGATCTTCAATACAATGTTCTCCTCGATGTTCTTGAAGTTCTATTCAATGTATTCTTCTTTTGCAGTGCATTTGTTGAGATCCGATGAATTGTGGGTTTATCATCAGATTATCTATAAATATTATTTGAGTCTTCTCTGAACACTTTTATGCATGATTTATATAGCTTACTATTTCTCTCTGATCTATTGATTTGGTTTGGCCACCTAGATTGATTTTTCTTGCAATGGGAGAGGTGCTTTGTATGGGTTCAATCTTGTGGTGCTCAATCCTAGTGACAGAAAGGGACACGAAACGTATTTGTATTGCTGCCATTAAGGATAAAAAGATGGGGTTTGTTCATATTGATTGGATCTATCCCTCTACATCATGTCATCTTGCTTAAGGCGTTACTCTGTTCTTGTTAACTTGATACATTAGATGCATGCTGGATAGCGATCGATGTGTGGAGTAATAGTAGTAGATGCAGGAAGGAGTCGGTCTACTTGTCTCAGACGGTGATGCCTATATACATGATCATGGACTTGGATATCATCATAACTATGCGCTTTTCTATCAATTGCTTGACAGTAATTTGTTTACTCACTGTATTGCTTTCTTTCAAGAGAGAAGCCTCTAGCGAAAACTATGGCCCCTGGGTCTATCTTTTATCATATTATTTTCAGATCTATGAAATCAAAAACACAAAAACACCTTGCTGCAATTTATTTACTTTTATTTTATTTTGCAGTTCTACTTATCTTTTATATCTATCACTATCAGATCCCATCCTTGCAAGTAATCATGAAGGGATTGTCAACCCCTTTATCGTGTTGGGTGCAAGTATTTGTTTGTTTGTGTAGGTGCGATTATTGGAGACTTGTGTGTTTCTCCTACTGGATTAATACCTTGGTTCTCAATTGAAGGAAATACTTATCTCTACTTTGCTGCATCACCCTTTCCTCTTCAAGGGAAAAACCAGTGCAAGCTCAAGAATTAGCACGAAGAATTTCTGGTGCCGTTGCCGGGGAGGATGTACATCAAGCCTACCAAGTACCTATTATAAACTCTCATCTCTTGCATTTACTTTATTTTCCATTTGCCTCTCGTTTTCATCTCCCCCACTTCCAAAACCTTTTCAGAAAAATACAAAAATATTTGCCTTCTTTCCGTTTGCCTTTATGTCTTACTTGGTATGTTCGCTTGGCATAATTGTATGTTTATTCCAAATCAGAAGCAAAAATTTTATGGTTCCTCGTCCACTTGCTAATATTTTTAAAAGATCTGCTACTTCTTGAGCTTGCGTTGGTTTTTCCCTTGAAGAGGAAAGGGTGATGCAGCAAAGTAGAGTAAGTATTTCCCTCAGTTTTGAAAACCAAGGTATCAATCTAGTAGGAGACAATGCTCAAGTCACTGAATACCTGCACAAACAAACACCAACTTGCACCCAACGCGATAAAGGGGTTGTCAATCCCTTCATGGTTATTTGCAAAGTGAGATCTGATAGAGATGGATAAACGGTAAAGTAATAGTTTTTGGTATTTTTGTTTTATAGACCGGAAAGTAAAAGATTACAAAATAAGTAGATCGGAAACTAATATGACGGAAAATAGACCTGGGGGCCATAAGTTTCACTAGAGGCTTCTCTCAAGATAGAAAATATTACCATGGGTGAACAAATTACTGCCGAGCAATTGATAGAAAAGCGCAATGTTATGACGATATCTAAGGCAATGATCATGAGTATAGGCATCACGTCCGTGTCAAGTAGACCGAAACGATTCTGCATCTACTACTATTACTCCATGATACGTCTCCAATGTATTTATAATTTTTGATTGTTCCATGCTATTATATTATCATTCTTGGATGTTTTATAATCATTTTATATCATTTTTTGGTACTAACCTATTGACATAGTGCCAAGTGCCAATTGCTGTTTTTTTGCGTGTTTTTTACATCGCGGGTAATCAATACCAAACGGAGTCCAAATGCAGTGAAACTTTTTGTGGATTTCTTGGGACCAGAAGACATCCAGTGGGCCGGAGAAGCACCTGGGGGTGCTCCGAGGGGAGCACAATCCACCAAGGCACGCCAGGAGGCCCACGCACGCCCTGGTGGGTTGTGCCCACCTCAGGTGCCCCTAGGACCGCCTATCTGCTCTATAAATACCCCAATATTCCAGAAACCCTAGGGGAGTCGATGAAAATCGATTCCAGCTGTCGTAGAGTCCAGAACCACTAGATCCAGTCTAGACACCATCACGGAGGGGTTCACCACTTCCATTGGTGCCTCTCCGATGATGAGCGAGTAGTTCTTTGTAGACCTTCGAGTCCGTAGTTAGTAGCTAGACGGCTTCCTCTCTCTCTTTTGATTCTCAATACAATGGTCTCTGATACGTCTCCAACGTATCTATAATTTGTGATTGTTCCATGCTATTATATTACCCGTTTTGGATGTTTATGGCTTTATTATACACTTTTATATTATTTTTGGGACTAACGTATTAACTGGAGGCCCAGCCCAAATTGTTGTTTTCTTGCCTATTTCACTGTTTTGAAGAAAAGGAATATCAAACGGAGTCCAAACGGAATGAAACCTTCGGGAGAGTTATTTTTGGAATGGAAGCAATCCAGGAGACTTGGAGTAGACGTCAGGGAAGCTTCGAAGTGGCCACAAGGCAGGGAGGTGCGCCTGCCCCCTGGGCGCACCCTCCACCCTCGTGGGCCCCTCGTGGCTCCCCTGACCGACTTCTTTCGCCTATATATGTCCATATACCCTAAAAACATCGAGGAGCGGAATAGATCGGGAGTTCCGCCACCAGAAGCCTACGTAGCCACCGAAAACCAATCTAGACCCGTCCCGGCACCCTGCCGGAGGGGGGAATCCCCCTCCAGTGGCCATCTTCATCATCCCGGTGCTCTCCATGACAAGGAGGGAGTAGTTCACCCTCGGGGCTGAGGGTATGTACTAGTAGCTATGTGTTTGATCTCTCTCTCTCTCTCTCTCTCGTGTTCTTGAGTCGGCACGATCTTGATGTATCACGAGCTTTGCTATTATAGTTGGATCTTATGATGTTTCTGCCCCTCTACTCTCTTGTGATGAATTGAGTTTTCCTTTGAAGTTGTCTTATCAGATTAAGTCTTTAAGGATTTGAGAACACTTGATGTATGTCTTGCACGTGCTTATCTGTGGTGACAATGGGATATCATGTGATCCACTTGATGTATGTTTTGGTGATCAACTTGCGAGTTCCGTGACCTCGTGAACTTATGCATAGGGGTTGGAACATGTTTTCATCTTGACTCTCTGGTAGAAACTTTGGGGCACTCTTTGAAGTTCTTTGTGTTGGTTGAATAGATGAATCTGAGATTGTGTGATGCATATCGTATAATCATACCCACGGACACTTGAGGTGACATTGGAGTATCTAGGTGACATTAGGGTTTTGGTTGACTTGTGTCTTAAGGTGTTATTCTAGTACGAACTCTATGATAGATCGAACGAAAAAAATAGCTTTGTGTTATTTTACTACGGACTCTTGAATAGATCGATCAGAAAGGATAACTTTGAGGTGGTTTTGTACCCTACCATAATCTCTTCGTTTGTTCTCCGCTATTAGTGACTTTGGAGTGACTCTTTGTTGCATGTTGAGGGATAGTTATATGATCCAATTATGTTATTATAGTTGAGAGAACTTGCACTAGTGAAAGTATCAACCCTAGGCCTTGTTTCAACGCATTGCAATACCGTTTGTGCTCACTTTTATCATTAGTTACCTTGTTGTTTTTATTATTTCAGATTACAAAAACCTTTATCTATCATCCATATTGCAGTTGTATCACCATCTCTTCTCCGAACTAGTGCACCTATACAATTTACCATTGTATTGGATGTGTTGGGGACACAAGAGACTCTTTGTTATTTGGTTGCAGGGTTGTTTGAGAGAGACCATCTTCATCCTACGCCTCCCACAGATTGATAAACCTTAGGTCATCCACTTGAGGGAAATTTGCTACTATCCTACAAACCTCTGCACTTGGAGGCCCAACAACGTCTACAAGAAGAAGGTTGTGTAGTAGACATCAGTCTCTTGGAGATCCATATGATGTAACTCTTTTTGCTGTGTGTTTGTTGGGATCGGATGAACTTTGAGTTTATGATCAGATCTATCTCTTTTTACCCATGAAAGTTATTTGAGTTTCTTTGATCTATTATATGCATGATTGCTTATAGCCTCGTATTTATTCTTAGATATTTGGGTTTTTTTGGCTAACTTGACCTATTTATCTTGCAATGGGAAGAGGTGCTTTGTAGTGGGTTCGATCTTACGATGCTCGATCCCAGTGACAGAAGGGGAACCGACACGTATGTATCGTTGCTACTAAGGATAAAACGATGGGTTCCATTTCTACATAAATAGATCTTGTCTACATCATGTCATCATTCTTATTGCATTAATCTGTTTCTCCATGAACTTAATACACTAGATGCATGCTGGATAGCAGTCGATGTGTGGAGTAATAGTAGTAGATACAGGCAGTAGTCGGTCTACTAATCTTGGACATGATGCCTACGTAATGATCATTGCCTGGATATCGTCGTGATTATTTGAAGTTCTACAAATTGCCCAACAGTAATTTTTTACCCACCGTTTGTTATTTTTCTTGAGAGAAGCCACTAGTAAAACCTAGGGCCCCCGGGTCTCTTTCTCATAATATTTGCCTTTGCGATCTATTTTATTTGCCTTTTATTTTCATATCTATTAAACCAAAAATACAAAAATACCTTGCTGCAATTTATTTTATTTGGCGTTCGATCTATCAATATTTACAACTCTCTCATGTCTGTTTGACAATTTTTGGCGCCGCTACCCGAAAGGGATTGCAAACCCCTTTTACACATCGGGTTGCGATTATTTGTTATTTGTGTGCAGGTGTTGTTAAGGTAGTGTTGCTTGGTTCTCCTACTGGTTCGATAAGCTTGGTTTCATCACTGAGGGAAATACCTACCGTCGATGTGCTGCATCATCCCTTCCTCTTTGGGGAAATACCAATGTAGCTTCAAGCCGCATCAAAAGGAATTTCTAGCGCCGTTGCCGGGGAGGATCATCTACATCTACCAGGTTCCTAATAACAAATCTCATCTCCTCGCAATTTACTTTATTTGCCTCTCGTTTTCCTCTCTCCCACTTCATAAAAATTTGGCATTTTATTTGCCCTCCTTTTCATTCGTCGTTTTCTTGTCGGAGTTGTTTTTGAGTGCAATCTTGTTGCGTAGTCACCATGGTTCAAGAGAACACCAAGTTGTGTAATTTCTCAAATACCAACAACAATGATTTTATTTGCACTCCGATTGCTCCCGCCACTAGTGCGGAATCTTGTGATATTAATACTGATTTGCTGAATCTTGTTATGAAAGATCAATTTTCCAGTACTCCTAATGAGGATGCCGCGCCCCATTTTAATATCTTCGTGGAATTATGTGATATGCAAAAGAAAAAAGATATGGACAATGATGTTGTGAAGATGAAATTATTTCCGTTTTCTTTGTGTGATTCTGCAAAAAATTGGTTTTCTTCTTTGCCTCGCAATAGTATCGATTCTTGTAATAAGTGCAAAGATGCTTTTATCACTAAATATTTTCCGCCCACAAAAATCATTTCCCTTAGAACCTAGATCATGAATTTCAAGCAACTTGAACATGAGCATGTTGCAAAATCTTGGGAAAGGATGAAAATGATGCTAAGGAATTGCCCAACTCATGGGTTAAATCTTTGGATGATCATACACAAATTTTATGCGGGGTTGAATTTTGTTTCTCGTAATCTTTTAAACTCCACCGCGGGTGGTACTTTTGTGGAAATTACATTGGGTGAAGCCACCAAATTGCTTGATAATATTATGGCAAATTGTTCACAATGGAATACCGAAAGAGCTCCTACTAGTAAAAAAGTTAATTCGGTTGAAGAAATTTCTTCTTTGAGTGAAAAAATGATGCTCTTATGAAATTGGTTGCTAGTAAAAGTGCTCCTATTGATTTAAATGGTATGCCTTTGTCTATTTTGATTGAGCAAAATAGTGATGCCGTAGATGTGAATTTTATCTCGCGAAATAATTTCGACAACAATGCTTATAGAGGTAATTTTAATCCTAGGCATTTCCCTAGTAATTCCTCTAATAATTATGGTAATTCCTATGGCAATCAATCTTATAATAATAATAGGAACACCTCTGATCTTGAGAATAATATTAAAGAATTTATCAACACACAAAAAGTTTTCAACACTACCATAGAAGAAAAGTTGAATAAGATTGATGATTTGTCTGGAAGAGTTGATAGAATTTCTCATGATGTGGAAAATATCAAGATGAAAATTTTTGTGCCTAAGGTATAAGAATCAATTAAAGATCTCTATATTTCTATGGATGAAAGTAAGAAAAGAACCGCTATGCTTAGAGCTAAAAGAGATTTTTTAGAAAAAGCTTTTCTAGTGATTACTTTCGTAAAAGTGATGAAGATCTTAAAATGATTGGTGTTTCTTCTATTGATTCCTTGTTTAGTAAAGTTAAGATTGATGAAAAAGGGACTGGAGAAGAGTCAACTTTAGTGAGAAGGTGTCCCGATAATTCGGAGGGTGAAAATCTTGTTGAGAAAATTGATAAAAGTGGGTTTGAAGAGGTCAAAACTTTAACTAGTGACATGCCCACACTTTTGGATTACACACACTTTAATTATGATAGTTGCTCTTTGATTGATTGTATTTATTTGTTGCAATCCACGATAAATTCACCCCATGCTTATGAACAAAATAAAGCTTTTATTAAACATATTGTTGATGCTATGATAATAGATTTAGAAGAAAAGTTGGAATTAGAAGTTTCAAGTCCTATAAAATTGCATGATGAATGGGAACCTACTATCAAAGTCAAGATTAAAAATTATGAGTGTTTTTCTTTGTGTGACTTGGGTGCTATTGTTTCTACAATTCCAAAATCGTTATGT
Source organism: Triticum aestivum (assembly GCF_018294505.1). Taxonomy (NCBI): domain Eukaryota; kingdom Viridiplantae; phylum Streptophyta; class Magnoliopsida; order Poales; family Poaceae; genus Triticum; species Triticum aestivum. Next base: position 154,831,123 of record NC_057800.1, on the reverse strand, counting down.
GATGTGCTTGGTCTTACCGATATTGAAGAATGTTCTTTAAATTTGCACTTGGCAGATTCTACTATTAAAAAGCCTATGGGAAGAATTAATGATGTTCTTATTCTTGCAAATAGGAATTATGTGCACATAGATTTTATTGTTCTAAATATTGATTGTTATCCGTCTTCTGCAATTATTCTTGATAGAGAGTTTTTACGCACTATCGGTGCCATGATTGATATGAAAGAAGGCAATTGTAGCGACCCGACCTCAGACGGTCAAGTCTTTGTGCTTAAGTGTCATCCCTGGATCGGTATGCTGACACACACAGTACTCGAGGATTTATAACAGAGGTAAATCACATGTAAAAAGTAACGTAAATACTATTACCTCAATCCAAAATAGCGGAAGTAACAAGGTTGTGGATTTCCATCAACACCAACGGCAAAGTTGAGTGTAGAAATCGTAACCCTAACGCATCACTTACTCGTCGTAAGATTCCTGCAACTTGAGATGTTGCAGCCACAAAGGGTTAGTACATTAAATGTACTGGCAAATTCACACCATAGAGAAAAATGATGAACAATGGCTATCACTACATGCATATTGGCTAGTGGAAAAGCTCTATGGTTATATGGTTTTTGTGAAAAGCCAATTTTTCCCTACTGCAAAGGAAAAAATTTTATTTAACTATCATGGTGATTGTTAAACATTGAGAGTGTAGATACCCTCTAAATCCCAATTAAGCATCATCATTAAAACCCAACAAGATTAATTAAAGTCACATGTTGAGATTCACATGATAATCCAAGCACTAGATACTCAAGACATCCATAACCGGGGACACGGCTAATCATGATTATTTTATACACTCTGTAGAGGTTTGCGCACTTTTCCCCACAAGACTCGATCGTCTCCGTTGGGATTCTCGCACTACATGATGTTTGAGAAACGGATGACCGAGACATAGTCTTTCAGAAGTGCTAGCACCTTACGATCGGGTAGACCATACCAACCTACATCCCCTACATCTGCTAGTCTACCACTGTAAGAGTTCACACGACTTAGTCAACTATGCTGGAGCCCATAGTAGCTTGGGGCTGCACACAGAAGTTTCTAGTATGAATAATCTCATGATGCCTTTGAGCCTGGGTGGCAGTCCAAAAGAAAAACAGGCAATCGCTGGAATACCCACGTGCCTCAATCCACCCAGATGTGTGTTTAGGTTGCCACCTTAAGTAAACCATTAATTTAAAAATCTCACATCTGTCATGGATACACTCACCCAATCCACGTCTACTGGCATAGCATAGCAACATAAGCAAACGTAGAAGTAACTCCCAAAGGTTTGATAACAAAACAGGTAATAGGTACTACCTCATCTACTTCCCAAACCCACAATTTAATTAGATCCTAATCATGCAATGGTGTGAGGATTGATCTAATGCAATAAAAACTGGGTAGTAGGAGATATGATCAAGTAGTTACTTGCCTGTACTGTTGATGAAGATGATTCGCACTCAAAACTTTTGATAGTTCTACTCGTCACACTCCGTTCAATCTATCGTGAGCAAGCAATAGTAACCACACATAAGCAATCACTCAGAAGATCGGGAAGAACGAAGAAGACAGTTTGGAAAACATCAAACCAAAAAAATAACTCTTGCTACATAAAAAAATTTCTAACAGTACCGAAATTATGTGAATTTGGCCTTATAAGAAAGTTTAGGTCAAGAGCTTCGATTTGCAAAAAGAATCAACTAAATCGGAGTTATAAAGCTCAAGTTATCATCAAAAGAAGTTTGAATATAAATTTGAACAAAATTCGAAATTTAAAAAATTGAAAATTTCAAAAAGTTGATGTGACAGGTTCATTGTGTAGGTAAAAACAAGACGAAGCTATAGGCGTTGGTTTCATCTAATTTGGATGAACGAGTAAAAAGTTATGTCTATTTGAAAAATCAGGGCCAAACTGTTTTACGGAAGAAAAATAGCTACGGCTAGGGTCTAATGATAATCTAATTATTTTACCGTATTAGTCTAGAAATAATAAACTACGGAAGTATAAAGAAAGATATCTTTATAAGACGGTGAAAAGATGACTTTGGAGAAAGGAGACAATTTCCAAAAGTCGCGCCGGAGAGGGAAAAATATTTTTATCTAGTCAAACCAAAATATTGATTTAACCTGAATCAGATGATTTTTGGAGGCTCTGGATTTATATTTATAGGTGGAAAAGAGGTTTAAGGGTAAAAGGTTAGGCAATATGGGACTAAACAGCGGTGCGCCATGGGCCAAAACGCCTTTAGGCGGTTCGGCCGGCCGCGCACATGGTAATTTTTTTTGAGCAATAGAAAAGAATGAAAATCTATGGAAAAAATATAGGGAAGGAATATGGCCGGCTGGCCTGGCCCATATAGGATAAAGAAAAAGAAAAGATGGGGTGCACACTGATACTATGATGCGCACGTGGGCGACAGTTAGTTTCAGGCGCGCGCAGTTTTTTATTTGTTTTTTTAAACAGAAAGCAATAAACTGAAAAATGAAAATAAAACTAAAACTTTATATAGGCATATTATATATCAAAATTTTCAGAAAAATATTTTCTACAAGATGAACATTTTTATAGCATTAAATAAAATTCACACAAATTCAGATAATTCAAAGAGTGCTACTGGTCTAATAAAATCCAATAAAAATCATTATAAAAATACCTAAATTAATTCAAATTTATTTCTCTCCAATTTTCTGATGTAGGGAGTCATGTTACCCTATTTTCCGTATATTTTATTTTTGGAGAAAAATAATTTGAATAAAACACAAATAACTCCAAATTGAATATAATTTCAAAAGGATTTTAAATTTGATCCTTTTAAACTTCCAACTCATATTTCATATAATTTGAAGAAGTCATTTTATCTTCTCTCGTGAAAATCATTGAGTTGCTTGAAGTTTCTGAATTACAAATATTTCCAAATGAAATTTAAATCTTTTTAAAACCCTTTTCATTTATTTAAATGGAAGAAGTCATGTCATCTTCTCTCGAGGGTTTTGTATTTGAAAAGAATTTGAATTCACGGAGATCAAAATGCAAAAGGTGAAAGTTTGGGAAAGTCCTTTTATTCCCACTCATTTAACTTTCAAAAAGTTTCAAATTTCACTCAATCAATCACACAACAATGAAACAATCAATCAATCTATCTATTTATTATAACATTCCAAAATTTAGAATTTGGGATGTTACAAACCTACCACCCTTAAAATGAATCTTGTCCTTGAGATTCGGAGAGGCTAGCAAGAAAAAGGTTAGGGTTTGGGGGTCTTCTCAAAATCCATCGATCATCACAGGGGTCTGGGGTGCTACCACCCTTAGAAGCATGGTTACGGTTCCATCGAAACTCCTCTACTTCATCCATATTGTTAACAGTGTCGGTCTTCTTAGATCTTCAGGATAATTCCTTATCCGGGCTCTTCCGGTAGTGGCATAACCTTTACCACAAGTCTTCTGTCCTTTCATCTTGGTAAGGTTCTTCCATGGCAGGGTCTTCTTAGCTGACGGGTCTGGCACCAATACTAAACAACTATCGATATCTAATGGCGGTCATCCAATTATGGTTTCTCCTGCAGGGAATGGGTCTAGGCTTCTTTCTCACCGTATGTCCTACGATTGGCAACAGCTGCCCTGTACAAGGGAAAATGATTATACCATTCTAAGGTTTAAATAAGGCTTAATATCGTCGTCTCTCTACTATAGGTAAGCCACTCAGATTTACCATCCCATATAGCAAGGCGAATAATAAGAGTAAGTCGGTATGGTGATCAATCCATCCCGCACCCAAATCATTACCTTGTATACGGTTTAGCGAATCTCGCATTCTAACACTCGGTCATCCTCACAAGCATTGCAGAATTTCTCTTGTCCATGAACTGCGTTCGGAATAATCCATTGATTCTGCAAGCCAAACAAACATCTATCGTTCCTTCACAACTCTCAGGTTTTGCGTTACTCCTATAAAATCGTCTGTCGATAAACACCGTATCTTCCTTCGGGGTTTTTCCTTCAGCAAGAATGTGCTTGCTTCTTGGCAGGTCCTGGGCCTATGGGTTATGGCCCATCTCATCACTTGTAGTCCTTGAACTTATCATCGGGCAACTGATCATTATTCCAACTTCCAACTTCCTAGTATTCTTAAATCCATCCAATTGTACTGTCTTCCTTCCTTCTATTGGCACCAAACTAGGACATGATTACTCAGACTCATCATGGAGTTTCCATTGATCCATATTTCCGACATCATACCTCCTTTATATCCAATAGTAATTTATCTCTTCATCCTCGTGGGATATCCCTCATACCGAGATAAAAACTTATACTTATGAAGTCCATATTCCACTTCGTGGAACATCATTATCCTTTCCAGGGTCAAGCGTCCTTACAGGGGAATATTGGCCATCTCTGCATGGCACTTCTTCAACTGGGAAACGTGAAACACATCATGAACTCCTGACAGTCTTTCGGATGACTCCAACTTGTTGGCCACTTCTCCCATACGCTCCAAAACTCGGTTTGCTCCTACAAATCTCGGGGCTAACTTTCCCTTAACTACAAATTGTTTAACTCCTCGCAGAGGGGACAAAGACATGCTCTATCTCCAATCTCATAGACTACCTCATTGAGTTTTTGAGTCTGCATAACTCTTCTGCCTGGACTGGGCTACCTTAAGTCTATCTTGAATCCACTTAACATTCTCTTCTGACTCCTTCATCACATTTGGTCCAAACAACTGACGTCTCCAACTTCATCCCACATACTCTTGGGGCATCACACATATCGAGACAAAACTCATATTCATTTTATCTGAAATCCACTCAATGGAGCATCCTTATCTTTTCCAGGGGTCAAGGGTTCTTACAGGGTACTACCACCCTTAAAATGCACAAATCTTCCATAGACCATATTTCTCATATCCTCAAAAACGGTCAAAATTCTTCTTCATAGGGTAACAACTCATAAAATCCATATCAGTACCAACGATCCTACTTTATTCATTCTCAAATGATTACAATCCCTCGCTTCTCCATTACATGTCTCAACTCAACACCTCAATATAAAAGAAAATGTTCTCACTTCTACTACTCCATTTCTTTTGTTGCAAACTCAACTATCTAGCAAAAGTCTCCTTCTCCTTGGGGCATCCTCTAGCGAAGTGCCCTGCTCTATTATAACGAAAACATATTACTTCTGACAAGTCTCGAGGTTTCCTTTTTGGGCAACTGCTGAGGTAGTGCCCTGACTCCTTGCACCTATAACAGGTGATATGACTCAGATCCTTCCTAGAATCCACTCTGCTTCTCTTTCTGGACTTTTCCGTTCCAATTAGGGCTTCTATTTCCTATGGGTCATACTCTACTTCCTCTGTCGGGAATACTACTAGATCCCCATTCAAACAATTTTGGGAGATGTGTCCTTCTTCTCCACATGAATAGCATGACTTGGTGCAGGGTTTAATTGGTTCTTCTTTGGGTGTGTCCCCAACATATTCCTTCATCACGGGTTCTTCTAAAATTTCCACAAGGGCTCCTTTCTTTACTTCTTTGTTCTATTGTACGGTTCTTTGTACCATGGGGTAAATGTGACACTAAGCAGGATAGTGGGTAGTCCCTTCACACAAGAAACAAGTAATATACCTAGTGGGGCATTCTTCAACTGGGTGACTTTCTTCACAATTAGGGCATTCATCCTTGTGTTCTTTATGGGTGTGTCCTATTTCTCCACAAATCTTGCATGCACAAGGTTTCTTCAAATCCTTTCCATAAGGCTTCAACTTCTGGGACACAAGCCGAGACTTTGGCAGAGTCAACTTAAATTCTTTCCAAGTGGTTACTCCTTGCCATCCGTTGATGGTTTGGTACATCCTCCACTAAGTAGAAGCACCTCTTTCAAAAGACTGAAGAGCATGCTGGGTCATATCATGTCCAACTATAGGGCCATTCTCCATGTGATCCTCCATGTTCTGAATCCATCGGTCTGTCTCCAACTGACTCATCGGTCCAGAAAGTACAAGCTCATCTCCATTCATCCTCTATTGGGTCCAACGGTTTGGGGTGAGATAAGAGAGATAGAGAGGGATACACACAATGCAAACAACAGTTTTGAAAAGACAGATTTTATTGTGGCTGTCGAAAAACATCAAACAAATGACAGCTCACAATCGTCGCATCTAATGTAGGTATATAACAGGGGTTTGGTCTTCTAAAGGTCAATAAATCTTCAACGTCGCCAGACTCTTCAGGTCTTGTTCATGTCTCTGATGGCTTCTTCTGATCATGCTTGTCAAGTTCCTCTACCAAATTTCTGTTGACGCAAAGTCTCTACTGACATCCTTTAATATTTCTGGAGTTACATTCCAAACTTCTGGGTTTCAACACCCTTGGCATGAGCCATGGTCATACTGTCCTTTAGTTCCTGACAAATCTCCGGTATCTCGAGGTTTTGTTCCTCCAATTTGGCTACTTGAGCTTCTGGGTCCTAAGTTCTTCACGAATGGCCTCCTTGTCAAATATGACTTCCTACAAGTCCATCTTAAACTTCTTGATGTAACACTCCAGATCCTGGCGATACACCAGCTAAGGTTTAAAACTTCATCTTGCAGATAGATGCTCCATCAGCCTTCTACCATCCAATCCTTCCCTGCATATGCATGCTTAACTCAGCATGGTGATAAATAGCATAAGAGGGCGATAACATCATGGATAGCCGTGTTTCTGCTATTGTCATTTCCATGAGCTATCTCTTCATAGTTGATATCTCCTGCCTTAGAATTTTCCTTGACAGAACTTTGAGTTTTTTTAACTCTCCATGCTCCGGTCTTCCTCCGACACACCTTGATCTCGGGTGTTGACAGTTTCCATAGTCTGCCAAGTTCCATAAGGGTAGTCTTCCTAGTCATACTGATCGGGAAATTCTTCAGAGTCTTCAAATTCTCCTAGTCTTCAGAGTCTTCAACAGTTGTAGTTTCCATTATCATAATGTATGGTAAAATCCTCTTCATTCCGAATGGTCTCGGTTGTTCGATATCTTGTACTTCTTGGAGTGGTCTCATCAGTCGAATCTTCGTGTGGTCAAAAGGGAAAAGGGGGTATGGTTTCACTAAAAGGGGATATTTGAATAAGCTCACAAGAGAAGAGAGGTAAAAGATCTTTTTGAAAGGGAAAGTTGTAGAGAAAAATCTTTGCTATGGGCTTGCCAGTTTCTAGGGGTCACGTCCTATAGTTAACATGTGCTCTGATACCATCTTGTAGCGACCCGACCTCAGACGGTCAAGTCTCTGTGCTTAAGTGTCATCCCTGGATCGGTATGCTGACACACACAATACTCGAGGATTTATAACAGAGGTAAATCACATGTAAAAAGTAACGTAAATACTATTACCTCAATCCAAAATAGCGGAAGTAACAAGGTTGTGGATTCCCATCGACACCAACGGCAAAGTTGAGTGTAGAAATCGTAACCCTAACGCATCACTTACTCGTCGTAAGATTCCTGCAACATGAGACGTTGCAGCCACAAAGGGTCAGTAGACTGAATGTACTGGCAAATTCACACCATATTGAAAAAGGATGAACAATGGCTATCACTACATGCATATTTGGCTGGTGGAAAAGCTCTATGGTTATATGGTTTTTGCGAAAAGCCAATTTTTCCCTACTGCAAAGGAATAAATTTTATTTAACTATCATGGTGGTTGTTAAACATTGAGAGTGTAGACACCCTCTCAATCCCAATTAAGCATCATCATTAAAACCCAACAAGATTAATTAAAGTCACATGATGAGATTCACATGATAATCCAAGCACTAGATACCCAAGACGTCCATAACCGGAGACCCGGCTAATCATGATTAGTTTATACACTCTGCAGAGGTTTGCGCACTTTTCCCCACAAGACTCGATCGTCTCTGTTGGGATTCTCACACTACATGATGTTTGAGAAACGAATGACCGAGAAATAGTCTTTCAGAAGTGCTAGCACCTTACGATCGGGTAGACCGTACCAACCTACATCCCCTACATCTGCTAGTCTACCACTGTAAGAGTTCAACGACTTAGTCAACTATGCTAGAGCCCATAGTAGCTTGTGACTGCACACAGAAGTTTCTAGTATGAGTAATCTCATGATCCCTTTGAGCCTGGGTGGCGGTCCAAAAGAAAAACAGGCAATCGCTGGAATACCCAGGTGCCTCAATTCACCCAGATGTGTGTTTAGGTTGCCACCTTAAGTAAACCATTAATTTAAAAATCTCACATCTGTCATGGATACACTCACCCAATCCACGTCTACTGGAATAGCATAGCAACATAAGCAAACATAGAAGTAACTCCCAAAGGTTTGATAACAAAACAGGTAATAGGTACTACCTCATCTACTTCCCAAACCCACAATTTAATTAGATCATAATCATGCAATGGTGTGAGGATTGATCTAATGCAATAAAAACTGGGTAGTAGGAGATATGATCAAAGTGTTACTTGCATGCACTGTTGATGAAGATGATTCACACTCAAAACTCTTGATAGTTCTACTCGTCACACTCCGTTCAATCTATCGTGAGCAAGCAACAGTAACCACACATAAGCAATCACTCAGAAGATCGGGAAGAACGAAGAAGACAGTTCATAAAACATCAAAACCAAGCAAATAACTCTTGCAACATAAAGCAATTTCTAACAGTACCAAAATTATGTGAATTTGGCCTTATCAGAAAGTTTAGGTCAAGAGCTTCGATTTGCAAAAATAATCAACTAAATCGGAATTATAAAACTCAAGTTATGATCAAAAGAAGTTTGAATATAAATCTAAACAAAATTCGAAATTTGAAAATTTCAAAAAGTTGATGTGACAGGTTCACTGGATAGGTAAAAACAAGACGAAGCTATAGGCGTTGGTTTCATCTAATTTGGATGAACGAGTAAAAAGTTATGGCTATTTGAAAAATCAGGACCAAACTGTTTTACGGAAGAAAAATAGCTACGGCTAAGGTCTAATGTATAAATACGTAGACTAATTGATATCTAATTACTTTATTGTATTAGTCTAGAAATAATAAACTAGGGAAGTATAAAAAAAGATACCTTTATAAGGCGGAGAAAAGATCACTTTGGAGAAAGGAGACAATTTCCAAAAGTCGCGCCGGAGAGGAGAAACATATTTTTATCTAGTCAAACCAAAATATTGATTTAACCCGAATCGGAAGATTTTTAAAGGCTCTGGGTCTATATTTATAGGTGGAAAAAAGGTTTAAGGGTCAAATGTTAGGCAACGTGGGACTAAACGTAGACGAAAGTATACGAAACAGAGATGGGAGGTGCGCCATGGGCCAAAAGGCCTTTACGCGGTTCGGCCAGCTGCGCACACGGTAAAATATATTTTTTAGCAATAGAAAAGAAAAGAAAAACTATGGGAAAAATATGGGGAAGGAATATGGCCGGCTGGGCCTGGCCCATATAGGATAAAGAAAAAGAAAAGATGGGGCGCCCACTGGTATTATGATGCGCACGTGGGCGACATTTAGTTTCAGGTGCGCGCAGTTTTTTTATTTGATTTTTTAAAAACAGAAAGCGATAAACTGAAAAACGAAAATAAAACTAAAACTTTATATAGGCATATTATATATCAAAATTTTTAGAAAAAGATTTTCTACAAGTTAAACATTTTCCTAGCATTAAATAAAATTCACACAAATTCAGATAATTCAAAGAGTGCTACTGGTCTAATAAAATCCAATAAAAATCATTATAAAAATACCAAAATTAATTCAAATTTATTTCTCTCCAGTTTTCTGATGTAGGGAATCATGTTACCCTATTTTCCGTATATTTTATTTTGGGAGAAAAATAATTTGAATAAAACCCAAATAACTCCAAATTGAAAATAATTTCAAAAGGATTTTAAATTTTGATCCTTTTAAACTCCCAGCTCATATTTCATATAATTTGAAGAAGTCATTTTATCTTCTCTCATGAAAATCATTGAGTTGCTTGAAGTTTTTGAATTAAAAATATTTCCAAATGAAATTCAAATCTTTTCAAAACCCTTTTCATTTATTTAAATGGAAGAAGTCATGTCATCTTCTCTCGAGGGTTTTTTATTTGAAAAGAATTTGAATTCACGGAGATCAAAATGCAAAAGGTGAGAGTTTGGGAAAGTCCTTTTATTCCCTCCCATTTAACTTTCAAAAAGTTTCGAATTTCACTCAATCAATCACACAATGATCAAACAATCAATCAATCTATCTATTTATTATAACATCCAAAATTTAGAATTTTGGGATGTTACAGCAATACTAAATTTCAATTTTCACTAAGGAAGGGTATGGAACACTTCCCTAGAAAAAGAATTAGGCCACCATATGAATCAATCATGAGGGAATCTTATGGATCTCGAAACAAAGATGACAAAACTTAGATCCTTGCTTTATGCCTAGCTAAGGGCATGAAACAATAGCGCTTGTTGGGAGGCAACCCAATGAATAAAATTTATTTTTGCTTTTTGTTTCCTGTTCTCGAGTGTTAGCATAATTATGCTACTGTTATGATTGTGTTTTTTGTGTTTTAATTAGTGTTTGTGCCCAGCAAAGCCTTTAGGATCTTCTTGGGTGATAGTTGTTTGATCTTGCTGAAAAAACAGAAACTTTTGCGTTCACGAAAATAATTTTCATTTTTAATCGAAGAGTGATAAAATACCTATTCTTTTTGAAGAAGACTAATATATAAATTTCCCATGCCTTCCTAATTGTTTAGAGTTTTTGGAGTTGCAGCAGTATTCGAAATATCTAGATTGCTACAGACTGTTCTGTTTTTGACATATTCTGTTTTCTTTGAGTTGTGTGCTTGTTTTGATGATTCTATGGATTTCTTTGATGAGTTTTTGCCATACAAAAGATGGAATACACTAGATATAATGCAAGAATAAAATATATGAATTACCCTCAAAAAGAATAAAATATGAATTGGTTTTCTACAGTACTTATAGTAGTGATTTATTTTCTTATACTAACGGATCTCACGAAGGTTTTGTTGAGTTTTGTGTGATTGAAGTTTTCAAGTTTTGGGTTATATTACGATGGATGAAGTAATAAGGAGTAATAAGAGCCTAAGCTTGGGGATACCCATGGTGCCCCAAGTTATTATCCAAAGAGAAGCAAGCAACTAAGCATGGGGATGCCCTGAGTGGCATCCCCTCTTTCTTCTAACGACCATCAGTATTTTACTCCAAGCTATATTTTACTCGTCACATACTATGTGTTTTTCTTGGAGCGTCTTGTATGATACGAGTCTTTGCTTGTTTTGTTTTGTGTTTTTAGTCTTGATTCCTTACTAGACACACTTATTTGAGAGAGCCAAACTTATGCCATGACTTGCTAGAATTGCTCTCTATGTTTCACTTAAATTTTTATGAGCTATGGACTTGCTCTAGTGCTTCATTTTTATCTTTTTGAGCACGGTGTGCTTTAGTAATTTTGAATAAAGGATCTCTTGATTCACTTAGATTTATTTGAGAGTTACTAAAATTTTCAAGAAATTCTCTCTTGCTTCACTTAAATTAATTTGAGAGAAAGAAATATTATGCTCATGATCTTAACTTATATTTGTTAGAGCTTATCAAAAGCAACACATGAAAATTAGTTCCAAGGTGATAGATATCCAATAAGGATATAATAAAAACTTTCATGAAGATCATTGGACAAAATAAAGTTGATTTTAGTAATAGTTTTGAGATATGATGATGTGATATGTGAGTCATGTTGATGAGTAATTATGCTTTAGTAAGATATTGGTGTTAAGGTTTCTGATTCCCTATGCAAGCACGAAAGTCAATAGTTATGCAATGAAACTATATCCTACTTGTGGTGCATTATTCGGTGTTAATTATGCTTAATGCTCGCTTATGAGATTATTCGTTTCTTGGTTGGTCGCTTCTCAATCTTTTGCTAGCCTTCATTTTGCACTAAGTACGATCACTACTTGTGCATTCAAAACCCTTTAAACCAGTTTGGCCACAAGAGTCCACTATATCTACCTATATGCGGTATTCTTTTGCCGTTCTAAGCAAATTTGTATGTGCCATCTCTAATATTCAAAATAAGTTTCTCTTTTGTGTGCTCGTACCGCTCGTGAGGCGGTGAGGGGTGGCTAATATTTTCCATGCTAGATGTGTTATTCTCACGATGAGTGTTTATTCACTTGTCATTGCACGAGAATAAGGCAAAGGTATTAGGGATGCCCAATGCTGAAATTAAAAATGAATTTACTTTATGTTGTCAAATAATAAATTCTTTGGAAAGTGTTGGTATGGAAGGCACCCGTGGATACGGTTAGCCATGAAAAGTGAAAGTATGGTGGAAAAAGGAATAAACTTTAATTTCTGTTTTGGAACCGCCTATGATATATCTAGCATGGAAAGTGTTGGGAACTCTAAGTCATTTTCGTTGGTGGGAAAAGGGTGCCTCTCAAAATGTTTTTATCTCTCAATTTTTGCTTTGAGCTCTAGCACCTCTACAAATCCCTACTTCCCTCTACGAAGGGCCTTTCTTTTACTTTATGCAATTTTTATTTTTATTTGAGTCTCCATCCTCTCTTATAAAAGCACCAACTAGGGGGCACTATGATCGTACTTGAGAATTGGGTGTAGTTAATATGCGAGTGTGTTTCATGAATGGATCAATGATTGAGCATGATGGGCTAGGGATAACTTACTTTAGTGTTGATATTTTGAAAGACATGGTTGCTTGTTGGTATGCTTTAGTATTTAAGTTATCATGTCAAAACTAGACTATTGCTCTGAACAACATAAATGTCCAAATGTCCATGCTATAAAGAAAAGAATATGAGATGACATGTTAGGCAGCATTCCACATCAAAAATTCTGTTTCTATCATTTACCTACTCGAGGGCGAGCAGTAATTAAGCTTGGGGATGCTGATACGTCTCCAGCGTATTTATAAATTTTGATTGTTCCATGCTGTTATATTATCATTCTTGGATGTTTTATAGTCATTTTATATCATTTTGGGTACTAACCTATTGACATAGTGCCAAGTGCCAGTTGCTATTTTTTGCATGTTTTTGTACATTACAGGTAATCAATACAAAATGGAGTCCAGATGCAGTGAAACTTTTTGTGGATTTTTTTGGAGGAGAAGACATCTAGTGGGCCAGAGAAGCGCCTGGGGGTGCTCTGAGGGGAGCACAACCCACCAAGGCGCGCCAGGAGGCCCAGGCGCGCCCTGGTGGGTTGTGCCCACCTCGGGTGCCCCCCGGACCACCTCTTTGCTCTATAGATACCCCAATATTCTAGAAACCCTAGGGGAGTCAACAAAAATCAATTCCAGCCGCTGTAGAGTCCAGAACCACCAGATCCAATCTAGACACCATCACGGAGGGGTTCACCACTTCCAATTTTCCTCTCCGATGATGCGTGAGTAGTTCTTTCTAGACCTTCGGGTCTGTAGTTAGTAGCTAGATGGCTTCCTCTCTCTCGTTTGATTCTCAATACAATGGTCGCTTGGAGATCCATATGTTGTAACTCTTTTTGCAGTGTGTTTGTTGGGATCGGATGAACTTTGAGTTTATGATCAGATCTATCTCTTTTTATCCATGAAAGTTATTTGAGTTTCTTTGATCTCTTATATGCATGATTGCTTATGGCCTCATATTTCATTTCCTATATTTGGTTTTTGTTTGGCCAACTTGATATATTTATCTTGCATTGGGAAGAGGTGCTTTGTAGTGGGTTCGATCTTATGGTGCTTGATCCCAATGACAGAAGGGGAACCGACATGTATGTATCGTTGCTACTAAGGATAAAACGATGGGGTCTATTTCTACATAAGTAGATCTTGTCTACATCATGTCATCGTTCTTATTGCATTCCTCCGTTTCTCCACGAACTTAATACACTAGATGCATACTGAATAGCGGTCGATGTGTGGAGTAATAGTAGTAGATGCAGGCAGGAGTCGGTCTACTAATCTTGGATGTGATGCCTATGTAATGATCATTGCCTAGATATCGTCATGATTATTGGAAGTTCTACCAATTGCCCAACAGTAATTTTTTTACCCACCGTTTGCTATTTTTCTCGAGAGAAGCCACTAGTGAAACCTACGGCCCCCGGGTCTCTTTCTCATATTATTTGCCTTTGTGATCTATTTTATTTGCCTTTTATTTTCCGATCTATTAAACCAAAAATACAAAAATACTTTGCTGCAATTTATTTTATTTGGCGTTCGATCTATCAATATTTACAACTCACTCATGTCCGTTTGCCAATTTCTGGCGCCGCTACCCGAAAGGGATTGACAACCCCTTTTACACGCCGGGTTGCGAGTATTTGTTATTTGTGTGCAGGTGCTGTTTACGTAGTGTTGCTTGGTTCTCCTATTGGTTCGATAACCTTGGTTTCCTCACTGAGGGAAATACCTACCATCGCTGTGCTGCATCATCCCTTCCTCTTTGGGGAAATACCGACGTAGCTTCAAGCTGCATCACTCCACACATCGACCGACTCCTGCCTGCATCTAGAGTATTAAGTTCATAAGAACGGAGTAACGCTTTAAGTAAGGTGACATGATGTAGCGGGATAAAGTCAAGCAATATGATGAAAACCCCATCTTGTTATCCTCGATGGCAACAATACAATACGTGTCAGTTCCCCTTCTGTCACTGGGATCAAGCACCGCAAGATTGAACCCAAAGCTAAGCACTTCTCCTATTGCAAGAAAAACCAATCTAGTTGGCCAAAGAAAATCGATAGTTCAAAGAGACTTGCAAAGATATCAAATCATGCATATAAGAATTCAGAGGAGATTCAAATAATATTCATAGATAAGCTGATCATAAATCCACAATTCATCGGATCTCGGCAAACACATCACAAAAGAGTATTACATCGAATAGATCTCCAAGAACATCGAGGAGAACATGGTATTGAGAATCAAAGAGAGGGAGAAGAAGCCATCTAGCTACTAGCTATGGACCCGTAGGTCTGTGGTAAACTACTCACGCTTCATCGGAGAGGCAATGGTGTTGATGTAGAAGCCCTCCATGATCGAATCCCCCTCCGGTAGGATGCCGGAAAAGGCCTCTAGATGGGATCTCATGGGTACAGAAGGTTGCGGTAGTGGAAAAGTGTTTTCGTGGCTCTCCTGGTTGGTTTGGGAATATTTGAGAATATATAGGCGAAATAAATAGGTCGGTGGAGTCACGAGGGGCCCACAAGGGTGGGGGCGCGCCCTACCCCCTGGGCGCACCCTCCATCCTTGTGGCCACCTCATGGATTCCCTAACGTGTACTCCAAGTCCTCTTGATGTCTTTTGGTCCAAAAACATCATCGCGAAAGTTTCATTCCGTTTGGACTCCATTTGATATTCCTTTTCTGCGGAACTCTAGAACACGGGGAAAACAGAAACTGGCACTGGGCTCTAGGTTAATAGTTTAGTCTCAAAAAGAATATAAAATAGCATAATAATGCATATAAAACATCCAAAACAGATAATATAATTGTCGGTGTCAAAACCGGTAGATTTCGGGTAGGGGGTCCCGAACTGTGCATCTAAGGATCGAAGGTAGCAGGAGGTAGGGGACACGATGTTTACCTAGGTTCGAGCCCTCTTGATGGAGGTAAAACCCTACGTCCTGCTTGATTGACTTCGATGAGTATAGGGGTTACAAGAGTTGATCTACCTCGAGATCGTAATGGCTAAACCCTAGATGTGTAGCCTGTATGATTATGATTGCCTCTACGGACTAAACCCTCTAGTTTATATAGATACCTGAGGGGGATAGGGTTTGTACATAGTCGGTTTACAAAGAAAGCAATCTTCATATACAAACGCCAAGCTTGCCTTCAACACCAAGGAGAGTCCCATTCGGACATGGGGGAAAGCCTTCTATCTTATATCTTCACGGCCCACCAGTCCGACCCATGTTACATAGCTCGGACGCCCGGGGACCCCCTAATCCAGGACTCCCTCAGTAGCCCTCGAACCAGGCTTCAATGATGATATGTCCGGCGCGTAGATTGTCTTCAATATTGCAAGGAGGGTTCCTCCTCCGAACATTTCAAAGCAATTTGATCAAAAGGAACTGTATTCGGCTTTTCAGCGATGACGCTGTACCCGGCTTACACCTTCAGCTTCGCAAAGTGGGCTCCCCATGGTGCTTCGGAAAGCTTCGTCTTCACATTAAATATAATATCCTTCAGCTTCTGTGCCGCCGTCGCCTCGGCTTCCACGTGTCAGACGGATATGAAGGGTCCTAGCATTTTTTACAGATAACACCCTGACGGTACACGGAAGGCATGTATTTAAGGAGACTGGATCTCAAATGCCATTCTCAACCAAGCGAGGAAATCCTTAGAGCTGGCCACAGAAAAACCACACCGGCATGGTTAGTGCTCCCAGTTCTTCCTCACGCCCTCACGTCCCTCAAAAAGGCGATTGGGAGAGCTGCTCGGTCTCCCAGGTGCAAGGATATCTCCCTCCCGCAGACCTGGTCCCCATCTGGGTAGGATTGACTTCCATAAATGGCGAAACCCTGGCGGAAAATTTCCCCAATCCTTCATAAGGGGAGTGAGTGTGTTTTGTTTCCTTCCGTCTAAGAGTCGTTGGATTCCCAATCCACCCTTTCCTCCAAGGTCTCCTGGAGTATTATGGCCTTCAGCTACACAATCTCACGCCAGGCTCCATTCTGCACATCGCGGGCTTCGTTGCTCTTTGTGAGCTGTTCCTGGGCCGCAAGGCCCATTTTGAATTGTGGAGAAAACTTTTATGCCTCATCCCCCTCTCCCAGAAGGGATCTATATTCGAGGTGGGCGGCACTGAAGTATGGCACATAGGCAGGACAGGATCCTGTCCAGCACTCCGAAGAAGGCATCTGAAGAGTGGCCTTCAGAGTGGTTTTATATTGAAGACATTGTTCTCCCAGACCCAATCACTACAAAAAAATACACTTCCGTGATGATACGTGTTTGTCACAGTAGGTCACTTTTTTTGTCATGCATGTACATCCATGACAAATTTATGATAGAATCAAGATAGTCATACTTGTGCTGTCGTAGAAGTGTTCCATGACATTACCAAAATTATCATCACGGAAGTGTCCACTTCCATGACAATAAATGCGTATCACAGAAGTGCTTTCGTCAAGGGTGACCGACACGTGGCATCCACCGTAACGGAACACCGTTAAGCTATCAGGTCGGGTTTTGGATCCGATAACCCGTTAACAACCCCGACCAATGGGGATTTTCCACGTGTAAAATCATCATTGGCTAGAGGAAACACGTGTTGGCTCATCGTTGGGACAGATGTCATCCACTCACTGGACAGAAGGCGCCTATGATACGTCGACACATGGCACGGCCCAATAGTGGCTCATTTCTGTGAAAAGGCCGGCCCATTTGACTTGGTCAACAGCTGGCGAGCCGACCCATGGAAAGCCTGTTAACGGCATGTTCACATATAGCCCATTTACAGCCCGCTAACCCAAGGCCCGTTACGCCCTATCCGAATTAGGCCCAGTAGCGTCATCTGGGCCGTCCAATATGATTCCAGCCCGTTTTCACTTCTGGCCCATGTATAGCCCATGACGTCTTTCGGCCCATACGAGGCCCTTTGTAACTCTTGGCCCATTAGCGGCCCATGCTGAAACTGGCCCGTAATGAACAGTGTATCACTTTACACCCATTAACGGCCCGTGGTGAAACTGGCCCGTAATGAACAGTGTATCACTTTATACCCATTAACGGCCCGTTATTCCGTTGGGCCGTCTCCAGCCCATGTTATCTTTCGGCCTTCTCAGAGCCCATTTATTCTTGGGCTCATTTCCAGCATTCGTTTACTTACGGCCCGTTACTGTCATTTTCTGCTTGTGGGCCAAATTCAGCCCGTGGTTACAGTCGGCCCGTTTGTGGTCCGTTAATACGTTGGGCCGTTTTCATAGCGTCATCAAATACGGCCTATTAACGATGGCCCGTTATGGTCGGCCCATGAACGGACGATTCCAACTCTAGCCCGTTTACGGCCAGAATGCGGTCTGTTTGGCCCATGTTTGGCCAATCGATCATACGGCCCGTATAAGGCCCATTGATGATACGGCCCGTAGAAGGCCCATTGATGATACGGCCCGTAGAAGGCCCATTGTTTCTACGGCCCATAGAAGGCCCACTGTTTCTACGGCCCGTAGAAGGCCCACTGTTTCTATGGCCCGTAGAAGGCCCACTGTTTCTACGGCCCGTAGGAGGCCCAGTGTCACTACAGTAAATATTAGCCCATGGTTATTGTGGCCTAGTTTTAAAAAATAGGTTATTGCAGCCACTAGCAAACCGCAGAAAAAGAACTGCACTGACTACAAGCAAACAAATAAACAAGACAACAAGGAAATAAATAAGCAAGCAACTTACACTAGGCTATCACGGCTATTACACATATTACATCCACTGGGCATCAAAGTTCGCCACCAGTGCAAATATAGGGAACACAGCAGCATATAAACGCCGCAGCAAAACAAGTCCAGAACTGAAACCACTTCAGAAGAGCTCAAGAAACAATATCCTGGGTACCCATAATGCTGGCAAGATGCTTAGCAAGCTTATTAAGTTTCTCTTGTTTGGCGCTTAAGTCCTCCAGCGCTTGCTGTTGCACCAGAAAGTATGCATCTGAATTCTGCAGGGACTTCCTCAGTCCTTCGGCTTCCTGTCGCATAACATCTGATCGATGTCTTTCAACTTGAAGTTGAGACTCAAGAAGCCGAACTGATTCAGGCAATGAGTTCGAAGAGCTGGTGCCAGCAGTGGTAGCCAGTAACTCGAACACTACATCAAGACAGGACTTTGGGGTTGTCTCAGTGTCTTCAATATAGTTTTTATCAGCTTTCTTGGAGACCAACAGGGATGTCTCACTATCTTGAACCTTATCTGCATTACTTCCTTTACCATTGCATAACAGGGTACTCTTCTCCAATATTTTATCCGCGTTCTAAAAGAGAAACAAACAAACACATCTCAGGTTTACAATGTAGTATATGAAACTCATTTTGGTAAACCAGTTCAGTAGTAAGGTGGACAGGATAACAGCATGAAACAAACATATATCTATGTAGTATGGTCACTGTATGGTCTATATCATTCTAGTTTATGTTGCCAAATCAAGATAGATACAGTTCGAATCATATCTATTTAAGACAAAGCAGCATAGACAGAATATAAGTGTGGGAAACTACACAGCAATAACAACACTTGTAATGTGCATGGCATGAGAACATAACTGTTTATTCAATTGAAACTGAAATCAACATAGAGCAAGTTACAACAGCAAACAGCCAAACACGTTGAAGAAACAGGTTTAAAACATACCTGTTGCGCCATTGGAGTTTCAATTGCATCCTTCAAATTTGAAATTAGTTGGTATCAGTAAATACAGTGATGCAAGAGCAAAGTAGTATGAACCATAGCTACGGAACCTGACCTGAGAACAATTCTTCTTCTGCTTTAAGCGTTGACTTCGGGTTCGGAGTGGTGGTCCTCGTGATTTGGGCACTGCAGTTGCCTTACTAACTGCTCGTGTTTGGGTGCTCTGTGGTGGAGACGGTGCTGTGTCAACGGGAACTGGGTGTCTATCTGCTGGGGTTGGGGTTAGAAGGGGTGTAGCTGGTTCTCTGTCCAACTGGGTAGGGGTACAATCTGCATGAGTGTGGGTTATGTGTGGTGGGGCTGGTTCTTGGGCAAGTACAACCGTGGTTCTATCTGCATCAACAGGTAGCACGATCTTTTCTGAAGACCGTGTTTTTACTCCCACAGATACTGCCATCACTCCCTCCAATTGAAATGGCTGATAAACAAGAAAAGTAATTGAATGTACAGACATTGTAAGATAGACAGGTGCAATGGATAGTAGGGAAGAAAACAGGGCATGAAATAATTCACATTTATGTTGTCTAAGCAAACAGAATAGCAGGACATAATTTCACATATATGATGGCTAATTAAACAGGATAGCATGACACAATTTCACATGTATGATGGCTAACTAAACAGGATAGAATGACATACTTCAAAATATGATGACTATGTAAACAGGATGACATGATATAACTATACGATGTGTCTATTAAAGTGGTTGGCATGCCATAAATCACAAACATGCCGTCGATGGAAACATGATGGCATGATATAATTCACGGATAGAATGACATAATTTAAATATGATGACTATGTAAACAGGATGAGATGATATAACTATATTATGTCTTTAGAAAATGGGTTGGCATGCCATAATTCAGATACATGCTGTCTATGTAAACATCATGGCATGACATAATTCAAATATATGATTTATATACTAAGGAAGTGAGCAGAGGGCAATCGCATATATGATGTGTCAACTAAGGAGATGGCATTCAATATTGTGTATATGATGTAAAAACTAAGCATTGCAATACAACATATGCATTATATGAGTAATATAACCCTGCCAAGTTTGAGCATACACCTCAGGGGGATAATAGGACTGGTCATCTGCCTCTGAATCCTCCTCTGAAGAGCTATCTGTAACCAGCAAGATATCTGCTTCAGCAGGTAGCATTGTCTGCTCTGAAGACCTTGTTTTCACTCCAGATTTCTCCATCACCAATTCAAATGGCTGATGCACAGGAAGAGCAGTTGAATATACAAACATTGTCGACAAAAGCAATGAGAAATACAAAAAAAGGACGGCATGATATAATTCACATATATGACGCTTGCCTAAACAGCATGGCATTGCATAATTCACATACATAATGCCTTGCAACAAGATAACATTGCATAATTCACATATATAATGTCTTGCAACAAGATGGCATTGCATAATTCACATATATGGTAATTAGACACTAAACAGGTGGCATTCACACAAAGCATGTCTAAACTAAGCAAATGACATAGCAATGCAAGATACCATACGCACGATATGAGCAACATAACCCTGCCAAGTTAGGGCATGCACCTCGGGGGGGGGGATATGACTGGTCATCTGTCTCTGAATCCTCCTCTGAGGAGCTATCGGTAACCAGCAAGACATGCGCTTCGTCAGATAGCATTGTCTGCTCTGAAGACCTTGTTTCCACTCCAGATTTTTCCATGACCGTGCCAAATGGCTGATGCACAGGAAGAGTAATTGAATGTACTAAAATTGTTGACAAATTTAACACGTAATAAAAAAATGATGGCATGATATAATTCACATATAAGATGACTGGCTAACCAGGGTGGCATTGCAAAATTCACATATATGATGCCTGGCTAGACAAGATGGCATTGCATGATTCACATATACGATAAAGAAACTAAACAGATGGCATTGACACAAAGCATGTCTAAACTAAGCAGATGACATCTTTAATGTATACAGTAAGCAATGCAAGGCACCATATGCATGATATTACCAACATCAGCATGCCAAGTTAGAGCGAAGACCTCATGGGGTAAATAGGAGTGGTCTTCTCCTTCTGAATCCCCCTCATAACAGTTATCTTCCTCTTGATTACGATCCGAAATGGGTGGAGGGGGGCTGCCTTTGCGCCCACCATGGAACGACGTCTGCATGAAATTTTATTGCCACGCAAGGCTCGTCTCTTTTGCTCTACATGATCAGTTCCATTGTGTACAATAACTGGCATGCATAGGAATAAAACATAGTGAGATTATGTAAGGAGTGCATGCACAAATCCAGAGTGATGGTAGCAAACTGTGGATAGACCCAAAACCAATGATAGCAGGCAGATAATAGCTTTAGTTAAAAAATACAGATAATGGCTCCTTTAATGTTTGTTTGCACCCAACATGAAACTCATAGTAGACACCGGAGATTAACCAGATAGTAGACAGATAGTACTGATTGCTGCCCCAATATGTACCCCACAACCATTTAAAAACTCAAGTTTCAGCATTAGTTTGGACCTGACTCGGAGTCTAATAGGTGAACACGACGATAATGTAGCATGTCATCATATTAAGCGACGCATAACGTAAGCAGACACGGAAGAGTGCGACCTCTCTTGCGGACCCGTGTAGTCCTCAAGGTCATCTGCTCAGTTGATGATGGTAATGCAGTTGCCGTGGCTGCCGGCGGCGGGGAAGAAGATCTGAGGCGGCGAAAGACAGTCTGGAGAGCGGATCCCTGCTGTGGTGAACCCTTCCGTCGTTGGAGCAGCTGAGCTGGGGTGGAACACAGCGCCGCAGGAGCAGGACAAACCACACAAGGTTTTCTTTGACACATATCTGTAACAGAAGTAATTGAGTAAGGGCTTGTTTGAATTTGAGGATTCTAACAATGCAGGGATAGGAAATAGACAGGAATAGGATAGGAATGCACGTGCAAAACAGAGAATTTAAAAACACAGGATTTCTGCCAATCTGGGTGTTTGATTCACAACAATTGGAAGATCACAGGATGCAAAAAAGCATGGTGAGATTAAGTCAAACCACAAGAAAATGTACGGTTATAATGCTATTATGCTACTATCTCTTAGTCTTGTGCTTGATGAATAGGAATATGAAAAGGAGGAGAAGTGGAAATTAGAATTCCTACGGTTTTTCTTTCAAGGAGACACTAAAGGAACAAATCCTACAGTTTTCCTTTGCTCCATTCCTTTGCACCAAATTCATGAAAAGTAGTACCATAGGAAACTTTCCAATTCCGATGTTTTTCATTCACTTTTCCTTTCAAGCACTGGCGATTCTAGTAGGCAGGCTTGAGCAAGGAAAATCCTACACTAAAAAATGTTTTTGTGCTACTTCTATTACTTTGGACCCAGGCCACTGCCATACTAGCTCAACTCCCAGGCCCATCGACAAATGCACAGCTCAAACGCGCAGAGATAAATAATGATGGCGTTCAAGAGAGTCCATCACGGATAGCTAAGTTGCCTGGTACCTCACTGCTTGTCATATAGTAGGATAAAATAATCGTATTTCCCGTTACTACGAGTGCTCAGTGGACAATATATATAACATGTAGAGTAAAAAAGAGATGCAACAAGTGTACAACCTCTTTGGCGAAGCCATGTCGATCTCAGCGTGATTGGGTTGGCCGGTGAGGATGCTCCGGCTGACTTGGCTGTCGGAGGAGGGGAAGAAGATCTTAGGCGTCTGGAGATGGAGCCCGAGGTACTGCTCCGCTGTGATGGAGGGTTTCGTCGTTGGAGCAGCTCCGGTGAGTTGTACGACGCCGAGGCTGAAGCAGGACAAGAGAGACAACGAACAACGTTAACCTGAGTGGAATTCTAATAGCATCTCCAATACATGACGTAAAATACATAAACACAAAGTGCTAGATGTAAAATACATCAGCCGCTCATCTCTGAACTTAACTGTCGAAACTGAATTTAACTGTCGAAACTGAACTTAACTGTCGAAACTGAACTTAACTGTCGAAACTGAATTTTGCTGTCGAAACTGAATTTTGCTGTCGAAACTGAACGCACTAGCAAGGTGAGGCTACACGTCGGTCGACTGACTTTTTCATCTCTGGTCAGTCGATTTTGCAGCCGTTGGATACGAAATCAAGGGCCTGCGGTTCATCTTCAACCTCCACCCCCCTGAGCCGGCCAAACAGCAGCCCCCCGCCGCCCGCGCCGGCGGTGCGCCCCCCGCCCGCCCCGAAAACACTCCCCACCGCCGGTCCGCCGCCGCCCCGGCCATCCCTCTAGGCCCCCCGTGCCGAGCTTTTTCTCCGGCGATCCCCACGCCACCGCCCGCCAACGCCCCGCCACCGCCGGCGACCACCGCCCCCATCCTGAACCCTAAGATAGATAGTGGGGTACCTCTCCGGCGAGCCCCCCTCCCCGCTGCGGCTGGTTCTTCCTTCACCCCGGCGGCATCGGAGTGAAGTGTAGCTAAATCAGAGCAGCATCGCAAGCAAGAGCAAGAGCGAGAGCAGCAGCGCGAGCAAGAGCAATAGCAAGAGCAGACCAGGCAGGGGACCGAGAGCAAGAGCAGAGCAGCAGCGCGAGCGAGAGCTAAAGCAGCAGCAGGTCCTACTGATGTGGACGTCGCCGCCGAGGGAGCGACGCCGTGGAGGAAGTGGCCGGCGACGCCGCCGTGGATGGAGCCGCGCCGTGTCGGCTCGGGACTGAGCGCCGGCAGCACCGTGAGATCGAATCAAGAAGAAAATGCGGCGATTAGTGTACAACCTCTTTGGTGGCGCCGATTAGGCCGCAGCTTCATCCCAGGAAACGGTGATGATGATGCTCTTCCGGTGGTGCAGGTGAAGACGGCGGTGTGGGAATGGAGGTGGCGCGAAAGACGAGGGGAACGTCGGGGCAGCTCCTTGGAGGTGGAGGACGGTGTGGCTGAACCGGCGGGACGATGAGATCGACGACGGATCCTCATCCGGTACGGTGGATGAGGGACGTCGAGGTGTTGCTGTGGACGACGTCGTCGGGGAAGAGGCTCCGGCTGGGTGGCGGACGGAGCAGGGTGTGGGGTTTCGTCGCGGGTTTTCGCGGCCTCGGTGTACGAATGGGTGGGCGGATGGGATGGCAGTGGGGAACCATGGCTTAGAGACGCGCTTGTCCGAAATGTGGGGTAAGTTACGAAAGTACCCCCACCGATTTGAGGCGGTTCTTTCGGTTCAGGGGTACCACGGGCATTTCGCGTGTCGGGATTTCACAGGAGGTGGGAGTTTTCGCGCGCGTTGTAATTTCGGAATAGCAAGGCGCGGGTTGAGATGGAGGGAGTTGTCGGAGCACAACGAGACAAAGATATATCTTAAATATTTCGGGCTAACAAGGCGCGGGTTGAAGAGGCGGGAGTTTCCCAGCACGATAGACAGAGACGCTAGCTTGAATTTTCGGCATAACAAGGCGCGGCTTGAAATTTCGGAAGAACAAGCTTAACGTGTACCCAAAAAAAGACAATTTGCACCTCAACACGCACAACACACACACAAACACCATTTAGACTAGAGTAAGGTACACGTGCATTGCACGCATGAGATTTGGCAACCAAATTATGAATAAATACCACATTATAGCATGCAAGATTTGAGTCATATATGCATGATGTAGATGTTCGTTTAATTCTTATAGTTCATTTCATTCAAAATCATCTAGTTTTTATAAGAAAGCTAATCTATTTTAAGATTCATGGAATTGTGCGTCGTAAGACATAAAGTAAAAACAAATAATGGCAAATCATGTAGAAAAACATTTGGGCAATTCTGATACGGAAGATTCTAGAACAAATAAGAAGTGCTTGTGTTTTGATGTTTGTGCATTATGCTTAAGTTCAACCATGGAGTCTTCTAGATTATACATGTGGCGAAATCTGGTGGAATCTAGATGATATCCAACGGCCAGTAGTGCTCAAATTTGCCATCTTTGGACCATCGGATTCGCCTCATCCAACGACCATCTTTCAAAGTTAAAGTTACCCGCACACAATATAAAAAATATAAATATAATATATATAGGGGTATAGATATAGATATGTGATGCAAAAGCCGCCCATCATCTCCAATTAGAATAGTGTGTCCATGCACGGATGCGACGTGGCCAAATGATGTCTGCCATCGGTATCTCAAATTCAAATCAGTCTGACCTTGTTCAATGTGTATACATTACAACATGCTCGTTTCCAAACCACACCGCGCAGATCTCCGTTATATTCATGCATGCATGGGTTTCAAACATCAGGATCTCTTATTCAAATATTTGAATTCAACTTTACATTGATTGTGACCTCACCTATTCAGCTATTCTTTTACACCCACACAGTAGTCTTCTCTTTATAATTGTACCACTAACCTTCTCTCGTGCATGCATGCACACACACTACCAGTCGGCATTATCCATCGCACGCATGCAATCTTTTTCTTCAGGTCGGTCTCCCATGAAGGCACACACCAACACACATCCCCCTCTCCATCATATCGGGCATTCTTTATCTCTCACGCGTGCATGCGCAACGATCGATGTTCCTCTATGTATGTGTGTATATAGCTAGGTCTTTCATAGTTTTCCACACAAACCGATCAATCGATATATCCAGTGAGGTCTCACCCTCTTTCCCACGTCCACATCGATCAATCTATACCTCTCTATATAGGATTAACATATATAGCTAATACACCCACATTAATTATGTATCCAACGTCCCCCTCTCATCATCCATGCCTTCCGCTTCATCTCTCAGACGCGTGCACAATGGCGAAGACAGGGGGCAGTAAGGGCCCTGCCCCCTCCCCCCTAACATCACTATATATCAAGGCTAATATGAATGTGATCATTAGACAATTGCTGCTAAAAATGGTTTAAGTTCATGAATTGACCCTCCTCGTAAAGGATTAGCAATGCTTGGCCCCCTAGCTCATTTATTTTTCATGGCTCCGCCACTGCGCGCATCAGCGCACGTGTTCGCCCTCTCTCTCTAAATATCGATCTCGCACTTGTGCATTCCTTCATAGTCTCCCTCCACTCGGCCCCTCGCACCATCTTCTAGCCCCCACCGGATTTTGCCACATGTACAATCTAGCAGACTCCATGGTTGAACTTAAGCATAATGCACAAACCTCAAAACAACAGTGGTTCTCTTTTGTTCTAGAATCTTCCGTATCATAACTGCCCAAACTTTTTTCTAGTTGAATTGCCATTATTTGTTTTTACTTTATGCTTTACAACGCACAATTCCATGAATCATAAAATAGATTAAGGGCTTCTTTGATTCAAAGGATTCTCAAAGGAATTTTGGAGGATTCTAATCATTAGGAATTTTTCCTATCTTGGTTGTTTGATTCGTAGGATTGTAAACCATAGGAATTTTTCCATATGATTCATTTGCACTAGATTTCATAGGAAACATCCCATCCACTCAAACCTCTTTGAAAGAATTCTGCGTTTTTTCTATGCACAATCAAACACTCGTACAATCCTGTAGGATTCAAGACGACATTCCACTATAATCCCATGTTTTTCCTATTCCCGCGTTCTTAGCTTTTTTATAAAAACTAATTGATTTTGAATGAGATGAACTATAAGAATTAAACGAAGGGCTACATCAGGCATATATGACTCAGAGCTTACATGCTATAGTGTGGTATTTATTCATAATTTGGTTGCAAAATCTGATGCGTGCAATGCACGTGTACCTTACTAGTACTTCGAGTATGTGCAAAACACGTAAATTAGAATACCAATGGCACGCTACACAGTGTCTCTCTTACAGTTCATGAAGCCACGTGGCACATGTGTAGGCGTTGTCGCGACCTCCTTGCGTGGATTGATCACAGTGACGTGCTGCTGGTTCCAGAAGAATGTACTCGTCCTCCCTGAGCCATACTGGCGGTACATGCACGAAGCGAAGATGTGCACGCACGCCATGCACGCACTCATTCCTCGCACGCACACGCGGGTACACGGGCGGACGCAATTTTGTACCAAGATCCACCCCATGTGATAATTTGACGCGTGTAAAGTCGTTCACTTCATTGATGGTCAATTAATACAGCGCATGCAAATTGAGTGGACGTGAGGGCGGAAGAAAGACATTATTACTCCACTGCGCGCATGCGAGTAGTTAAATCGTGGGTTGCTAGTAGTACTTCCATTGGTCTCCTTCGTATTTTGTGCCAATTTTTGACAGTAACATAATATTTACGCATTTGAGCAGTGTAGTAGTACTTGAAATTTATGTTCCGCTAAACTCATCGGGAGCCGTTTCGGGCCTCGAAACCAAAACCATCAATTAATCTTTACCTTGTTCCCATCACATTCGAAAGCCTGCTCACACCTACTAGTAGTACGTACCAAACCTGAACGTGTTCCCACTATGCAGGTATTAGTACTAGTGCTAGTACTTAGGTTATAAAAAGGGGAACTACCTAACCGAAAATCACTCTACCTTTCCTCCTCATAAGTGCTTCTTCTTCGTCCGTCGTTGCCATGGCCGGTGAGCAGAGCTCTAGGTCGAGAACTACTCGTAACAAGGGAGCGGCAACCAAGGCTGCGGAAAAAAAGAGAGGGCTCGCCGCCACGCAGAGACCTCGAAAGATCTCTCACGGGCAGGCGATGGCTCCCAGGAGCGCCCTAGCCGCGGAGGCGAACATGCCGAGCCGGCGGAGCTGGAGTCGTTATCCCTCGACGGCATGCCCGATCAGCTCAATAAGCAGAAGGAGTTCATCCAAGGCTTGATGGAGTTGCTGAAGGAGAGCCTCGACGACATGCCCGCTGAGCTCAATCAGCAGGGGGAGTTGACCGCCGGCTTGGTGATGCTGCTGAAGAAGAGCATTGCCTCGGAGAAGAAGGCGACCGGCGAAATCCTGCGACTTCGGGAGGACAATGCGAAGCTCTGCCACGAGATCGACCTGTTGAAGGAGAAGAACGCCGGCTGGAAGAAGCTGCATGAGAATAGTAGTTCCTCGATGAAGATGCTGCAGGCCCTCGCCATGGAACAGAAGGAAGAGTTGGCGAAGCTCCGCATCGAGCACCCGGCTGCTGTCAAGGTACGTAATATGGCCGTGGAACAGATGATGAAGGCTCGCGTCGAGAAATGCCGCGTCATGGACACAATGATGAAGATGGCGGAGGAGACGCGCAAGGAGATGGAGGTCGTGGAGGCGATGAAGAAGCAGTTACGACTCCGCGGCGAATTAGATCATTTGGGGTGATAATCTTCCTTCTTCTTTTGCTCCTGTGTTTCATCTTTTGCTTCGGGTGTTTCGCCGCACGTGTCACGTTCTCTGCGAGGCATGAATAGAACAATGTTTTTTTGAGGGAATGAATAGAACAATGCTAACAATGAGATGACTAGCAAATTAGATCATTTTTATCGCCATATGGCACTGGGCTGCCGTGTTTCGTGCTCCTCCGTCGCAGTACTACTCCAGTGGAAAACTTGAGTATACCGCACGGTTCTTTGCTCCTCCTCGATCAGGTCGTCGGCGCATTTATACGAGCAGTCAAATCACAAGGCCCCGCCTTCCAGCAGTAATGAGCCGTCAAATCACAAAGGCCCTCGCCTCTCGTGAAACCGACCAAGCTAGACTGCCCCGCCCTCTAGCCTTTTAAAAAATGTATACTTTTGTACACAGTAGTATCGATGGATTGCGCCATGGAGCAAAACTTGAAATTAAAAAAAGGTGGTACATATAGAGAGCGCTCGTCGCCAAATTATGCATATAGTACTATTAAAAAGGCTAGTCACAATAATGGTGTCCAGCACAACCCACCCCTCAAATAAAACTAAGAGGGTGCTTGGATACGTTTTAGTCCCATGACTAAAAGTAGTGGGACTAAAACATGCTAGCCTCACCCATGCTTGGATCCAAATACTAAAAAGGCTAAAATCAAGTTAATGAGCATTTATTATCCTCCAAACCCTCCAATCCAGAACTCGCCTGTGTTAAAGGAGAGGAGTTAAATGAGTAGAGAGAGGACTAATCCACATTTTAGTAGGGGTACCCCTGACTAAAAATTTTAGTCTCAAGACTAGTTTTAGCCCCTCTTTAGTCAGGGGTGCTTGGAACTTTAGCCTCTTAAAGAGACTATTTTTAGTCAGACTAAAATAAGTCCCTTGGATCCAAGCACCCTCTAAGCATCCTGGAATTCTTTGACAAAACTAAGCACCCTGAAATTCTTTGACAACTAAACTGCTGGCTATATGATGTTGGCCATATATATTGTACGTATATAATGTGAAGAAACGAGTGGTAGTACTATACCAACTAAAAGATGAAATGTAAGAAATACTAGTATGTACGTACTGAAGAGTTAAAGTAACGAGAAGAAACATAACATAGTTCTGCTGGGGGCTCAGCACAACACACCCCTCAAATTAAATTAAGCACACCTGAAATTAAACTTTGCAACTATTCCGGTAGACACTGCATTAGAACCACCATGAGCAACGACACTGCCACCTTACTCGGAGTCCTCGTCCACGTCCTCGACTTCGTCCTTGTCCCTCTTCCTCTTGGCCGATACTTCTTTGCTTGAACCGCACACTTGGCTGTTGCTCTTCATCCAACCCTTGTAGATATTGAAGCAAAGGTAGCCATCCATTGCAGCGTAGTGGATGTGGTCTATATCTAGTACATTCCGCTGCCATGCATGACGATGAAACGTGTAATGAGGTTTCTCCAGTTTACCGTACGAAGGATGAACCATGGCTCCTGCCAGGGTCAGCATTGAAGGCTGACGAGAGGACACCAGCCGATTCTTCTGGAGGTCGAAGGTGTTGCCTACAACGAGGCCTATCCGATGCAGGACTTCTTTGTCGTTACCAAAGTCTACAGTAACGAATTTGACTAGGTTGCTCTCGAGGAAGTCCTTAAAATCCTGGCACTCAACGTCGGCATGGCATATGTGGTAGACCAAGCATAAGTCATGCACGCAAACCTGGATCACGGCGGGCTTCTTCCTCTCTTCGTCCTTTAGATCCTTCTCTCGTCCCAGGACTGTGGTGTACTCAACATCTAGCCCAGCGACCCACTCATCATCTGAGTCTTCGAACATGCGTCTGAAGCGAGAAAGGCATCCTTTCACCGTCGCGGAAGAACGGGTGTAGATGACGTCGAACTCATCGCCGGTGATGGTTCTAACCTTGTACTCACCGCCGATCGTGGAGATTTGGGACGCCATGGATTTGGGAGGAGGGTTAGGATTAGTGGAACTGCCGTAATGTGAATGGACGGGACGACTAGGAGCGAACCGCCGTAGTATTGAAGGACGTGCGGGGACGAGTAGGAGCGAACTGCCAGCGTGCGAACGGCAGGGTAGTGGCTTTCCATTCTCCCATGATACGGGCTTCCGAGAGCCCTTGGATCTGAGATCGAACGGTTGCATGGCGTGATTCTAGACCTATGGGTGAATATCCTATCCTGGAGGGTTATTCTGCAAATTTTCAGCAACTTAGCATGCGACCGTTTGATCTCAGATCCAAGGGCTGCCAGCAGCCCGTATCATGGTCGCGCCTACCACGACCGTCGCGTCGCTCGCGCGGTCGCGCCCTTGGAGATTTAACACGGTGCGTTAGGCTATCTGATGTTGGCATGTCATACATAGTCATCACTTAGTCACTCATACTACAACAAGGTTGGCTATAAGTGTATTTTTTTACTCCTCTCTATCTCTTTCTTCGTACTCAAGGAAGAAACGGTGCTAAGCGCGTGTATTTATTGCATTTGCCAAGGAGTGACCTCTTCCAATGAAATGGTGTTGCTAAGTTTGCTTCATTTAATTAGCTATAGACTCAAAATTGTCTTTTCACCTAGGTACACGCGCTTAGCACCGTTTCTTCCTTGGGTCACCAAACTAGTCTCTCTCTTCTTGATTAACTTGCCACATCAGACTTTATGCTTATGTGGCAAGCTTAAGCACCTGTAGGAGCAAGTAAAAGTAAGTACAATAGTGCGCTTTACATGGCATTTTTGCATATGTGGAGGAAAGAGAGGCAAGGAAAAAGTGGAGAAGTGGGCTCTCATGCAAGAGCCAGCCTCTACTACATGGTGGAGCATTGGGAGAGGCACCTGTATGGAGGTGGTCAGGAATCTGGGAGACTCACGCCGGTCGTAGCGCCGCAGTTAAAATGATAATGGCAAGTCAAATCACGGGGCCCCACCTGTCCAGCAGTAACTCGCTGTCAAATCACACAGCCCTACGTTTGCAGCAGCCTACTCCCTCGTCTTCTCGCGTCTCTGTCGAACCGACTAGGCGGAACTGCCCCGCCGCCTACCGCGCAGGAAAAGCCCCGCCCTCGACTTTTAAATAGTATACAGTATACTAATTTTGTATCCATGGATTGCGCCCGCGCCATGGAGCAAAGCGTCTAGAAAACGGAGGAGAGACGGTGGTCTTGCAATAGAGAAGAGGGAGAGGCGAGACGGTGGTTTTGGAATGGAGATGATGGAGAGGAGAGGAGGTGGTTTTGCAATGGAGAAGAGGGAGAGGAGCGTGCGGCAGCGATTTAGGATTGGACGAGAGGGCCGGCGCGCTCTGACTGGATCAAAATCAAAATCAATTTGGTGACATGCATTCACATTTTGCTTGTCAAATACAGTACGTGGTCAAACTTTGACCCAAAATACGCGAAACAACAAAAAAATACTTCCAAGACCAGCGCCGCTCTTCCGCTCTTCTCCTCTTAAACCACCGCCGCTCCTCTCCTGTTCCAATCTAAATGCAGCGCCGCTCCTCTCCTCTTCCATTTCAAAACCACCGCCCCTCCTCTCCTGTTCCAGTCCAAAACCAGCGTCGCTCCTCTCCCGTTCTAATCCAAAACCAGCGCTGCTCCTCTCCTCTTCCATTCAAAAACCACCGCCGGCGAGTGAAGGTGCTGTGGAGAAGTAGATCGATGGAGGAGTACAACCGATACGTGAGGATCGCAGACGGCGACCCTGTGAAGCTAGCTAGGATGTTGGAGATACAGTCTTGGTTTGACAACAAGGACCAACTAGCGGCGACGGCGACATCCATGGCCAAATATCTGCAACAGAGCGAAAAGGCGGCGATACTCCCGGAGGGAGTCGCGCCGGAGTACATAGAGCTGCTCCTCTGGGCCATGGAGCAAACAGATTCACCGAATCCGATCGTGAGGGAGCGGTGGTGGGAGTATCGATCCCAGATGGAGCATCCACCAGAGATTGAAGGATCGAGCATCTACAGGGTGCCGTTTGTGAGGGTGTCCTGCCAGAGCGAGCCGGTGGAGTCTTCGTCGACCGAACCCAACTGCAAGAGGAGAAAAGCAGTTGGCCCGATGACGCTTCCCCGCCATCGTCTCCCTCGCCGTTCACATCGTCTCACGGGGCGGCTGTCTGCCGCCGAGGAATAGGAGGGGGCTGCCCCCCAGCCCAATAGTCGGGCAGGTTGTGAATTGTCAGGAGGAGCTTAGGGTTGTCAGTATTTGCAGGTTGTGAATTGTGTTTTGTGTTGTGTATTTTGAGAGTACTTTCAGATATGAATGTCTTTTGAATTTCAGATTTGCAGTATTGAGCATATGAAGTATTTTATGAATTCTAGATATCTATTTTTAGCACTTAAAAAATGTAGTTTCATAGGAGTATAAAAGTGCAGACAATGTGATTCTCAGAGAAGAAACTGCAAGTTTCAGTTTCAGATAAGAAACTGCAAGTTCAGTTTCAGATAAGAAACTGCAACTTTCAGAGGCAGAGCATTTATATTAACACGGCCTTTTCAAACAGGGTTAACATCATGTTGGAAGTTTTATTCATGGTCGAAAATGGAACTACCAGCCAGTTAACATCATGCTGATCAACATTCATGCATAGCACATCTTCATATGATGCACAGTCAAAATGCCCACACAATGTCGAGTGTGCGAAACACAGAGAAAACGAGGGACGAAGTTTTGGCAAGTGTTGGACGTGGTTTTGGGCTGCCCCGTCTAGGCTTTCATTTTTAACATGCGCAGCCCACGTCCTCGGATGGGAGGTCCATAGGCCTGTTTGTATTTTCTTAGGGCCGTCATGTATCGACCGGCCTATGGACCTCCCATCCGAGGTTTTATTTTTGGCAGCCCAATTTATGTATTTTTTTGAAGAAAACGCAGAGGTCTGTTCTATTTTTATATAAGAATAGGAACGCCAGGTCCAACTTATGTTTCCCTTCTAACTATATTGTATATATTTAAATTATTTTATATGTTGACTGTTTAGTTCACATAATTGGCAAATAGATGACCGCTCTCGCGATCCCCTTCGCCCCCGCCACCACCTCCACCCTCGCCGCCGCCCCCGCCACTACCTCCACCCTCGTCGCCGCCATAGATCTCGCCGCCACCCCCGCCTCCTGACTCCAGGCGCGCCTGCCCCCCTCAGCAAGTTCGCTTGCGCGCCCCATGGAGTCACCGGCCATATCCACGGGGGAATGGCTGGAAGACAGGCAGATGTACAAGATGCATCTCCCACATGTCTACAAAGCCTTCCCGCGGATGCTCCAGCCGCTCGACTCCGTCGCGCCGGCGGTGCTGCGGGAGACTCGAGGGAGGAGATGGAGGGAGCGGGCGATGCGGATCCGCGACGACGCTCTCTCCTGGACCCAGTGCACGCGCGAATGGAGGGAAGCAGAGGAGGAAGCTGCGAGGGAGGAAGCCAAGGAGGGACCGAATCCGTTCTCTCACTCGCGCAGGTATGCTCGGATGTGCAAGGATCATGTGGATTGGGAGCTGCTGAATCTAGCCCTGCGGATCTACTTCGAAGGAGATTTCTCGGAGAAGCACAGGATGCCCCACCCCAGTGAGCCGCCGATTGCGTTCGTTCGATGGGCGAAAGGAGAAGTGAATTCAGGAGATCCACGCCGTGCTGCGAGATGGGAATGCTTGACTGGACTCCTGCCCACCAGCACGCCACCGGAGCCGGAGCAGGTGGATCCCCTACCTTACCTCTCCCCCAAACCTGCAGAAGATTGAAATTAGGCTTGCAATCTGCTTCAATTGAGCTGTCTGGTGGTTATTTCTGCTTCCTGAGAGACAACATCTGGCTGGAGGATGAGAAGGAACCAGGAACTCCGATGAATTTCCCCTATCACAATGGGGGGAGCGCCGGTTGGGCAGTGGTACGGCCCACCTCCGCCCCAAATGGGGGCACAATCTGGGCAGGCTCCTGTAATTGCCCAAGATCAATCTGCTGGTGGTTCTGACTCTCAGATCAGTGGGAAATCTCAAGGCAAGAATCAGCAAAAGAAGAGATAGGACATCCAGAAAACTGCTCCTGCCCCTGCTTCGGGCCTTATGGCATACTCTGAGGTGATCTGCTACAACTGTGGGGAACCAGGGCATCATTTGGATAAATGTGTCAAGCCCAAGAGTTGTTTTATCTGCAAAATGGTTACCCATAAAGTTGAGAATTGCCCTGTCAGAAGGAAAACCCACAGTTCTGCTAGATATGTTGGAAGTGCTGCTCCAGGATTATGTCCACCATTGACAGAATTTTCTGTGACACAGAATTAGATAGTTTTTCCCCTTTCTAGTTGTAGAGCTCTGCCCAGATGTGGTAGTGACCACACTCCTTTGCTCTGGGACTCTGGTCTTAACCAAACTCCAAAGAGCAATAGTTTTAAATTTGAAAAGTGGTGGTTGCTTAGAGAAGATTTTACTGAGCTAGTCAGGAAAATCTGGAATGAGCCTACTGGGAGCAGCTGCCCCCTAGAAAATTGGCAGATCAAAATCAGGAGATTTAGAAGAACTACCAAAGGGTGGAACTCCAATGAGGAAGCTAATCTTAGAAGATACAAAAGGCTTCTCCTCCTTGAGTTTGATTCTCTAGATATTAAGGCAGAAACCACTGACCTCTCTGAGGCTGAGACTAATAGATTAAACTTTGTCCATGGAGAGCTCAAGAAAATTTGGCTTCAAGAAGAAATCAAAGCCAAACAAAGGTCTAGAGATAGGAACATTAAGGAGGGTGATAGAAATACTGCTTACTTCCATGCAGTAGCTAACCAGAGGAGGAGGAAAACCCTCATTCACTCCCTTGATGGCCCTAATGGCCCTGTTACTGAGGTAGATGAGATGCTGAAAGTGGCTAGTGACTTCTACAAAGACCTGTTTAAGAAAGAAAACCCTTCTGGGTTCTCTCTACAAAACAATTTTTTCTCTGCTTCTGAAAAAGTCTCTCCTGCTGAAAATGAGCTGCTAGAAGCCCCTTTTTCAGAGACAGAGGTGAAGGAAGCCATTTTTAGCTCTTATCCTGATGGGGCTCCTGGTCCTGATGGGATTCCCTTCTTGTTTTACCAGCATTTTTGGGACTTGGTGAAAAATGATCTCTTAGATCTTTTCCAAGCCTTTCATAGAGGAGAGTTGGATCCAGCAACTTACTCATGGGGGGTCTGTTGGGGTCAAGTTAAATAACTGTGAAAGTGATTTTTTCCTTGCTGGTAAAGGCCTTAGGCAAGGTGACCCCATCTCCCCGCTTTTGTTTAATTTAGTAGTGGACGTTCTTACTAAAATGCTGAGCAAAGCTGCTGATCATAGTCTGATTGCAGGGCTCTGTCCTGAGGTCTGCCCTGGTGGCATCATCTGCCTTCAATATGCAGATGATACCATCCTTTTCTTAGACAATGACTCCACACATGCTAGCAATCTGAAAACTGTTCTAACCTGGTTTGAACAAGTCTCAGGCATGAGAATCAACTACTCTAAAAGTGAACTCATCCCTATCAACATGGATGATCAGGAGTTAGCTGACTTCCTCTCTATTCTAGTCTGTAATAAAGGTAACTTCCCCATTAAGTACCTAGGTATCCCTCTCCACTATGATAAACTGAGGAGAGAGGATATCCAACCCCTTCTGGATAAAATCATTAAAAGGATTGCTGGGTGGAGGGGCAAACTTCTCTCTTACAGAGGTAGATTGATCCTCATACAAGCTTGTTTGGCTAGCATTCCAGTGTATCTCCTCTCCTTCTTCAAGTTCCCTAAATGGGCAGTGAACCTCATCAATTCTCAGATGTCTCATTGCTTGTGGAATGATTTTGAGGGAAATAGGAAGCTACACCTTGCTAATTGGGCCCTAGTCTCTATGAAAAAAGATTTTGGAGGCCTAGGCATACCTAACCTCCAAGAAATTAACATCTGTCTTCTAGGGTCTTGGATTAAAAGATTCTATGAGGAAGACCTGAAACCCTGGAAGCTTCTTATTGCCCATAAATACCTAGGAAATAAACCTAATATTTTTGTCCCTTCCTCCAACCCTAAGACCTCTAGATTCTGGAAAGGATTAAAATCTATTATGCATGCTGTGAAATTTGGCTACAGATGGAACATAGGGGATGGGAGCAGAACCAGGTTCTGGGAAGATACTTGGTTTGGCACATCCCCCTAGCAGTCCAATTTTGGCCTATTTACTCTGTCCGCAATGAGCTTAACAAAAGTGTCAATGAAGTTTGGGACGGTCAATGCCTAAAACTCTCTTTTAGAAGGAACTTTAGTGATAGTCTCATGGAACAATGGTTCCAGTTGGAGGAAATTGCCAAAAGCATTACCTTTACTGCCGAGCCGAATGCCCTGATTTGGCAGCTGGACAATAAGGGGAAGTATTCCTCCAGCTCCCTCTATCATGTTATCAACTTTAGAGGGGTTCAACCCGTGTTTATCCCTGCTGTCTGGAAATTGAGAGTTCCCCCTAAAATTCATGTATTTCTCTGGCTTCTCTCCAAAAACAAATTGATGACTAGGGATAACCTTAGGAAGAGACACATCATCAAACCCCTTGATTGTGTTTACTGCTTGGAACAAGAGTCTTGTTCTCACCTATTTTTTGAATGTATAGTTGCTAAACATCTCTGGGCCCACATTGAGGAATATTTCTCTAGTCAGATTGGCTCATCCTTCGAATCTGTCGCCAGATTCTGGATTGCTACCAAAAAGTGCTCAGTTTTAAACACTGTTAGCTCAGCTGTCCTTTGGTGCCTCTGGAAATATAGAAATGCTATGATTTTCAGTAACACCTCCTGGATTTCCATTCCGCAGGTCTTGAGGTTGATCAGGAACATGGTGAGGAACTGGGCGATTCTCTCCTCCGGATCGGACAAGGACAAGTTGATGAGCTTCGTGGAAACCCTAACAAGATCCCTCCAGAAACCGTTGGCGATCACTTGTGGCTGAACAAGGCTCGACCTGCTCTGGGGCTGGACCCGTGGGCTCGTCTCAAGATCTCTGATGAAGATGATGGGCACCTGGCGCCGAAAAAGAGGGACATCCACCATGCTACGCCTTCCAGCCCGGTGTCTCCGCTTGCTTACTGGTCGCCGCAGGCTGACACGGCCCCTCGGCTGAAGACCATGAAGGCTTCGCTGGACCCTCCTTGTGTCATTTGAGTGCTCTATCCGCTCTGCCTTTGGCACCGCTCGGGTGATTTGTGTTATTCAGAGAACTTGTTCATCCACCCCCTAGTTTGTAGCTTTTCTACCTTTGCTTTCGAACTGCTCTTTGAGCTGCTGTATCAGAATATGTTGTGGTTTCGTTCTCAGCAATGGAACCGGGGAGATGCTCCCTGTTTTTCTAAAAAAAATTATTTTATATGTTATTATATAAAGCTTGGTAAGACTGTAAATTTAAGGACGAATGTAATAATATCACTTATTATTTAAATATATTTATAACAAAATGCTCAGCCCCTTTTTATTTCTTGATAACATTGCTGGCCCAACCCAACATTATAATTAGAATCAGCCCAGCAAAATCGTGTGTTTCGAGAAAGTGCAAATGGGCTGTAAATTTTTAGGAAATAAAATAAATGGGCCGCATGGACGCTACACTATTTTTTCACCCAGCCCAGCTAATGGCTGTAATTCAAAAAAAGAGATCAACTTGACTGTAAATTCTACCGTGTAAAAAAAGACTGTAAATTCTGAAAAAAATGGGTTGAATATGTGCCACATTTTTGGAGGCTGAAATGTGGGCCAATAGGTCGAAGCCAATGCAAGTCGTTGTCAATTTAGTCAACAAATGATTCTGACATGTTAGACGTTGGATTTACATCCAACGACCGGCGTCCATCTTCAATCTCTCGTCTTCTTCCTCCAACGCCACCGGGACCACCTCCCGCCTCCTACTGCTAGCAGCTCTGCTTAGCACGCTTCGCTATGAAGCGCTACTCCACCGTTGGCCAGGCCATCCCTCCACACCTCTTGTTCTTCTCCATCGACTGCCGAACCACACCGCACTAGAACCAGTTAACCCTCATACACCTCTCTATCTGCGACTCTACTCCCGCATCTTCCCATCTCCGGCTCATTGCTATCCGGGGCCTCGCCGTCGTCCACCATCTTGGATGCGCTCGGCGCAGCGTGGTCAACGAATGACACCATCGGAAGTAGACTGTGCATGGAGAGGCTGACAGCTGGGTCCACGGCCGCACACAAGGAAATGCCTCCTTATTACGCGCAAAATAATGATTCCTCCACCTAACATCTGGGACCCACTAGAAGGGCCTCTGTATTTCGCGAAATAAAGTGCCCCCTGCTGACATGTCGGACCCACCAGCTATCTTCGCACGCAAGGAAGTGCCTCCTTATTACGCACAAAAAAATGAATATTCCCCCTGCCAGCTAGAACCCAGCATAGTGGGAGGCTGACTTGTGGGCCAACCAAGTTGACGGGGACGAAGGGCTTTGTCAACTTAGTCAATATGAACGATTCTAGCTCCTGTTACCGTACGATATTCATCCAACGGCCGTAGTGCTTCTTCAACCTCTGGTCTTCTTGCTCCAGCCGCCTAAACCAGCGCCGGTCGTGCCGCGTGCTCCTGCCTCCCGTGGCCGGCTGTGATGCCGCGGAGGCCTCACCGCCCCCTACTACTCCCACCGCTGGCCAGGCCATCCCTCTACTCACCCACACCCCCTGTTATTCTGCGGCGACAGCAGCCTCACACCGCAGCCGAACCAGTGAACCCTCGTACTCCTCTTCGCGTGGGCATCCACTGCTGCGTCTTCCCCGGCTCCGAGTCGTCCCCTTCCTAGTCCTCGCCGTCGTCCACCGCCCTGGTGCTCTCGGCGCGGCGTGGTCAACGTGGTCAACGACCGACTTCCATCGAAAGAGTACTGTACGTGGAGAGGCTGACAGCTGGGTCCACGGCAGCCGCAAGGAAGTGCCTCCTTATTACGCGGAAAATAATTATTCCTCCACCTGACAGCGGGGACCCACTGGACGGGCCACCAGTATTTTGCGAAAAAATCGTTTCCCCCTGACTGCTGGGACCCACCGGACGGGCCACCGTATTTCGCGAAAAAAACGTTCCCCCTGCTGTCAGCTCGGACCCACCGGAAGTGCCTCCTTATTACGCACAAAAAAATGAATACTCCCCCGGCTAGCTGGGACCCACCTTGCTGGGAGGCTGACTTGTGGGCCTACTAAGTTGACGGGGACGAAGGGCTTTGTCAACTTAGTCAATATGAACGATTCTAGCTCCAGTGACCGTATGATGTCCATCCAACGGCCGTAGTGCTTCTTCAACCTCTGGTCTTCTTGCTCCAGCCGCCCAAAGCAGCGCCGGTCGTGCCGCATGCTCCTGCCTCCCGTGGCCGGCTGTGCTGCCGCAGAGGCCTCACCGCCCCCTACTATTCCCACCGCTGGCCAGGCCCTGCGGCGACGGCAGCCTCACACCGCAGCCGAACCAGTGAACCCTCGTAGTCCTCTCCGCGCGGGCTTCCACTGCCGCGTCGTCCCCTTCCTAGGCCTCGCCGTCGTCCACCGCCGTGGTGCTCTCCGCGCGGCGTGGTCAACGTGGTCAAGGAACGACTTCCATCGGAAGAGTACTGTACGTGGAGAGGCTGACAGCTGGGTCCACGGCCACAACCCAGTTTTTTTGTGATTTGCCAAGTAAGTCGCTTTGTCAGGCCTGTTGGGCTGCAAATCTTTCAAGACGAGGAGAGCTTTCATTCGGCTGGCCGAGAAAATGGCCCATCAGTAATGAGCAATGGGTTGTACATTTTTAAAACACATCAAACCGGCAATTAGTTTCAAATATCTTTTTTTCATTTCAAGATTTTAAATTACATTAATTTTTATGCGTGGAGAATTTGTTGGATTTTATATTGATATACATTTATTTTTAAAATCAGTTTGAATGTGAGTCGAAATTTCGGGATTAAAAACAGTTCGGACCGCACCGAAATATGCAAAATTTCGTATAATTTTTTAACCGTTGCTACAATATGGGCTGTAATGCTAACAAAAAGAATTTGGGCTACAAAAAAACCTTAAGAATTAGCAAATGGGCTGTAAGTTATTAGAAATAATGGCAGATGGGTTGTATGCTGTTTTCCACAGATTTGAGGCTTTCCTAAAAAAAGGTTGACGCATAAGCACTGACTGTTGGATGCCATCCAACGGCCGTCGTGCTTCTTCAATCTCTACTCTTCCTGCTCCATCCGCTCAAACAAGCGCCAGCGGGACTGCCTGCTCCCTCCTCCTCGCGACTGACTGTGCTACCGCGCAGGCCTCACCGCCCGACCATACTCCCATCGCTGGCCTAGCCATCCCTCTACTCACCCACACCTGCTGTTATTCTCCGGCGACGGCAGATGAACCAGTAAACCCTCATACAGTCGTACTCCCCTCCGCGTGAGCATCCACTGCCGAGTCTTCCCTGCCTCCGTGTCCTCCCCTTCCTAGGCCTCGTCGTCGTCCACCGCCCTGGTGCTCTCGGTGCGGCGTGGTCAACGTGGTCAAGGAACGGCTTCCATCGGACGTGGACTGTACGTGGAGAGGCTGACAGCTGGGTCCACGGCCGCACCAAGGAAGTGCCTCCTTATTACGTGCAAAATAATTATTCCTCCACTTGACAGCGGGACCCATCGGATGGGCCACCATATTTCACGAAAAAACATTCCCCCCTGACTGCTGGGACCCACCAGCTACATCTTCGCACGCAAGGAAGTGCGTCCGGGCAAAAAAAACGATTCGCCCCCTGACTGCTGGGACCCACCAGCTACATCTTCGTAGGCAAGGAAGTGCCTGACAGTCGGGACCCACCTGGTCGAAGCGTACATAGCGTTGTCATTCTGGTTGCGAACGTGTACGTACATACTGGTCGATGTAGAGGCGCGCACGTGTCGTAGTAGAGGCGCGCACGTAGCATTTACACGTACGTACAGCAGCCAGGGTGCAAGAAAGAAAATACGGCCATGTATGTGTACATACGGGCGGGGTCTCGAACGCCTACTCGCGCATACGTACGGCCAGGGCTCGTGTACATGGCTGGGTCGGAACGGAGAAACAGCGTCGTCGTCGTGTTCATGGGGAGGCAACGGAATGCGTCGTGTTCATGGGGAGGCAACAGAATGCGTCGTGTTCATCGGGAGGGCTTGGACGGAACATGCGATGGAAACGAGGCCTGGCGTATCGCAGAATGGAGGAAACGACCTTGTGTTCGACCGGCCACGTTCGAAACGGGATCCTGTTCATCGGGAGGGGTCTGGCGTACCGCAAAACGGAGGAAACGGACCTCCTACGGTCGAAACGGGGGTCCTGTTGATCGGGAGGGGTGTGGCGTACCGCAAAACGGAGGAAACGGACTTGTGTTGGAGCGCTACGGTCGAAACGGGGGTCCTGTTCATCGGGAGGGGTGTGGCGTACCGCAAAACAGGACTCCACGGGATACTGTTCATCTCCACCGTCGACCTCCTCCAGTCTCCATAGGCTCCTGTTCATCCAGCCTCCACGGGCTCCTGTTCATCCAGCCTCCACCGCGCGCTACTCCACCGGCTACTGTTCAACCACCCCTCCACTGTCTATTGTTCATCCAGCCCTCCACACCACGGGGTCCTGTTCAACCACCCCTCCACGGGCACCCCTCCACCGTTTACTGTTCATCCAGCCCTCCACACCACAGGGTCCTGTTCAACCACCCCTCCACTGTCTACTGTTCATCCAGGCCTTCACACCACGAGGTCATGTTCATCCACCCCTCCACGGGCACCCCTCCACCGTCTACTGTTCATCCAGCCCTCCACCACACCATAGGGTCATGTTCATCCAGAGGCAACACCACCGCTCACTGTTCATCCAACCCCCCCCCCCGCAACGCTCACTGTTCATCCCATCGATCAGCTTCAGTTAGCAGCAGTAGCGAAGGAATCGCTCGATCGGTTTCAGTTAACGGCCACAGATCGATCGCTTGGGTTCAGTAACGCGTAGCCTGCAGTACAATCGCTCGGGTTCAGTTAGAGCCCAACGCCTCGCTCGGGTTCAGTTAGAGCCAACGCCTCGCACACACGCGCGTACATGTACGAGAGAAACGCGCATCGCTCGGGCCCCGACCTCCCACCATAACCAGGAACTCCCCGAAATCCCCCCTCGCTTCTACCACGGTTTTTTTCGTCATGGATGGCCCAAAGAATGTCATGCAGCTGCGTCTTCAGCCCGCCCAGGATGAAAAGCCCATTTTCTGTCATGATTTTTTGTCATAGGAGTTGGAGCCCACCACATCTATGATGGTACCGGGTTTTGTCACAATTATCATCATAGAAGTGTCATATGTATGACAGAAAAAAAATCGTTCGGCCCAAAATGTCACGGATGTGTCTTTTTTGTAGTGAATTCGGCGAGGCCTTCCTGAATTTGGCAATGCTCCGTTAAAGAAACGCCACAGCTGGCGTCGTCAGAGTTTTGAAGAGGAGGACAGTGCAGAGGTTAAGCAGTTAATGAACAAGATAAAGGCACTCGCCCAATCCGGACTATCCATAATTGAAGTAATGGCGATTTCAATAACGCGAGGCGTTCAGCCACTTCAATCCAGAGGACTCCCCATGTGGCACTACAACGGGGAAGATGATGCATCACGCTGCGAATGCAAGGGTCCGGACACCTTTGCCGCCTTGGCCGCCATGTTGGCTGATCTTTTTAAAGGGGCTAAAGAAGATTTTACTCACGTTAAGTGCCGAGAGGGCTTTTCCATGTACAACCCTCCTATCTGGGTGAGCTTTCACTTCATAACCTTACTCAATCCTCTTCCCGAGTCACACCTAGTTGAACTTGATCCAACTATGCTTAACAGGAATGGAGGAAGGTTGTCACAGGGATCTATAGCCCTGCTCCGCAGCCGGAGGATCATATCCGAGACCTGGATCCCGAATTTGAAGAGGATCTGGATATATTCATAGAGTTCAAAGAGGTTTTTTACCAGGCAAGCTACGACGGCACAGAAGTCCCCATCATAGCCGATTATCTCGGCATTCTCCCCTGCTCCCACGTAAGTACCCAGGAGACGTCTCCTTCACAAGAGTTTTCTCATCGCGCCTCACCCACCACACTATCTCGTGCTCCAAAGGGACGGCGCTCATCTCACCATGCCGCATCCGAAACGTCCCTTAAGAAAGCGACGCCTGCACAAGGCAAATCTTTGAAAAGAAAAGCGGACGGTGATACTACTGAGCCCCTACCTTCATAAAAAAGGTATGGTTTTGAATATGCCCTTGGCAGGTATACCAAA
Source organism: Triticum aestivum (assembly GCF_018294505.1). NCBI lineage: Eukaryota > Viridiplantae > Streptophyta > Magnoliopsida > Poales > Poaceae > Triticum > Triticum aestivum. The sequence continues at coordinate 154,787,161 of NC_057800.1, read as the reverse complement.
TTTTGATGCTTCCCGCTGTGCCATATTGTTTTTAGGAAAAGCATACACCGGACTGTGTCAGGAGGCCTCGCTAGTCATACACCACCCAGTCCAAACCCGGACTCCGTTCCAAGGACTAGGGTTGATACGGGTGAGGGAGTCCTGTATTAAGGGGTCCTCAAGCGTCCGGCCTGTGTGACATGGGCTGGACTAATGGGCTATGAAGATACAAGATAGAAGACTCTTTCCCGTGTCCGGATGGGACTCTCCTTGGCATGGATGGGAAGCCTGGCGTTCAGATATGAAGATTCATTTCTCTGTAACCGACTTTGTACAACCCTAGTCCCCTCCGGTGTCTATATAAACCAGAGGGTTTAGTCCGTAGAGGCAATCATAATCTGACAGGCTAGACTTCTAGGGTTTTATCCATTACGATCTCGTGGTAGATCAACTCTTGTAAACCTCATACTCATCAATATCAATCAAGTAGGACATAGGGTATTACCTCCGTCGAGAGGGCCCGAACCTGGGTAAAACTTCGTGTCCCTGTCTCCTGTTACCATCAACCTTAGACGCACAGTTCGGGACCCCCTACCCGAGATCCGCCGGTTTTGACACCGACATTGGTGCTTTCATTGAGAGTTCCACTGTGTCGCCATCAGTAAGTTCGATGGCTCCATCCATCATCTGCAATGATGCTGCCCTAGGGGAGGTTTTTCTCCCCGGCCAGATCTTCGTATTCGGCGGCTTCGCATTGCAGGCCAACTCGCTTGGCCATCTGGAGCAGATCGACAGCTACGCCCCAGGTCACCAGATTAGTTTTGGAAACATGGATTATGTCGCTGATATCCGAGGAGACTTGATCTTCCGAGGATTCACGACCCCAACCTTCGCTCTGGCCTTAGAGCCGGAGCGCCTCGCCAGTACCGAAGATGGGATTTCTAAACCCGCCGGACTATTTGTGGCTACTAGGCCTAGTACGGGAGAGCCGGAGGAAGCAGTGTCGTCGGCAACCATCACCAAGCCGGACTCTTGCCCGGACGCTGTCTCCGAACTCTCGGAGTCAGCATCGTGTGAGCTCGGCCAAGGAATTCCCTTCCCGCCATACTCCACAGATTATTTTCTCTCTCAACAAGCCTCGCCTTTAAGTGAGGCTCTGGACTTGATGCGACCCCTTGTGATTATAGAGAAGCAACATCCGAACTACGCCCAGCCCGGACTAGGGGTTGAGAGTGGGGAACTTTACGTCCCACCCACCACCCACTTCATCTCCACAGTAGAGGACTTAACTGACATGCTCGATTACAGCTCCGAAGACATCAACGGTATGGACGACGATGCCGAAGAGGAGCAAGCCGAAAACCCGCTGTTTACCGGATGCTGGACGGCCACCTCTTTGTATGACGTGTAAATGGTGGATACACCCAAGGAGGGTGTCAGCGATAATGAGAAAAATCCAGTAGAGGATAAACCTCCCGAGATACAACAAAAGCGCCGACGGTGCCGCTCTAAATCACGTCGCAGCAAAGGCAACAATACCGGCACGAGAGACAACAACACTACGAATGATGCCGAAGACCAAGAAAACCCCGTCGAGCAAAACTCTGAACAAGACGATCGAGAGGATGGGCAAGTTAGCCCTGATGAACAGGCTCCAAACGAAGACTCCGTGGACAGTAATTACCTTCCACCTTGGAGGATGAGGTGAGCCTCAGTGATGAAGACTTTAACATGCCTGAGGAACCTCTCAAGCAGGAGCGCTTTAAGCAACGGCTAATAGCCACTGCAAGGTGCCTGAAAAAGAAGCAGCAACAGCTTCAAGCTGATCAAGATCTGCTCAATGCTAGATGGACTAATGTCTTGGCAGCAGAGGAATACGTCCTCGAGCGCCCAACCAAAAGTTACCCGAAGCGTAAACTCATACCTCAATTCGATGACGAGGCACTTGAGCCCGTACCGTCAGCATGTAATGCAGTTGATCGACCACCACGTGGCCGGGACAAAACGACAACTCAGGCCGAACACTAGCCCGTCCTACCTCGCCGTAAAGGCAGAGATAAAACAGCTCGGGGATACACATATGACCTACGGCATGACCTGAAGAATAAATCAGGTCTGGCCAGATCGATCTACAGATCGTGGGGGCGTGCCCTGACGCGCGATGACGGCTATCAAGACGAACACGGCAAGCACAATGACATCCGGGCCAAAAACCATAGACAGACTCCATTCGAACTACGACACGATCTGGCCCGATATAGAGGCACTGCACACCCCCTCTGCTTCACTGATGAAGTAATGGAACATGAATTCCCAGAAGGGTTCAAACTCGTGAATATCGAATCATATGATGGAACCACAGATCCCGCGGTATGGATTGAAGACTTTATTCTCCATATTCATATGGCTCGCGATGATGATCTTCATGCCATCAAATACCTCCCCCTAAAACTCAAGGGACCAGCCCAGCACTGGCTGAACAGCCTGCCTGAAAACTCTATTGGCAGCTGGGAAGACCTAGAAGACGCCTTCCGCGACAACTTCCAAGGTACATACGTCAGACCTCTGGATGCCGATGACTTAAGTCACATAGTGCAACAGCCCGGAGAGTCAGCGAGGAGATTCTGGACCAGGTTCTTAACTAAAAAGAACCAGATCATCGACTGTCCGGATGCCGAAGCCCTAGCATCCTTCAATCACAGCATCCACGACGAATGGCTCGCCCGACACCTCGGTCAAGAAAAGACGGAGTCCATGGCGGCCCTCACGGCACTCATGACCCGCTTTTGCACGGGCGAAGATAGCTGGCTAGCCCGCAGAAATAACAATGCAAGCGAACCTGGCACCTCGAAAGCCAGAAATAGCAACGGCAAGCCCCGACGCAACAGGCACAAGCGTCGAAACAATGGTGACAATACTGATGACACGATGGTCAATGCTGGATTCAGTGGCTCCAAGTCCGGTCAGCGGAAGAAGCCATATAAAAGGAATAATCGGGGCCCTTCCAGCTGGACCGCATACTCGATCGTCCATGTCAGATCCATGGCACCCCTGATAAACCAGCCAATCATACCCACCGAAGTTGTTGGGTCTTCAAACAGGCCGGCAAGTTAAATGCCAAATACAAGGAGAAGGGGTCGCAAAGCGAGAATGACGACAAGGAGCCCCGTCCACCGAACACAGGGGGACAGAAGAAGTTTCCCCCTCAGGTCAAAACAGTGAACATGATACACGCTACCCATATCCCAAGAGGGAGAGCAAGTGCGCGCTCAGGGACGCCTATGCGATAGAGCCAGTCGCCCCAAAATTTAACCGATGGTCGTCCTGCCCGATCACCTTTGATCGCAGGGACCATCCAACTAGTATCCGTCATGGCGGTTCAGCCGCACTGGTTCTGGACCCAATAATTCATGGATTCCACCTCACACAAGTCCTCATGGACGGTGGCAGCAGCCTCAACCTACTCTATCAGGATACGGTGCGCAAAATGGGTATCTATCCATCAAGGATCAAGCCCACCAAAACTACCTTTAAAGGAGTTATACCAGGTGTAGAGGCCCGTTGCTCGGGCTCAATCACATTGGAGGTCATCTTCGGATCTCTAGACAACTTCCGAAGCGAAGAGTTAATCTTTGATATCGTCCCCTTCCGTAGCGGCTATCACGCACTGCTCAGACAAACCGCGTTTGCTCGATTCAATGCGGTGCTGCTATATGCTTATCTCAAGCTCAAGATGCCCAGACCACGCGGTGTCATAACAGTCAATGGAAACACGGAGCGCTCCCTCCGTACCGAGGAACATACCGCGGCCCTGGCAGCGGAAGTACAGAGCGGCCTTTTAAGGAACAACTTTGATTCGACGGCCAAGCTCCCGGACACTGTCAAACGAGTCCAGACTACTCCACAACATGATAGTCCAGTTCGTCAGGAGTTAGACTAGCAATTCGACCTCCGTCTCAGTCCTGACCAAGTGGCGGCATACGTACCGCGTGTACATAACTATGCACTAAAAATACCATTGGAAAAGACGGAGGCATATCCAGACTGGGGTCCAGAAGTGGGATAGCTGGTTCTTCGAGCAACGGAGCCGGACACTGAATCCGCTCCGCCTTCTTTGTCCAGCCCTAAAAAAATAAATAGGGAAGCTTAGACATCTTCCTTGAGTATGCAAGTAAAGGATACACCTTGAAATACGGAAAAGTTACCACACTAGCGGGATGGGCCAGGTCGTGCCCGCGGTCCTCGGTCATCGCCGGCCACGTCTCGTTGGCCTTGAAGAGCACCTTCCAGATGTCTTCGTGCATAGTGCTGAAGAACTGTTGCAAGGTCTGGTGCTTGGCCAGATCAAACTCCCACAAGTGGCAAGTCTGTCTTTGGCACGGCAGGATCCAACGAGCGAGCATCACCTAGATCACGTTGACAAGCTTGACGTTCTTGTCCACCATGCACTTGATGCGTGTCTGAAGTGCCGTCAGCTCGTCCTCCGAAGACCAGTCCAGGCCCTTCTCTAGCCAGGAGGTGAGCCGCATCGGGGCGCCGGACTGGAATTCAGGAGCCGCGGCCCAAGTGGCGTTGTGAGGCTCTGTGACGTAGAACCACTGCTGTTGCCACCCTTTGACGGTCTCCACGAAGGTACCTTTGGGCCATATGACATTGGGCAGCTTGCTCACCATGGCGCTTCCGCACTGTGCATGTTGGCCGTCCACCACCTTCGGCTTCACATTGAAGATCTTCAATCACAGTCTGAAGTGGGGTGGGATACGGAGGAAGGTCTCGCACATGACAATAAATGCCGAGATATTGAGGAAGGAGTTGGGGGGCCAGATCGTGGAAATCCAGCCCGTAGTAGAGCATGAGTCCGCGAACGAATGGGTGGAGAGGAAATCCCAACTCGCGAACGAAGTGGGGGATGTACACGACCCTCTCATGGGGCTCCAGAGTAGGGGCGATCTGTCCCTTGGCCGAAAGCCGGTGGGCGATTTCCTTGGCTAGGTGCCCGGCCTCCCGGAGCCTGGTGATGTCCTTCTCCTTGATGGAGGAAACCACCCACTTGCCTTGCGCTCCAGATCCGGACATGGCTGGAGTGCTTCTTGGAGGCAGAAAGGATGGAAGCTTGGGCATTGGAGCTCGAGAATGGATGGGCAGAGAGGAAGAGGGAGTGGGTGAAAGAGGTGAATCCTTATCCCTTTATAAAGGCAGTGAATATCAAGCGCCTCCCCGCTCGCCCTAAAACTCGCCTATTCCCCAAGGGTCGTGCAGGCGGTGCGGTTGGGTTACCCACGCCCGTATTGATGAGAATCCCGCAATAAGGGGAGACGATCTTTGCTTTGACAAGATGTGCCAATAAAACCGTATCTTGAAACATGGAGTGGGAGGCTAAAAATGCTTCGAAATAATGATCGGGCTATGACATGATGTTACGCTACAAAAGTTGTCAGTGGATCAGACTCATAAAATAATATACTCTCTAAGGATATATATATGGTGTTTGTTTTACAGAGCCGGACACATTCTCTGTGTTCGAGAGCTATTTTGGAGTATTCGGAGGAGGAACCCGCCTTGCAATGCCGAAGACAATCTGCGCGCCGGACACCTCGTCATTGAAGCCTAGTTCAAGGGCTACTGAGGGAGTCCTAGATTAAGGGGTCCTCGGGCGTCCGGCCTATGTGACATAGGCCGGACTAATGGGCTATGAAGATATAAGACAGAAGACTCTCTCTCCCGTGTCCGGATGGGACTCTCCTTGGCATGGATGGCAAGCCTGGTGTTCGGATATGAAGATTCCTTTCTGTGTAACTGACTTTGTACAACCCTAGTCCCCTCCGGTGTCTATATAAACCGGAGGGTTTAGTCCGTAGAGGCAATCATAATGTGACAGGCTAGACTTCTAGGGTTTTAGCCATTACGATCTCGTGGTATATCAACTCTTGTAAACCTCATACTCATCAATATCAATCAAGTAGGATGTAGGGCATTACCTCCATCGAGAGGGCCAGAACTTGGGTAAAACTTCGTGTCCCCTGTCTCCTGTTACCATCAACCTTAGATGCATAGTTTGGGACCCCCTACCTGAGATTCGCCGGTTTTGACAAAGACAACGGGTGCGATCCCAGATTGTCCTCTCCCCGAGGATTTGGATGATGTATTCGTTACCAACTCTGAAGTGCAGAGTGTGATGAATCATCTGCGCTGGAGGGCGGCTATGCATGACGCAAGTTTCACCGAAGAGGCATTCAATGCCTTCAGCTCAGCAGATGCATATATTCAAGCTGCCCGGGATGGGCTCACTGGAGCCACTCACCAACTTTCAAAGGATATGCGGGTAAGACTTTTGTGTAGGTTCAATAATCCTGTGCACCCGTAGCCCCCGAGACTTAAAGTAGTTGGCATAACTGATTTAAGAATCATTGTACAATTTAGGTACTCATGGAGAAGAACAACCTGCTATCTCAAGAGTTTGAAAAGTGTCAGTCCCAGCTAACTGCAGCCACCGCCGAACTGGAGAGATCCAAGAAGGCACCGACTGGTAATGTCAACTACTGTCCGGAAAATATGATTCTATGCCTGCGATGTTTTAACATAAGCATCGTTGCATTTACGACAGTAGGATAGGCGGATCAGTTAGAAAAGGAACTAAGGGCCACACAGGCGGATAAGCAGCATGTCGAAAGGCAAGAGGTCGCTGGTCAACGTGTACTTACACGGACCAGGGATGAGAAGAACAAGCTATAGAATGCTAACACCAAGCAAGCCGAAGAGCTGAAGGACATATGGGCCCAACTGGTGGATGCCTTAAAAGAGAACAGAAAGCTGAAAGGCGGCATATTCATTATGCCTTTTAACCTTACTTTCGTACAGTTCCCTAATGCGATGTGTAAACAAGTTTTTCCTGTAGGTGTGCTGACTGGGCGGCCCGAAGAAGAGGTATCTGGATTTCAATGCGATCTGCTACAAGAGCTGTCCAGAGTGCATGAGCGAGCCCGGAGGGCAATGAGGAACATTGCTAAAGCTCTATGGCCAGCCGATTCTCCTCCAGGAAATATGGAGGGGCTCGTGAATTTATTCAAAGGAGCTTGTCGCTGCTTTGGACTATGCAAGATATCAGCGTGCCGAGAAGGTGCACGAGAGGCCTGGGCCATGGTAAAAACACGGTAAACCGGACTTGATCCGAATCATATGGCACGGGTTGGACCTCGGGGACCAGATGGACATGAAATTCCTGTTAGCTTAGTATATGACCAAGTAAAGATAGCCGCCAAGTTTTCTTCGCAGGGTTGTAAGTAAGACAACTTATTAGATGGTCTAGAGGACGAGGAAGTTTTCGAGTCCAAGTAGTAATGTACTTTTATTGACAAATGTATCTCTAGCTGAATTGTGAAACGATTGTCATGGCAGACCTTCCGCTTTAACCTCTAAAATCCAAAGTTTGGAGTGTTTCCGAATATTGTACTGGTGGTAAACACCGAAGTATGTTCAGAAACCAGGCAATCCGGTCATAGTTGCTTGAACAGATAAGTTGTATTCAGGGAGTTATGTTATATTACATTTGATCGTAAGGAACATCTTCCAGAGAGAATAGTTCCGTTAAGAGTTCCTTTCCCTGGGCCAGCGTGCGTTGTTGTGCACGCCGGAGTTGTGATGTTAAAAATCACAGTACGTTATATTTTGGGGGCTTCCAGCGCAATAGTGCAGTTCACCTTTTGTTCGCCAACCTATTATTCCCTTAAAAACGCTAGCTTTTGGCTTCACCCATCTGAGGTACACGTCCGGATAACCCGGTTGTAACAATCGCAGAGGTGTTCCCTTTATGCCCTAGCCGAACAAACGAGAACGTAGGGCATAAGCACAGGAGCCAGGCAACCCAGCTTGGCAAAAACTTATGTCATAAAGGTGCATATAATGGTGAAGAAAAGGCATATATGAGAAGACGACGCATATATATGGTGAGCTTGATGCTCGGAAAATAATAATAATAATAAGCTTCTGTGGCAAGAAGCCTCCAGGTATTGGGGGGTATGTACATTTAAGGATGTATACCCCTTAAGTGTGCAGTTTATCCGAACACATGTTAGAAATCATATAAAAGTGAAAAAGAAGAAAGAGAAAAGAACAAAAAAAGAAGGTAACGAACTGTGAGTCCGGACTTAGGTGTAGAATCTTCGGAGTCTGCAGCGTTCCAAGAGTTCGGCTCTAAGCGATTGTTTGATTCATTACGAAGGCGATAGGCTCCTCAAGTGAGAACTTCATCTATAATGAAGGGACCCTCTGGGCTTGAGCTTGTCCTTTTTCTTCTCTGGTAGGCATAGAACGAGTTCGCCGACATTGTAAGTCTTGGCCCGCACTTCTCTGCTTTGGTATCTTCGAGCTTGTTGTTGATAGAATGCTGAGCGAGATTTTGTGACATCGCGCTCCTCCTCTAGGCCGTCTAAGTCATCTTGCCGATTGAGCTCGGCCTCTCTCTCTTCGCACATGCATACTCGAGGTGAGTTGTGAATAATATCGCAGGGCAAGACAGCCTCTGCGCCGTACACCATAAACAACGGTGTGTATCCGTTCGTGCAATTGGGCGTGGTCCACAACCCCCAAAGTACGGAGTCGCGCTGCTCAACCCAGTGTTTATCTGACTCCTTTAAGGACCGCACTAGTCTGGGTTTAATGCCTCTCATTATCAGGCCATTAGCCTGTACGACTTGACCGTTTGTTTGAGGGTGATAGACGGAGGCATAATCGAGCTTGATGCCCAGATTAGTGCACCAAGTTTTTACTTCATCGGATGTGAAGTTAGAGCTGTTATCGGTGATGATGTTGTGTGGGACACCATAACGGTGTACGTCCCCGGATAAGAAGTCTATCACTGGTCCGGCTTCAGCCGTTTTAACCAATTTGGCCTCTATTCACTTGAGGAATTTATCTACCATGACCAATTTTTTTTCTTATGGCTTCCCCCTTTAAGGGGTCCGACCATGTCAACCCCCAGACTGCAAAAGGCCAAGTAATGGGGAATGTTTGTAGGGTAGTAGGTGGCATATGGCTTTGTTTGGTGGCTGGCATCCTACACACCGCTGGACGAGGTCTTGCGCATCTACTCGAGTCGTAGGCCAGAAAAAACCAGTTCGGAAGGCCTTACTTACAAGGGCCCGAGCTGCAGCATGATGACCGCCAAGACCAGCATGGATTTCGGCCAAGATCTGCCACCCCTCTTCTTCGGAGATACACCTTTGAAGGACTCCAGTAGCACTTTTCTTGTAGAGCTCTCCTTCATGAACCTTGTAGGCTTTCGAGCATCGGACGATGCATCGAGCCTCATTCTGGTCCTCGGGGAGCTCTCGCCTATTAAGGTAGGCTAGGAAGGGTTCGGTCTATGGGGCAATTACTGCCATGATTGCATGAGTCGATGGTGTTATTTCGGTGGTCGATCCCCCTTTGATATCGGGATTGTGTTCGGAATCTGGGGTATGATCGGATCCGGACTGGAGTTGCTGTTCTCGTCATGCCATACCACGGATGGCTTGCAGAGCCTTTCCACAAAGGTGTTGGGTGGGACGGGGTCGCGCTTAGCGCCCATGCGAGCAAGGATGTCCGCTGCCTAATTACTCTCTTGGGCCACGTGATGAAACTCAAGCCCCTCAAACCGAGCTGATATTTTAAGTACCACGTTGCGGTAAGCTGCCATCTTCGGATCTTTGGCATCAAATTCTCCATTTACTTGGGATATTGCGAGGTTTGAGTCCTCGCGCACCTCGAGGCGTTGTATGCTGATAACCCACAAGTATAGGGGATCAATTGTAGCCTCTTTCGATAAGTAAGAGTGTCAAACTCAACGAGGAGATAAAGGTAGAACGAATAATCCCTCAAGTTTTATCGACCACAGATACAACTCTACGCACGCTTGACGTTCGCTTTACCTAGAACAAGTATAAAACTATAAGTACTTTGTAGGTGTAACGGGATAAGTTTGCAAGAATATAAAGAGCACGTAAATAAAAACTAGGGGCTCTTTTAGGTAAAGAAGCAATAAAGTTACTATAGCGAGTGTGGAAAAGTGGTGGTAGGAGTTGCGAAATTGTCCCTCAGCAATTGACTACTTTACTAGACCGATAGCAAGTTTTATGTGGGAGAGGTCACTGCTAGCATGTCATCCATGACTTGGAATTCTATGCACTTATGATTGGAACTATTAGCAAGCATCCACAACTACTAACGTTCATTAAGGTAAAACCCAACCATAGCATTAAGATATATTGGTCCCCCTTCAATCCCGTATGCATCAATTTCTATGCTAGGTTGAAGCTTCTGTCACTCTTGCCCTCCAATACATAGTCCTATCAACATACAACTAACCCTATGGTGTGATCCACGCGCGTGCTCATATGATGGGCACCAAAGGATAGCAACATAACCACAAGCAAATTAAACCAATCATAGCAATTCACCAATTACCGATAGGACAACGAAAATCTACTCAGACATCATAGGAGGGCAACACATCAGTGGATAATAATATGAAGCATAAAGCACCCGTTCAAGTAGAGGGTACAGCGGGTCGCGGGAGAGTGGAATGCTGTAGATAGATGGGGGAAGGTGATGGAGATGTTGGTGAATATGACGGAGGTGTTGGTGTAGATTACGGTGATGATGATGGCCCCGGCGGCGTTCCGGCGCCACCGTGAGAGAGGGGGAGAGAACCCCCTCCTTCTTCTTCTTCCTTGACCTTCTCCCTAGATTGGAGAAGGGTTTCCGCTCTGGTCCATGTCCTCCATGGCGGCAGAGGGGCGAGAGCCCCTCCGAGATTGGATATGTCTCTCTCTATTTCTGCGTTCCAGATTCTGGCCTTTCACCGTTTCTTATATTCCCAGAGATCCGTAAATCCGATTGGGCTGAAATTTGAACATGATTTCTATCTAGATATTGGCTTTCTTGTGGACAAATAAGGGCACCAACTGCCTTACGGGGTGGCCACGAGGGCCCAGGGCGTGCCTGACCCCCTGGGGCGCGCCCCCTGCCTCGTGGCCCCCTCGGGCATCATCTCGTGTTGATTCTTCTTCCCAAAAATCACATATATTACAAAAAAATATCCATCTGTTTTTATCCCATTTGGACTCCATCTGATATGCATTTTCTGCAAAACAAAAAACATGCAAAAACAAGAACTGGCACTGGGCACTGGATCAATATGTTAGTCCCAAAAATAGTATAAAAAGTTGCCAAAAGTATATGAAAGTTGTATAATATTGGCATGGAACAATCAAAAATTATAGATACGACGGAGACGTATCATCATCACCAAGCTTAATTCATGCTTGTCCTCGAGTAGGTAAATGATAAAAAAGATAATTTTTGATGTGGAATGCTACCTAGCATAATCTTGATCATGTAATCTAAACATGGCATGATATTAAGACACGAGTGATTCAAAGAAATAGTCTATCATTTGACATTAAGACAATAATACTTCAAGCATAGCAATAAAGCAATCATGTCTTTTCAAAATAACATGGCCAAAGAAAGTTATCCCTACAAAATCATATGGTCTGGCTATGCTCCATCTTCACCACACAAAGTATTCAAATCATGCACAACCCCGATGCAAGCCAAGCAATTGTTTCATACTTTTGACATTCTCAAACCTTTTCAACTTTCACACAATACATGAGCGTGAGCCATGGATATAGCACTATAGGTGGAATAGAATATGATGGTGGAGGTTGTGTGGATAAGACAAAGAGGGAGAAAGTCTCACATCGACGCGGCTAATCAACGAGCTATGGAGATGCCCATCAATTGATGTCAATGCGAGGAGCAGGGATTTCCATGCAACAGATGCACTAGAGCTATAAGTGTATGAAATCTCAAACTAAAACTAAGTGGGTGTGCATCCAGCTTGCTTGCTCATGAAGACCTAGGGCACTTGAGGAAGCCCATCGTTGGAATATACAAGCCAAGTTCTATAATGAAAATTCCCACTATTATATGAGAGTGATAACTCAAGAGACTCTCTATATGAAGAACATGGTGCTACTCTGTAGCACAAGTGTGGTAAAAGGATAGTAGCATTGTCCCTTCTCTCTTTTCTCTCAGTTTTTTTTGTTTTTTCTCTTCTTTTTGTAGGCTTCTTTGGCCTCTCTCTTTTGGGGGGGGGCTTCTTTGGCCACTTTTATTTTGATAACCTCACATGGGACAATGTTCTAATAATGATGATCATCAAACTTTTATTTACTTTACAACTCAATATTACAACTCGATACTAGAACAAAGATATGACCCTATATGGATGCCTCCGGCGGTGTACCGGGATGTGCAATGATCTAGCGTAGCAATGACATCAAAAAATGGACAAGGCATGAAAACATCATGCTAGCTATCTTACGATCATGCAAAGCAATATGACAATGATGCTCAAGTCATGTATATGATGATGACGGAACTTGCATGGCAATATATCTCAGAAAGACTATGGAAATGCCATGATAGGTAGGTATGGTCGTTGTTTTGAGGAAGATATAAGGATGCTTATGTGTGATAGAGCGTATCATATCACGGGGTTTGGATGCACCGGCGAAGTTTGCACCGACTCTCAAGGTGAGAAAGGGCAATGCGCGGTACCGAAGAGGCTAGCAATGATGGAAGGGTGAGAGTGCGTATAATCCATGGACTCAACATTAGTCATAATGATCTGGGCCCCGGGTGGCGCGGCGAAGCGGGGCGCTGGCGGCGGTGACGTGGCGTGACGCGAGTGGAGGGGAGCGGTGGCGGGGTGACGTGGCGGCTTGTGGTTGGCCGGAGCGATGTGGCCGGTGGACATGTCCGGTGCGGACGGATGTGTCCGGCGGCGCGAGGACGAAGACGCTAGGGTTTCATCTGCGCGAATTTTCGGAGGGAGACACATAGTTATAGCTAGGAGGAGGTAAGAGTGTCCAAATGAGGTGTAGTTTTCTCCCACACGATCGTGATCCGACGACGGAGGACATGGAAGTGGTTTAGATGGGTTATTGGGCCGTTTTGGAGGGGTGTTGGGCTGCAACACACAAGAGGCCTTTGCGGTTCCCCAGTTAACCGTTGGAGCATCAAACAGACTCGAAATGGAACGAAATTTGACAGGCGGTCTACCTGTGGTGTACCAAGGCCACTTGGCAAATCTCGATCCATTCCGAGAACGTTTAACACCCGCTCACGAAAAGAGGCAAGAGGGGTGCGCCGGTGCACGTAGGAGTGTCGGATTGCAAAACGGACAACGGGGAAAATGCTCGGATGCATGAGACGAACACGTATGCAAAAGTGATGCGCATGATGACATGATATGAAATGCATGACATGAACAAAATGCAAAACGAAAAACAAAAACCCAACCACGAAGGGAAAAACATATCGCATCTCCAGACAAGGCAAGAGTCAGAGTTACAAATATGGAAAGTTGTATCCGGGGCGTTACAACACTCCACCACGACGAGAGGATCTCGTCCCGAGATCTAGGATGGCACCGGGGAAAACGGAAGAGGAAGGGGAAGAGGTAAAACTAAGTTGCTTCCTTGACAAATGAGTGAAACCAAAGAACCTTGCGAGGTTGAACAAATTGAAATAAAGAATACAACAAGGATGGACAAATTTGAAAACACTCCGTTAGAAAAGAGGAACAAGGAACATTGCGAAAACCTTGTAGGTTGAAAGACATAAGAAAAAGGGTTGCAATGGACAAGAAGTACATGCAAGCACTCTGGTTGAAAAGAGATGCGAGACTTGATACAATGAAAAGAACTTGAAGAGATGACACAACACTCCGGTTAAATAGATAAGCACGAAAAGAACACGATCATGACAATTCGAGATGATGAGTGAAGAGAGCAACATCGCAATGCCTCCGGAAGAAAGAATAGAAGCTAGATCGTTAGGAAGAAAGAAAGTAGAAGAAAATGATAACTTCTACCACCAGTGAATTTGAAGGCATCCTTAGAACGAAGGATTGAATGGAGTTGTTGAAAATAAAACATCAAAAGAATAAGGTTGTTGTGGGATTATGGAAAACGTCTCAAAATTATGATATGAAATTCTACCACTAAGGGAAACAATAGATTGGATTGAGAGCTAGAAAAGATAGAAAGCTTCTTCCATTGAGGTGATAAGAAAACTTGGATCATAGGTAATCACCACAAGGAGCAACATTCCCAATGGAAGGCTCTAGGTGAAATCTATACCAAGATAACTCCAAGGAAGAAAATGATGGGTTTAAATATCTCATTCCTAAACTTGTGAATCATGTAACACACAGAAATCATCAAAATGACATAACACCACTTCAATAGATAAGATAGAACGAATTGCACTTCGGAATGCAAGATGGAGAATACTTGAGCTCCTCTGAAAAGAATCTTGACGAACACTTCGAGAAGGAATTAAATCCTTGATGAACCACCATGTAGAGCCTCCATGAAGAACTCCGGTAATAAAAGAATGATCAAACGAAATGAAGGATGAAAAGAATAAGGTTGAAGCCTTGCAATGATTAGATGGATCTTCATGATGATGAGAGCTTGGAACTCCGGGAAAAGAAAAGATGAACCAATTGAAACCGAGAATTTGATGAACCTCTGGAATAAGGAATTGAATTCACTCGATGAACAAGAATAAGAATTACATTATACTTATGCTTCATCAATTAAATTGATGACAAGCAACGGATTTGGCATACTACTCATTATGACTGGAAAAGATAAATGAGAGATATAGCATAAACTCAATGGACCACCGGTATGATTTGGAAACAATGAATGAATTGATATGATAACGAAGGAAGAAGAATCTTTGAACAAACCACCGTAAGAATTGGAAAAGAACGAAGTAAAGGGATGAATCACCAGGGAAAACGAATGAAGATACTTGAAGGAATTTAGATACATGAGAACGAATAGATCACGAGCTGATTAGAGAATACTTGAACGATGCACTGGTAAGATTTAGAGAATGAGAGCTGAAAGCTAAGAATGAATAATTTTGAGATGATGGGATCCGGAGAATCAAACTGAAAAGACCCTTGAACTGCTCCGGATGGGTGAAAATAACTCTCACAATCAAAAACTATTATGAGAGGATGGCATCAAGCTAGCACCATGAATCTTTGGGATAACGGGTAAGGATTTAAGAGGAACTCCTCTTCGGTCTTCAAATTCGAGAATGACGAGAAGAACACCACCAAATTGTTGAGACACTCCAGAATAGTGAAGAATAGAAAGGTTGAAGCAATGATGAAAAGAATTTGAAAGATCTTGGAGAAAGGCATTTGACTGATGATAACTCATTCTTACGTTAAACTTTTAGAAAAGTTTGAGGATAGCTCCAGGAAAATAAGACGAGTCAGGTAAGATCCTGGGAAAAGACCTGTGGGTTAGGGCCCACTCAAGAGAAACATCGTTGGAATGATTTAAAAGAGAGGTTGCGCCGGCTGAATTAAATGGCTTGAATGAGATGATAACCTCGAAAGAGCTTGAACGAATGCAGAGTGGAAACATGAATCTTCGAGATATCTTCAGCACTCCGGAACAATTGAATAGCGAGAAGTGGATGATTAAGAGGTGCACCGGCATGATAAAACATTTAAAACTAGGAAAGGAATATGATCAACACTGTAAGCTTGAATTGAATCCACCGGAGAAGAAAAAGAATGAAGAATGACGAACTTGAGGCTTCCTTAGTATGTTCATGAGAATCACCGGATAAGAGCATTGAAGGAAAAGAATGAAGGGACTTCGTGTGAATAAAATGGATAGTTGATTAAGAAATCTGAGACCTTGAAGAAAAGGGGTGGGAGGGCGGGAAAACAAAGGCAACTTGGGACAAATGAAACAAACACCGTTGAGAATACTTAGAGTTGATACTGCGAATGTTGAAAATGATCAGATCCACGCTGGTTGAAAAGGATTGACATGACAATCTTGATGATCAAGAAGGATTAGTATTCCCATAGAAATATGAGAACACCATTTAGAAAGAGACATGGAATCAACATTTGACTTCGAAGCAACTCGAATACCACAACTCAAAACAAAACAAAGGAGTGGCTTAGAAAATAAGCCGGAACAAACATATGATAGATCCCATATCGTATCATGTGTTTTTTGGAAAGATATTCTCGGAGCTACTTGAATTCCCACCTATAAACTCCTGAAACTTTCTGGTTATGCAATGAGGTGTTGGGGATACAGGGGAAGTATAATATATCTCCCAAACTAACAATTCCTACATCCAGCTCTATCCACCCTCCAACACATAACCAAGAAACCTTCGGAAATCATGTACCTCAACCTTCGAAAAGCATCCGCTATACGAGTTATGTCAATACTCCCGAACTCCTGCCCCATTATTGGGTGGCGTCGAGGTTATCTCACCAACAACTGCATAAAAGAGATTTTCAATGTCGGCGAAACTCAGGTATTCCAAAACTGCAACGATAAAATTGTGATGACAACACCTCGGAGCTCAACTCCCCGGGACACTGCCACAACCCCTAAATGTCAGGAGGCACCAAGAACAATGTTCTCATCACAAGACTATCGGATCGATTCCAAGATACCCGCGTGAACCTAATTTTTTTGTGAAATTTGAGGAGAGAAGAGTCAAAACTCTACGTCAGCAGGCCTCACCAGAGCGACAAAGGGACTAAGGAGTAAAACGAATCCTACTCTCCGATATATATATAATACTAAGACTCAAAACATTTTTTTCTAGACTCAATAACGTCAGCGATTCGATCAAGCAGGGGGCTCCTAAGTCGGGGAAGTTATAATACCAACTTGTAACACCCACAATGCGGCTATATCTCCCATGTGTCGGGGCACGACTTAGAGGCATAGCCGCATGGTAGGTTTGTTGCAAGAGGGGTAATCTTCACACAATCCCATGTACTGAATAAGAATGGGATAAAGAGTTGGCTTACAATCGCCACTTCACACAAATACAAGTTATACATACATCATACAGAATACAATCAAGGTCCGACTACGGAACCAAAGTAAAAGAAGACAACCCCAAATGCTAGATCCCCGATCATCCCAACTGGGCTCCACTACTGATCAATAGGAAACGAAACAAAACAACGAACAAGATCTTCATCGAGCTCCCACTTAAGATTGGTTGCGTCATCTGCACTAGTATCATCGGCACCTACAACTGTTTGGAAGTATCTGTGAGTCACGAGGACTCAGCAATCTCACACCCGTGAGATCAAGACTATTTAAGCTTATGGGTAGGAAAAGGTAGTGAGGTGGAGCTGTAGCAATCACTAAGCATATATGGTGGCTAACTTACGCAAATAAGAGTGAGAAGAGAAGCAATGCGACGGTCGTGAATTAGAAGTGATCAAGAAGTGATCCTGAAACTACTTACGTTCAAGCATAACACAAGAACCATGTTCACTTCCCGGACTCCGCTAGAAAGAGACCATCACGGCTACACACGTGGTTGATTCATTTTAATTAAGTTAAGTGTCAAGTTCTCTACAACTGGATATTAACAAATTACCATCTTCCCATTACCGTGGGCACGGCTTTCGAAAGTTCAAAACCCTGCAGGGGTGTCCCAACTTAGCCCATCACAAGCTCTCACGGTCAATGAAGGATATTCCTTCTCCCGGGAAGACCCAATCAGTCTCGGAATCTCGGTTACAAGACATTTCGACAATGGTAAAACAAGACCAGCAAGACCGCCCGAATGTGCCGACAAATCCCGATAGGAGCTATACATATATCGTTCTCAGGGCACACCGGATGGGCAAGACGTCGGGTTGGCATAGACCCTAGTTGCCCAGAGGGCGCCGGACATCGCTCAGGTTGGACCAACACTTAGAGAAGCACTGGCCCGGGGGGTTTAAAATAAAGATGACCCTCGGGCTCCGGAAACCCAAGGGGAAAAAGCTAGGTTGTTAGTGCAAATGTAAAACCAAGGTTGGGCCTTGCAGGAGGAGTTTTATTCAAAGTGAACTGTCAAGGGGTTCCCATAACACCCAATCGCATTAGGAATGCAAAATCAAGGAACATAACACCGGTATGACGAAAACTAGGGCGGCAAGAGTGGAACAAAACACCAGGAATAAGGCCGAGCCTTCCACCCTTTACCAAGTATATAGATGCATTAATTAAATAAGATATATTGTGATATCCCAACATATCCATGTTCCAAGATGGAACAAACTTCAGCTTCACCTGCAACTAACAATGCTATAAGAGGGGCTGAGCAAAGCGGTAACTTAGCCAAACAATGGTTTTCTAGGAAAGGTGGGTTAGAGGCTTGACATGGCAATATGGGAGGCATGATATAACAAGTGGTAGGTAGCGCGACATAGCGATAGAGCGAACAACTAGCAAGCAAAGATAGAAGTGATTTCGAGGGTATGGTCATCTTGCCTGAGATCCCGCAAGGAAGAAGAACGAGTCCATGAAGAAGACAAACGGACGTAGTCGAACGGATCCTCACAAATGCGACGTTATCGGAAATAACCCAAAGAAGCAACACCGGAAAGAAGCAAACAACATAGTAAACAACCAAGCATAACATGGCATGATGCACAACCAAGGATGATGTATGTCCGGTTTAAATATGCATGGCATGGCAAAGTTCAAAACACATGTAGGGCTCATGCCCATATGAGCACACATCAAATGTAATAAAAATGCAAAACATCATAATCTGATAAGTAGCAGCAGTAAACATTTCATAGCACTCTTGCATCAATGATTTGGGCACCCAAATGAACTCAAACAAGCATACCACAATGGAATGAAATGAAGATCATCTCACAATGAACATTTGGATATCTTATATGCATGAAACGGAGCTACGGTCATGGAGTTATGACATGTTAAAGGGGCATAAAAATAATAGGAGCTCTGGGGACTTAGTGAAAATCTCACACTCCGGAAAGTCAACGCGGGATCGGGTGGAGCGAGACGGCGCGGTGCGGAACGGATCCGGGGAGTTTGGATGGTTGGACGACGGGGTTCCGGGACGACGGCGTCCAGATCAGGGCTGGAGGAAGCCCGAGGCCATGGCAATGGCATGCCGGGGCTCCGGTTCCGGTGAACGGCGGAGGGCGCCGGAGCGGTGCCGATCTGGCCTTGGGGCGCCGGATCCGCCGGCGGAAGGGGCGGCAGAGGCGGGTAACGGCGGGTGGCGACCTTCGGGCGGCGGGGCAACGAGGAGGCGTGCGGAGGAAAGGCGGCGAGATGGCGGCACGGTTGTGCGGTGGTGCAGCGGCGAGGTGGAGCGGAGGCGGCGGCGTGGCGAAATGGCGGCACGACGGTGCGGTGGGCGGTGGCGGCGAGGCTCAACGCGCGGCGCGGTGGCGGCGGAGTGACGCGGACGACGGAGTAGGTCACCGGCGGCGAGCGGCGCGATGGCGCGAAGGAGGCGGCGATGGTGGGTTCCGGCGATGCGGCGCACGCAGTCGCTGGCGGCGAGCGGCGGCGGAGGGCGGGCCCGACGTGGCCTAGTTCGGCCCGGGCGGGCTAGATGTGGGACCCGGGTGGCACGGCGAAGTGGGGCGCTGGCGGCGGTGACATGGCGCGGCGCGAGTGGAGGGGAACGGTGGCGGGGTGACGTGGCGGCTTGTGGTCGGCCAGAGCGACGTGGCCGGTGGACATGTCCGGTGCGGACGGATGTGTCCGGCGGCGCGAGGAGGAAGACGCTAGGGTTTCATCTCCGCGAATTTTCGGAGGAAGACACATATTTATAGCTAGGAGGAGGTAGCAGTGTCCAAATGAGGTGTAGTTTTCGCCCACACGATCGTGATCCGATGAAGGAGGATGTGGAAGTGGTTTAGAGCGGTTATTGGGCCGTTTTGGAGGGGTGTTGGGCTGCAATACATAAGAGGCCTTTGCGGTTCCCCGGTTAACCGTTGGAGCATCAAACAGACGCCAAATCGAACGAAATTTGACAGGCGGTCTACCGGTGGTGTACCAAGGCCACTTGGCAAATCTCGGTCCATTCTGAGAACGTTTAACACCCGCTCACGAAAAGAGGCAGGGGTGCGCCGGTGCACGTAGGAGTGTCGGATTGCAAAATGAACAACGGGGAAAATGCTCGGATGCATGAGACGAACACGTATGCAGAAGTGATGCACATGATGACATGATATGAAATGCATGACTTGAACATAATGCAAAACGAAAAACAAAAACCCAACCATGAAGGGAAAAACATATCGCATCTCCGGAAAAGGCAAGAGTCGGAGTTACAAATATGGAAAGTTGTATCCACGGCGTTACACTGCCACCCCTCTTCTTTGGAGATACACCTTTGAAGGACTCCAGTAGCACTTTTCTTGTAGATCTCTCCTTCATGAACCTTGTAGGCTTTCGAGCGTCGGACGATGCATCGAGCCTCATTCTGGTCCTCGGGGAGCTCTCGCCTATTGAGGTAGGCCAGGAAGGGTTCAGTCTATGGGGCAATTACTGCCATGATTGCATGATTCGATGGTGTTATTTCGGTGGCCGAGCCCCCTACGATATTGGGATTGTGTTCGGAATCTGGGGGTATGATCGGATCCGGACTAGCGTTGCTGTTCTCGTCCTGCCAGACCATGGATGGCTTGAAGAGCCTTTCCACAAAGGTGTTGGGTGGGACGGGGTCGCGCTTAGCGCCCATGCGAGCAAGGATGTCCACTGCCTGATTACTCTCTCGGGCCACGTGATGAAACTCAAGCCCCTCAAACCGAGCTGATATTTTAAGTATGGCGTTGCGGTAAGCCGCCATCTTCGGATCTTTGGCATCAAATTCTCCGTTCATTTGGGATATTGCAAGGTTTGAGTCCCCGCGCACCTCGAGGCATTGTAAAAACCCACAAGTATAGGGGATCAATAGTAGCCTCTTTAGATAAGTAAGAGTGTCAAACCCAACGAGGAGCTAAAGGTAGAACGAATAATCCCTCAAGTTTTATCAACCACAGATACAACTCTACGCACGCTTGACGTTCGCTTTACCTAGAACAAGTATAAAACTATAAGTTCTTTGTAGGTGTAATGGGATAAGTTTGCAAGAATATAAAGAGCATGTAAATAAAAACTAGGGGTTGTTTAAGGTAAAGAAGCAATACAGTTAGTATAGCGAGTGTGGAAAAGTGGTGGTAGGAGTTGCGAAATTGTCCCTCAGCAATTGACTACTTTACTAGACTGATAGCAAGTTTTATGTGGGAGAGGCCACTGCTAGCATGTCATCCCTGACATGGAATTCTATGCACTTATGATTGGAACAATTAGCAACCATCCGCAACTACTAACGTTCATTATGGTAAAACCCAACCATAGCATTAAGATATATTGGTCCCCCTTCAATCCCGTATGCATCAATTTCTATGCTACGTTGAAGCTTATGTCACTCTTGCCCTCCAATACAAAGTCCTATCAACATACAACTAACCCTATGGTGTGATCCACACGCGCACTCATATGATGGGCACCAAAGGACAGCAACATAACCACAAGCAAATTAAACCAATCATAGCAATTCACCAATTACCCATAGGACAACGAAAATCTACTCACACATCATAGGATGGCAAGACATCATTGGATAATAATATGAAGCATAAAGCACCATGTTCAAGTGGAGGGTACAGCGGGTGGCGGGAGAGTGGACTATTGTAGATAGATGGGGGAAGGTGATGGAGATGTTGGTGAAGATGACGGAGGTGTTGGTGTAGATTGCGGTGATGATGATGGCCCCGGTGGCGTTCCGGCGCCACCGGGAGAGAGGGGGAGAGAGCCCCCTCCTTCTTATTCTTCCTTAACCTTCTCCCTAGATGGGAGAAGGGTTTCCCCTCTGGTCCATGGCCTCCATGGCGGCGGAGGGGTGAGAGCCCCTACAAGATTGGATCTGTCTCTCTGTCTCTCTCTGTTTCTGCGTTCCAGATTCTGGCCTTTCACCGTTTCTTATATTCCCGGAGATCTGTAACTCCGATTGGGCTGAAATTTGAACACGATTTCTATCCAGATATTGGCTTTATTGCGGCGAAAGAAGGGCACCAACCCCTTACGGGGTGGCCACGAGGGCCCAGGGTGCGCCTGAACCCCTGGGGCGCGCCCCCTGCCTCGTGGCCCCCTCGGAATCGTCTCGCGTTGATTCTTCTTCCCAAAAATCACATATATTCCAAAAAAATCTCCATCAGTTTTTATCCCGTTTGGACTCCGTTTGATATGGATTTTCTACGAAACAAAAAACAGGCAACAAACAGGAACTGGCACTGGGCACTGGATCAATATGTTAGTCCCAAAAATAGTATAAAAAGTTGCCAAAAGTATATGAAAGTTGTATAATATTGGCATGGAACAATAAAAAATTATAGATACGACGGAGACATATCATCATCCCCAAGCTTAATTCCTGCTCGTGCTCGAGTAGGTAAATGATAAAAAAGATAATTTTTGATGTGGAAGGCTACCTAGCATAATCTTGGTCATGTAATCTAATCATGGCATGAATATTAAGACACTAGTGATTCAATGCAATAGTCTATCATTTGACATTAAGACAATAATACTTCAAGCATACTAATAAAGCAATCATGTCTTTTCAAAATAACATGGCCAAAGAAAGTTATCCCTACAAAATCATATGGTCTGGCTATGCTCCATCTTCACCACACAAAGTATTCAAATCATGCACAACCCCGATGACAAGCCAAGCAATTGTTTCATACTTTTGACGTTCTTAAACCTTTTCAACTTTCACGCAATACATGAGCGTGAGCCATGGATATAGCACTATAGGTGGAATAGAATATGATGGTGGAGGTTGTGTGGAGAAGACAAAGAGGGAGAAAGTCTCACATCGACGCGGCTAATCAACGGGCTATGAAGATGCCCATCAATTGATGTCAATGCGAGGAGCAGGGATTTCCATGCAACAGATGCACTAGAGCTATAAGTGTATGAAAACTCAAACTGAAACTAAGTGGGTGTGCATCCAACTTGCTTGCTCATGAAGACCTAGGGCACTTGAGGAAGCCCATTGTTGGAATATACAAGCCAAGTTCTATAATGAAAATTCCCACTATTATATGAAAGTGATAACTCAAGAGACTCTCTATATGAAGAACATGGTGGTTCTCTGAAGCACAAGTGTGGTAAAAGGATAGTAACATTGTCCCTTCTCTCTTTTCTCTTTTTTTTCTCTTTTTTTGTAGGCTTATTTGGCCTCCCTCTTTTTTTTGGGGGGGGGGGGGCTTCTTTGGCCACTTTTATTTTGATAACCTCACATGGGACAATGTTCTAATAATGATGATCATCACACTTTTATTTACTTTACAACTCAATATTACAACTCGATGCTAGAACAAAGATATGACTCTATATGGATGCCTCCGGCGGTGTACCGGGATGTACAATGATCTAGCGTAGCAATGACATCAAAAAAAGGACAAGCCATGAAAACATCATGCTAGCTATCTTACGATCATGCAAAGCAATATGACAATGATGCTCAAGTCATGTATATGATGATGATGGAAGTTGCATGGCAATATATCTCGGAAAGGCTATGGAAATGCCATGATAGGTAGGTATTGTGGCTGTTTTGAGGAAGATATAAGGATGCTTATGTGTGATAGAGCATATCATATCACGGGGTTTGGATGCACCGGCGAAGTTTGCACCGACTCTCAAGGTGAGAAAGGGCAATGCACGGTACCGAAGAGGCTAGCAATGATGGAAGGGTGAGAGTGCGTATAATCAATGGACTCAATATTAGTCATAAAGAACTCACATACTTATTGCAAAAATCTATTAGTCATCGAAACAAAGGACTACGCGCATGCTCCTAGGGGGATAGATTGGTAGGAAAAGACCATCGTTCATCCCCGACCGCCACTCATAAGGAAGACAATCAATAAATACCTCATGCTTCAACTTCATTACATAACGGTTCACCATACATGCATGCTACGAGAATCTCAAACTTCAGCACAAGTATTTCTACAATCCACAACTACCCACTAGCATGACTCTAATATCACCATCTTTATATCGCAAAACTATTGCAAGGAATCAAACATATCTTTACCTAATAATAAACCAGTTATTGCCTCTGGTCGTCCGTCACGGTTGTTTTGCAAAAAAGCCCCTCGGTTTACAGGAAATCAATCCGCGTTCCCTGTTTATGTGGATCTGAGAAAATGCTTCGTTTTTGCACAAAACACCCTGTTGTTTGAAGCATTCAACCCGCGGTCCGAGCAGATTTGTGTAAAGGAAAAAAACGTGACCACAAAAGGAGCACGGGCTCACCTCCTCTCCCTCTCGCACATTAAGTCATCGCCGCCGCCGCCACCCATGCCGTCCGCTTCCAGCGACCTCCAGCGCCGCGCAGCACGCCCCGAGCTCCCCACGGTCTGCGCGTCCCTTCCCTCCAGCGATATTCTCCGCTGCCGTCCTCTACCGCCCGCTCGCCCATGGCTAGGGTTTTGGGCAGGGCTTCGTCCGAGCCACGAGTGCAATGACGGCGGCGGTGGCTCAGAGCCATGAGTGTGACGGAGGCTGGGGAAAGAACGGAAACACTACTGCTCGCGATGACAGGATGGTGCCATGTGTGCACTGCCCCAAGGCTGCAACTGCTTCCTCCAGTCGTCCCCCCTCCATGGCTACATCTTGGTGAGATCCCTTCAACCCAAGCCTCTCCCCCTTCCTTTTTTAAACTGATTCCCAATTCCTTGATCAAACCATGCACCTCTGCTCCTGTAGGTCTCGCTTAGCTACTAGTATAGTGCAGATTGCTTTCTCTATTCAATTGATTTTGTTGTCTATGTATTACCTGAACTCCAAGGGAACCAACTTACATGGTGTAATGGATGGAGGTCAGTAGATGTTTTCCTAATATGTTCACTTGTTTTTAATATTTCCCATCAGATTATAAGCATGGGCTTTGTGCAATAGGCAGAAATCTGTTTGTAATCAATCAAAGATAATGAGAACGTTTACTGAAATCTTTGTAATAGTCGATCCTATGAATTGCTTTGATTGGAAGTCCAATGATGATCTCATATTATTAGGAACTCACTTTTCAAACATATGCATTGGTAGTTTTTATGTCTTTTCTTTTGCCTTCTGAACATACTGGATTACACTCTGTAAGATGGCACAATTTTCTCCTTCTAAACATGGTATTAAACATTGCAAACAACTTATTATAGTAGTTAGCAAATGCAAATCATTGTATATTGTTAGTTATGTGTCTTTTCATATGAAATACTATTATTTTGGGGAAAGGCATCTCGCTGAGTTTTAATAAAACTCCTTAGATTTTGTATGGTGAGATTGTCTTCAGCAAAAAAGATCTGTATTGTTATTGGGGTTCTTTTATTTTTGTTCTAGGTGTTATTGGGGCGTCTTTTTTCATGGTTCGAAACAAGATGTTGCTGCTGTTGGAGCTCACAGAGAATGGTATTATGATAGTCTACTTGCTTCTGAAGGTGCATTAGAAGATAAGTGGATGTCCAGATTCTTTGGCCTCAGAAAAGTGGTGATAAAAATCTTGAAGTATTGTTAGCATTTTCCTCTAAAAATGGAAAGAGCACATGCAAAGAAGGTACACAGTTCTTTTCATTGTCATGGAAAATTATTATCCTTTTGTTATATTAAGTAGTTGTTGTTGGATGTTATTTGTCTCTTTGAAAAACATCTGATGTAAATTTGGTGTACTTCAACTCAAATGCCTACTACTAGAACCAAAACCTACTACTAAATGGTTCCAAAAACATTGCATGTTATTATAAAAGTCTTGGTCAATATTCTCGTGTTACTGTGATGTAGTAGACAAATTTTTATGCTTGGACATTTTTAACTTTTCTTATAGCAACTATTGCTCTAAAATTCTTTGCTGGTCTCTTACTTCTATTGATGGCAGAAAAGAACACATTTGGGTACACCTACCAGGACAGTTTGTTCTACGTTTATCTTGCTCTGGGGTTGCAGACCCTAAGATATCAAGATAGCTCTTGATGGTATAACATGACATTGGAAGGAATTATCGATGACTACTTTGATGGGTACTTTTCTGAAGAAATGATTGTCCCAGGTATTGTGATGCTCGCAGTTCTATCTTTTTCAATGCTTGCATATGCCATTGTGATACAAGATACTGCCAGATTTTGCAATGTCCGTGATTCAGATTGACCATGATTTCTATTGCTGTTTAAGATCATAAACTTTCTCATGGTTGATTAAATAGGCACAGCTGATTTTAGTCACAGACCCTAAGATATCAAGAAAGCACTGCTACAAATTTAGAACTAGGATGTAATTTTAAATAGTTCCTGTCAAGTATGCTTATTTGCAATCTAGGATCACAGTTGTAAGGTTAATACTTTTAGTTGTGCAGCATTGCGAATCTCGGCTCTTGAAAATTTTCCTACCATACCAACACATTTGGTAGGATTTGCCTTATTTTGTAATGAGCAAATAAAAAATGTTGTAAATATAACAAATAATTATGTCCAGCAGTACATGGTTGGAAATTCCTTTCCTGTTCAATGCATATTAGAGTGGAATTTGTACTGTTTGGTATGCATTCACAGTCAACATGGGTTGCTGTAGTGTAAATTGTTTGAAGTTGCCTTTTAGCCAGTATATATAAGGATGGAGTATTGTACTGTTTGGTCTGCCCTTTTGGTCTGTATCATTGAATCGACACCCTTAAGCTCTTTTTGGTTTCTATTATCCGTAAGTGCATATGATGATGGAAACTATTCTCGGATGAAACTGAGCATGCCTTGGTATGAAGGACTGATTTGTTCAGCATCCGGGGGAAGTTTTCCTGTTTTGATTTTACAATTTTGACTCTTTCCATCATCTATTGATGGTAAACATTAACACGTAGTTGTATACATATTTTGAAAATCGGAAGTGGTTTTAACATTTCACATCATGATATTGTAGTTTACGGTACTAAGCTTGACGCTGCTCGATGTGATGTTGTTCTTTGTCGGCGTGGAGCTAGTCGTCGCCACATATACCCATTGCCTCCGCTTGACGTAGTTCGCTATGGACATAGACATGGGAAAGTCACGACGGAGATCCCCCACTTCAACCCACGGATCCGGGGTGGCTGTGGTGGTCAGCTGGTGACTGAGCTCAAAATCTGGTTCAGCGTCAATGGTTGGCTGCGCTCCAGTGCGAGGGGTGGTGGCGCTTTGAGGAGAGAGCTGCATGCCTTCATCAGTTGCTTTGTGTACTACTTTTCACTTTCAGAATCAATTCGTGATTCCATAGTGAGTCATTACCAACGAAATTATGGGGGGGTTTTCCCTAGGCATCATATCAGGAAGCAACAAGCCCCGTCTCTTTGGTGGTCTCTTTGGTGCTCCAGTAGTGGATATTGCTGGAATAGCTAAAGGACTTGGTTGTAACACTTGCTCTGAACTTTACTCAATAAGAAAGTTTTCGAAAAATTGAAGTCGAATTTTTTCAGGCTTCCTATACATATACACAAATAGTGGGAAATTTATCACCCTTAGATATTGTTGTGCTCTTTTGAAAAGCAGGTCTGTGTATACAACATATAGTGGATTTCATATATATAATTATATATTATATATATTCTAGGACCTATGGTGCACAACAAGCATAAACAAATTTAGCTTGCAGCTTTGTTAATGCATCGCTATGCTTTGATACAACGTTTAGGCGTAGTGCCAGTTTATTGATAAATAACCCTCTGACAAGGTTCATATCTAAGTCTTGGTTGATCAACTGTTGCACGCCTGACTAAAATCTTTCCTTCAGGATTTCCTAAAAGATTTTTCATTAATCGCATCATTGTCCATACAAATGACGTACTGAAGTAGGCCATGGACCCTCCCGTCTAATATAAAAAAATCCATGAGATCTAGCATAGCTAGCCAGCCCATGATCTACTTGGTTACACTCTCGACGCATCAGGGATGTGCATCACTACTGACAACAAATCATCTGCTCCCTAATATCCACATACCCAACAAACAGTCTTGATCTACAAGTCCCAGTGAATTGTAGCACCTCAAAAACTATGAGCTGTCGATTTCAAGATTACCGGGCCAGTTACCATTCATGTGGATGAGTGAGAGCAAGAAACAGCCTCTGCTTTTGCTTCCTAGGTGGTGTCCGACCACTGTCGGAGTTCAGTTCGTAGTGAAAACTACAATTGTCCTTTGTACTGGAATTATTATTACTGTTGCAACATACTCCTTAGTACTTCCCATTATCTATGGACACTACAAAAAAGTACACTTTCGTGATGATACGTGTTTGTCACAGTAGGTCATGTTTTCTGTCATGCATGTATATCCATGACAAATTTATGACAGAATCAAGATAGTCATACCTGTGCTGTCTTAGAAGTGTTCCATGCCATTACCAAAATTATAATCACGAAAGTGTCCACTTCCATGACGATAAATCGCGCGTCACAGAAGTGTTTTCGTCAAGGGTGACCGACACGTGGCATCCACCGTAACAGAACGCCGTTAAGCTATTGGGTCCGGTTTTGGATCCGATAACCTGTTAACAACCCTGGCCAATGGGGATTTTCCACGTGTAAAATTATCATTGGCTGGAGGAAACACGTGTCGTCTCACCGTTGGGACAAATGTCATCCACTCATTGGACCCAAAGCGCCTATGATACATCAACATGTGGCATGGCCCAACAGAGGCCCATTCCTGTGAAAAGGCCGGCCCATTTGACTTGGTTAAAAGGTGGCGGGCTGGCCCAAGGCAAGCCTGTTAATGGCATGTTCACATATAGCCCATTTACAACCCGCTAACCCAGGGCCCGTTTACGGCCTATCCAAATTAGGCCCAGTAGCGTCATCTGGGCCGTCCAATATAATTCCAGCCCGTTTTAACTTCCGGCCCATGTATGGTCCATGACGTCTTTCAGCCCATATGAGGCCCTTATTACTCTTGGCCCATTAACGACCCGTGGTAAAACTGGCCCGTAATGAACAATGTATCACTTTATACCCATTAACGGCACATGGTGAAACTAGCCCGTAATGAACAGTGTATCACTTTATGCCCATTAACAGCCCATTATTCCGTTGGGCCATTTTTAGCCCATGTTATCTTTCGGCCTTCTCGGGGCCCATTTATTCTTGGGCTCATTTCCACATTTGTTTACTTACGACCCATTACTATCATTTTCTGCTTGTGGGCCAAATTCAGCCCGTCGTTACAGTCAGTCCGTTTGTGGCCCGTTAATATGTTGGGCCATTTTCATAGCGTCATCAAAATATGGCCCATTATGGTCGGCCCATGAACGATTTCAACTCTAGCCGATTTACGGCCATAATGTGGTCTGTTATTGGCCCATGTTTGGCCAACCAATCATACGACCCATAGAAGGCCCATTGATGATACGGCCCATAGAAGGCCCATTGTGTCTATGACCCATATAAGGCCCATTGTTTCTACGCCACATAGAAGGCCCATTGTTTCTACGGCCCTTAGAAGGCCCATTGTTTCTACGGCCCGTAGGAGGCCCATGTTAACTACAGCCGGTGGGCATCAAAGTTCGCCACCAGTGCAAATATAGGGAACACCCTACACTATACAAAAATGGCTTGCTGTTTTCTTCAGCCGGTGGCTGCACATTAAGAACAAATTCTGTATCGCACCAAAACAAATTACAACTATAAAACAAAAGGAAGGTTGGCATAAAAGTTAACGGTCTAGTAGATAGATGCACCACCAGAAGTTCAGAAGCTCAGTTCATTTGACCTGACTATTATGTTTTCATGATGTATTGTCCGATGGAGCACCATAACCTTCGCCTTCAGTTATCCTAGGCTCCTGAACAACATAGCAAATGTCTGATACTCTGGTTTCAAAATCATGCATATCTTGACAACATCGAACAATGTGTCTCCTTGTTTCACAAAGGGTCTCTGTTAGGGAATGGACTTGTGTCTGGAGCGCAGATACAACATTGTTTTGAGCTTGCATATCTTGATCATGAGGCAGTTTGGACGAGATTGCCTTAACAACCAAGCCAGTATTACGCAGGAACATGCTTTTGGCACTATTAGTGGACAGGTACTGACCCACTGCAGCAAGAGCTGACATTGCGGTTATAGTTGCCTCGCCACCTTCAGAAGGTGGTGGTTCCACCATTTTTTCCATAGCTCGCTGAAAAGTTGTGGTTTTACATTAGTAGTACCAGAACAGAAGATATTAAGGAGGCAGCAAAACCAAACAAAATAGCTTTGGTCTATATACAGAACTTATTCTAGTGAACCCATGTAAACTAATAGTTGTATTTTATTGCAAAGTACATAATAAAACCAGGTTCCAAACATATGACCATGTACCATCGCTAATGTATTGTCTATTTCTTCACATTGTATTAAGAGCTAAGGATAAAGAGACAAAGTTTATATTACGGTAAGCATAGTATGACATCATTCATATCACAAAACAACTGAGAATAGACAAACATGCAATTGTAACGTTGTGTGGGCAAGTCCAGCACGGAACTAGATTATAGGTCAAGATCAAAGGAACATCACTCCTCTCTTTTAAACCTTGTAAGGTGCAATGATATGCTAAGACAATTGTGTATGTCGGTGTACAAAAAGAGGGGTACACTTTTTGTACCCCTATAACTGTGCACGGGCAGTCTGAGCCACGGGCACCACCACACTGAGCAAGGCAAGGGATGTGAGCCAAGGTAAGGCCGAAGCTCAGGAGAAGCAGAACGACGCCAAGACCAAGACCACAAAGAGAAAAGGGGACGAAGCGGACCCCCCGGCAAGATCCTTGCCGGGAGGCGGTTTTAGCAAACCCGGCAAGACACTTGTCGTGGCAGCTCGCCCCACACGTACGGAGTGAGTCACCCTTGAGTCCACTGCCCCCATGGGGCAAGGATTCGGGAGACATCCCCGTGGTGGCATGTAGATCTTTGTGAAGACATTCAAGATCAGATACACCCTTTAGAAGATGATGATCCTTGGCGGGATCCCAGCCAAGGAGGACCACAAGGCCCCCGGCAAGAGCCTTGCCGGGGATGACAGCAGGCGCCACGGCAAGACCCTTGCCGGGGCCCCGGCAAGGCCCTTGCCAAGAACACCCGTAGGGCCACCATCAGGCCCACACCAATCAAACCTCCACCGCCGTTCGCATGCAGCTGCCGACCCAACCAGCTGGGCAGGCACCTGCGTGGCGGCATGCAGATCTTCGTGGAGACCCACCACTGCGCCACCTCAGCTGCCTGCCTGCCTACATGGCACCGCGGGCGCCGCTGGCCAGGGCGCGTGTCGACACGAGAGGGAGCGGCGACGGACGAGACAGGGCTCTCCCCCGTCCCCGATAAAGCAAGGACACCTGGGCAAGACGCATTAAATGCGCCTTGTCATGTAATGCGAGGGATAACCTCACATCACTGTCCCTTTCCACCTCCTGGTGCCACTGTGGCAACCCCTTTCCTATAAAAGGAGGCCCGAGGCGACCAGGAGGAGGATTCGGCTTTTTGGAGCTCCTCACGCCCCATAGCTAGCTCAAGAACACAGATATACAATCCACCAAAGCAGGAGTAGGGTTTTACGCATCCCTGCAGCCCGAACCTGGATAAATGAATCGTGTGCTATTTGTTTGATCCGCTCTTCTCACGACCCCGTGCCCCGCAACCATAGTAGGGATTCTTGTGATCCCATAGGTGTCGTTCCCACCAACATCTTTGGCGCGCCAGGTAGGGGCTGCAGTTGTGAGAATCGATTTTAGCAGTTAGTTCGATGCTTCTTCATCGTCATGGCGCCCAAGAAGAAGACGACGGTGGCGGTTGGCCCGTCGGAAGCCGGACATCCCGTCCCGACGCGGGCGAGCAGCGGACCGGCCGTAGAAAGGACCCGGGGCGCCGTTCACGAACACCAACACCGTCCCAGCAGCTGGAGTTTGGGAGGTGGCGATGTTCGTGCGCCTGGTAATGGGCCGCATGCCGCCAAATCCAAAGATGGAGCCAGGCCCTCTGCGGGTGGCGCGGGGCCTTCCAAGATCGCTACCGCCTGCCTGAAGGCGATGCGAGGGCCTCCAAGACTCCCACGCCGGCACCAATGCCGCGCTCCTCTCAAGCGGCGCGCGACGAACGGTGCAATCATGCCGAAGACCCTGGGCGTCGCCGTAGGAAGAGTCCCGAGCGCCACTCTCGGGAGGTAGAAGACCTGCCCGCTCGTCGAGGCGCTGGTGAAGATGGCATGCGACCGCGGGGTCGTGATAGAGCTCCTTCTGACATGGTCAGAAGTCGAAGCGCGTCACGATCCATGCAGGTTTCGCTGCCACCAACGCCAGCAGAAGCCCTGGCGCGCACGCAGTTGCTCCTCGATTTTCCTCCCACTACGGGGAAACTCGACGAATGGAGAGCCACTATCCGAAGCCTTGTTGCGGTGGCTAACAAAGACGAACCGAGTCCGGTGGAGCCCCCGGGTCGATGCTCTGACGGAGTCCCACACACCAATGGCAGGAAAGCCGGCGGCGCCGCGACCACGGTGCACTCACCTCCTCCTCGCCCGGTACCGCGGACGCCAGCCCGTCACGATGTTGCGGGCGACGGAATCTCCATAGCGTCGTCCGACCCGTGGACCCGCTGTGACCAGCGCCAAGTCCTTCGGGAACGAGAACATGAAGACGCTCGAACCACTATCGAGCGCCGGCGCGGAGCGCGCCACCAGTCATACAGGCAAGCAGGGCCTGCTGTGAACCACCCGGCACCGGAGAGCCCTGGAGGCCTACCTTACGAGGTAGGCTGTCCGGCTTTTACCCGTGAGCTGCGGCAGTTCCAGTGGCCCACTCACCGCACCTTCAAACCTGACGTGGGCGAAAAGTACAGCGGCAAGACCCACCCGTCCGAGTTCCTCAGCATCTACACCATTGCGATGCAAGCTGCCGGAGCCCGCGACGATAAGGTGCTTGCGAATTACTTTCCGTTGGCTCTTAAACCCAACGCCATGTCATGGTTGATGCACTTGCCGGTAGACTCTATTTCCTCCTGGTCGGATTTGTGCCATGAGTTTGTGGGCGCCTTTACTGGAGGCCACCAAGCCCATGGCCAAGCGAGCGACCTGCACGTCATTCCCCA
Organism: Triticum aestivum; assembly: GCF_018294505.1. Lineage (NCBI taxonomy): Eukaryota > Viridiplantae > Streptophyta > Magnoliopsida > Poales > Poaceae > Triticum > Triticum aestivum. The sequence goes on along the minus strand of NC_057800.1, from coordinate 154,754,108 downwards.
GAAGGGAGGCGAGAGTCTCCGCAAGTATATACAGAGGTTCAGCCGGATACAGTACAATATCCCTGATGTTCACCCTGCCGCCATCATCAGCGCGTTCCATCAGAACGTGCGTAACCGCAAGATGCGCGAAGAGCTGGCAATGAACAAGGTGAAAGATGTAGCAGAACTCTATGTTCTTGCTGACAGATGTGCCCGGGCTGAAGAGGGAAGGAAGTACCCCGGCGAAGACGCCGGCGTGGAAACCGACTCCTCAGATGAAGATACTGCCGCCCCGGCGAAGAAGGGTCGGCGCCGCAACAGGAAGCGCAAAGGTAAAGCCGTGCTTGCCGTCGAGGGATCTGGTGACACCGGCTCCACCAAGAAAACCAAGGCAGATGACCCCGGCAAGGAAATTGCCGGATGTGTCGCCTGCCGGGCCTTGGCGGTTGCCGAGAAGCCAGGGAACTCCGACAAGCGATACTGCAAGATCCATCGCACCAAAGGCCATGCTCTCCAAGACTGCCGACAGGTTGAGCTCCTCGCTGAGAAGCAGAGGGCTGAATATGAGAGGCGGGACAAGGAGAAGGGCCAAGACGGTGCTGAGGGGTCCGGCAAGAAGCGTGACGGCCAGGCGGGCCGTCGCGGCAAGGATAAACAACAGGAGAGGCCCGCCCGGGGCCGTGACAAAAAGCCAGAAGACGACGATCACGAAGAGGACGACGAATCCGGCGACCAAGAGTTTCAGAAAGCTACAGAGGCCATGTGCATCGACGGCGGCGCCTCGCTGCATACTTCTCACCGCCAGCTTAAACAGTGGGCGCGAGAGATTACAGCGGCAGAGCCGTCGTTTGATGCCCAAAGGCCGCTGAAGTGGTCCAGCACACCTATCATTTTTGACACTGAGGATCACCCTGATCGCACTACTGCGGTCGGGTGCTTGCCATTGTTGGTTTCACCAACAATACGCAACCTCAAGGTGACAAAGATGCTAGTCGATGGCGGGGCCGGTCTGAACTTGATCTCGCCTGCCGTGATCGAGAAACTGCAGATTCCTGATGGAGACCTCGAGGAGACGGGCACGTTTCAGGGGGTCAACCCGGGAAGAAGCCAACCTAAGGGAAAGGTCACGCTGCCCGTGACTTTTGGAAGCGATCTGAACTACAGGACGGAGAGGATCGTGTTTGATGTTGCCAAGATCCCCTTGCCCTACAACGGGATCCTTGGCCGCCCAGCGCTGGCCAAGTTCATGGCGGCGTCACACTACGCCTACAACACCCTGAAGATGCCAGGACCTGTGACGATCATCACCATCCCCTCCGATAAGAAAGATGCGCTGATTTGCGCTGACCAACTATACCAGCAAGCAGTTGCAGCAGCTGCCGCCACTAGGGCACTTGCTCCTGCCGCTGGGACCCCGGGAGGGAAGAAGAAGAAGAAGACCGGTGAGACCTCGGACACCCACTCCGGCAAGCGCACCTCTTCGGAGTGTAGCGCTCCCGTCGAGGACGTGCCAGAGAGCTCCACCGGCGGAAACAAGAAGCCCAGGGCCATACCGCCGGGAACCAAGAAGGTTTCTGTCAATGAGGACGGCACGGGAGGGGCTTTCACCATAAGCTCCACCCTTGACGACAAATAGGAAGACGCGCTCGTCACCTTCCTGCGGGCGAATGTCGATGTGTTTGCATGGCAAGCTTCCGACATCCCCGGCGTTCCCAGGGAGGTGATTGAGCACCACCTTGCTGTCTGTCCTCATGCGCGGCCCGTCAAGCAGAAGGTCAGAAAGCAAGCTTTGGAACGACAAGAGTTCATCACAGAGGAGATCCGGAAACTGGAAGCAGCGGGTTTGGTAAGAGGAGTGCTCCATCCAACGTGGTTGGCCAATCCGGTCGTAGTGCGCAAGGCTAATGGGAAGTGGAGGCTGTGTATTGATTACACAGATATCAATAAGGCTTGTCCTAAGGACCCCTTCCCGTTGCCGCGCATCGACCAGATTGTTGACTCCACAGCTGGGTGTGATCTGTTGTCATTCCTCGATGCCTACTCCGGCTACCACCAGATCTTCATGACAAGAGAAGACGAAGAGAAAACAGCATTCATCACCCCATGTGGTACGTATTGTTTCATGCGGATGCCTTTCGGGCTGAAGAGTGCTGGTTCGACGTTTGCAAGGGCGGTCCAGATTGGTTTTGAACCCCAGCTCCATAGAAATATGGAAGCTTATATGGATGACATAGTGGTCAAAACCAAGGACAGGGCAACCCTCATACCGGATTTGCAAGAAACATTTGCAAACCTGCGCAAGATCAATCTCAAGCTGAACCCTGAGAAGTGCGTCTTTGGCGTCCCGTCCGGCAAGCTTCTCGGGTTCTTTGTGTCACAGCGTGGGATAGAGGCCAATCCGGACAAGATCAAAGCTATAGAGCAGATTGAAGCACCCAAGCGAATCAAGGATGTGCGTCGGCTTGCTGGTTGCGTCGCCGCCATGGGCAGATTCATTTCCAAGTCTGCCGAGCGCGCCCTTCCCTTTTTCAAGATCCTGAAAAAGGCGGGCCCGATGGAGTGGACGCCAGAAGCCGAAGCAGCATTGCAAGATTTGAAGAAGTACCTCTCCTCCGCGCCAATACTAGTTGCGCCTAGGCCACAGGAGCCGTTGCTGCTATACCTGGCGGCAACGAACCAGGTGGTCAGCGCCGCACTAGTGGCGCAGAGAGAGGTTGACGACGAGGTAATGGCAGCGACAGAGCCCGACACCACCAATGCAGAGACGACACAGCCAGTTGAAGTGCCGCCGAAGAAGAAAATGATGCAGCACCCGGTCTACTTTGTTAGTTCCCTCCTGCAGGGAGCTAGATCAAGGTACTCCGGCGTGCAGAAACTGCTCTTCGGCCTTCTTATGGCCTCGAGGAAGCTGCGTCACTACTTCCAGGCACACGAGATCACTGTCGTCACTCGCCTCCCTCTGCAACGGATATTGCACAATCCAGATGCAACGGGAAGAATTGTGGAATGGGCACTGGAGCTGTCCAGCTTTGGCCTCAAGTTTGAAAGTACTTCGACGATTCAGAGCCGAGTCCTGGCGGAGTTCATTGCAGAATGGACCGCAACGCCTGACGAAGAAGCCCAAGAGACTGCTCTCCCCGGCAAGGAGGCAAGTTGCAGTTGGATCATGTACTTTGATGGAGCTTTCTCCTTACACGGCGCCGGGGCTGGCGTACTGCTTGTCGCGCCCACCGGAGAGCACCTCAAGTACGTGATCCAGATGCACTTCCCCAGGGAGGTGTCAACAAACAATACGGCAGAGTACGAAGGGCTGCTTGCCGGTCTTAGGATCGCGGCGGACCTCGGAATCAAGAAGCTCATCGTCAGGGGCGACTCGCAGCTCGTCGTCAAGCAAGTCAACAAGGACTACCAGAGCCCGTTGATGAAGGCCTACGTCGATGAAGTGAGAAAGCTGGAAGAGCGTTTCGACGGTATACAGGCTGAATACGTTCCCCGAGCGGAGAACGATATCGCCGATTACCTGTCAAAACGCGCTGCCCTCAAGCTACCTGTGGAACCAGGTACCTTTGTGCTCCAGCTAACTCAGCCATCCGTTGATCCATCAACAGAGCAGAACAAGAGGAGGAAATCAGGACCCGGCAAGTACTTTCCCGCCGAGCTCCCCGGAGCCGCCGGCAAGGATGTTGCCGGGGACACTGAGCCCGCCACGGGACGGCTAGCTCCGGCGGAGCGTCAAGCTCTTGCCGTCGAGACAGCCGCTCCTATAGCGGAGGAAATGCCTTTAGTCCTCGCCGTCGAGCCCCAGGCTCCAGCGTGGGCACAGCATACCGTCCGATTCCTCCAAACAGGGGAACTTCCTGAAGAGCAGGAAGAAGCGGAAAAAGTAGCCCGTCGCTCTACCATGTACCAGTTCGTCGATGACGTCCTGTACAGAAAGAGGCCGAACGGTGTGAAATTGAAGTGTATCCCTCGGGAGGAAGGACTGGAGCTGTTGGCGGAGATACACGGAGGCATATGTGGATCCCACATCGGGTCAAGGGCCCTTGCCGGCAAGGCATTTCGGCAAGGCTTCTTCTGGCCCACCGCCCTCCAGGATGCGACGACACTAGTCACCAGGTGTGAAGCGTGTCAGTTCCATTCAAAGAAGCTTCATCAGCCAGCTCAAGCCCTTCAAACCATTCCTCTCTCCTGGCCCTTCTCGGTCTGGGGGCTCGACATACTGGGCCCTTTCCCCCGCGCTGTCGGGGGCTTTGAGTACTTGTACGTTGCAATCGACAAGTTCACAAAGTGGCCGGAGGTGGAGGCAGTGAGGAAGGTCACAGCTCAGTCAGCCGTCAAGTTCTTCAAGGGACTAGTGTGCCGTTTTGGTGTACCCAACAGGGTCATCACCGACAACGGCACACAGTTCACAAGCCGCACCTTCATGCAATATATCCAAGACCTCGGCAGCAAAGTCTGTTTCGCTTCCGTTGCTCACCCACGAAGCAATGGTCAAGCTGAGAGGGCAAACGCTGAAGTACTGCGAGGCTTAAGGACCAAGACCTTTGACAGGCTGCACAAGAGTGGAAGGCGCTGGATTGATGAGTTGCCGACGGTTCTTTGGTCGATCAGGACGACGCCAAATCGAGCCACCGGCCAGACACCTTTTGCCCTGGTATACGGGGCAGAAGCAGTTCTCCCCACTGAACTCATATACGGGTCACCTCGAGTGCTCGCTTATGATGAGCTTGAGCAAGAGCAACTGCGGCAAGATGACGCAATGCTCCTTGAGGAAGATCGTCTTCGGGCGGCTGTGAAAGCAGCACGCTACCAGCAAGCCTTGCGCCGCTACCATAGCCGCAAGGTTCATGCCCGAAGCCTTGAGGAAGGCGACCTTGTCCTTCGGCGCGTTCAATCGGCCAAGAATTCCAACAAGTTGACGCCAAAGTGGGAAGGCCCTTATCGGGTAATACGAGTCACCAGGCCCGGCGCAGTCCGCCTGGAGACCGAAGATGCCGTTCCGGTGAGTAACTCCTGGAACATTGAGCATCTTCGCAAGTTTTACCCGTGAGGCGCGGCTTGCCGGGCCCCCCGGCAAGCCACCTTTTGTACAAGCATTGCCGATGATGCATGTAACCCTTTGTACAAAGCCAGGCGCAGACCCTGAGCATAAATAAATGAAGCGCTGGCGCCCTAAGTTATAGCATGCATGCTAGGTCGAGTCTCGTCCTTGGTTAGGGTTGATAGTGCTTAGCGGCGACTAACCCCTAGCTTAGAGGTCGAGTGTGCGTCTCTTTGCCGTTCTTTCGTCTTCTTTGGTTCGCAGGACTCACAGGTATCCTTGCCGGATCACTTGAGGACGAAAAAGAGAAGAGGGACAGACCAGCATCTAGACCCCGGCAAGCCAGTATTGCCGGGGGCTGCAAGAGCAAAGATTCACCCACGGCAAACCAGAGTTGCCGGGGGCTACAGCTTCAGATAAGTTCTTCATCCCTTATCATGCATTCCCTTATGGACTGAGGTATGTGAAACCTCGTTTTTTCCTAAAACTACCATGCTCCCCTAACTCTAGGCCCTAGGGCTCGTTCCTGGGGCCAGGTTTGGTAGTAGTCGCGGCAGCGAGAGGATGAAACAAGGAGCCTGAACCCACCTCATCCCTGCCTCCGCCAAAGGTGTGAGAAAGGTCGAGTGAAGTGGGGAGACGGCAAGGCCTGTTGCCGGGCAAGAAAATGTTTATCTTAAGGATATCAAGGATTTACTCCTTGTCGTGGGTTCTACCCACAAACAAATGACCCGGCAAGCATCCCTTTTTCATTAAAAAAACATTCCACTCAGGTACAGTCCATAGGGAATGAAAAACATGAATGATGGGACTACAAGTTTTAAATTCAGCTAAGGCCCGAAGGCTTACAAACTAAAAAGAGATAAGGTGCCCGTAATCCCTTTCTTGTCCCTCTCCTCAGGAGGCAGGTCAAGGAGGCGAAAAGGGCAAAAGGGGCGCCTAGGCGAGCTACGGGTGGCAGAAGACACCAAGAGAACATCTCGGTGGCCGTCCGAAGGCTGGATGGTAATGGCGGCGCTGGAAGCAGAGCTCGAAGATGAGGCGGCAGGACATCAGCACGCGTCGAAGGATCGGTGCCCGCGTACTCTGACTTGACGGCCTTGCCGCCCGCCCTCTTCCTCTTCCGCAGCCTCCCAATGCCAGCCGCCCAAGGAGACGACCCCGAGAAGTTCAGGGAGCCGGCGACGCGGATGATGGGGTCGCCGGTGCCGCACGGAGCGGCACGGAGCGGCACCCGACACCTAATCGGACCTGTCATCCTGCCGCCTACTACCCTCGTCGTCGCTACCGCTGTCCTCCTCATCACTCCCGCCCGAGGAGGAGTCTTCACTATCAGAAGAGCTCTCCACGCAGCACCTTGCACGGGTCCCAAAGCACCCGAAGACCTTGACGGAGAGAAGGCCGCCCTCCATCAGCTTAAAATGGAGAGTGAGCCCCTCCATCAAGTGGTGGATATGGGCAAACGTCTTCCATCCCCGAGGGAGATACATCACGTGAGGGGCGAGGAAATCGACGCGGGCCCGCGTGCCACTGATCGCGCAGCCCCTCATGTGCAGCCACAACGACTCTGACGGATCCAGCTCCATCTCCCGCACGAATGGAGTCGGGAGACGAAGGCGATGGAGAGGCGGCCGGTGTAGCCTGACGAAGAACTCGCAAGGGTCATCCCCAACATGGCCCTCCACGGGGGGAAGAACTGCTGGCGGAGGCGAGGCCGGCGCGCCGCCCCGTCCTCCTGTTCCCCGAGCGCCTCGGCCTCGCCCACGGCCTCGCCCTCTCCCCCTTCCCCTCGCGGCTGGCTCTGCCACCGCAGGTGCAGGAGAAGGAGGGACACTTTGTCGAGCGGCGACCCTCGCCGCCACCGTGGAAGGACCAGGATTCCCTCTCTCCATGACAGATGGAAGGGGGGAGCAGAAGCCGAAGGAAGGAGGAGATGAAGGAATGCGGGACGCCATCCCCCCCTCTCGCTCTTTATAAAGGAACGGGGTGGGGGCTCGGCCGCCCCGCTCAGCCAATCAAGACGCGGAAGGCGCAGGGAACTGGGACCGATCCGCCGCCCCAGCCCGCGGCGGCCCGGTTTCCCGCCTCCACCGTTCACCACCCCAAGCGCATGAGAGCCACGTGGCAGGCGTGCAGGACCGAGGCGACGGGTGAGGCGACCACTCACCACCCCGTGATCATGGGAAGTGGACGCCTTGAAGACCACACCTCGGCCCCGTTCAGTAAATGGGCCGCGCCTCCACGCCTCCCTCCGTTTATGGGGAAGGCGCAAACCGCCCCCTTTACTATGACATGACGCATGCATGCAGAGCTCAGCCCCACGCATGCCGCCCACGTCACACACGCCTCCCCACGCCGCGCCACGCGCGGGAAGCATGGGAAGCGCAGCGCGCGAAGAGACTTACCACGGTAAAAACCGCCCCGCCTGCCCGCGCACCGTTTTTGGGCCTAGCCCAACGACGCGATTGCGCTTACGTGTGGCCCAGGCCCGGGGGCTCCTGTCGGTATACAAAAAGAGGGGTACACTTTTTGTACCCCTATAACTGTGCACGGGCAGTCTGAGCCACGGGCACCACCACACTGAGCAAGGCAAGGGAGGTGAGCCAAGGTAAGGCCGAAGCTCAGGAGAAGCAGAACGACGCCAAGACCAAGACCACAAAGAGCAAAGGGGACGAAGCGGACCCCCCGGCAAGATCCTTGCCGGGAGGCGGTTTTAGCAAACCCGGCAAGACCCTTGCCGTGGCAGCTCGCCCCACACCTAGGGAGTGAGTCACCCTTGAGTCCACTGCCCCCATGGGGCAAGGATTCGGGAGACATCCCCGTGGTGGCATGCAGATCTTTGTGAAGACATTCAAGATCAGATACACCCTTTAGAAGATGATGATCCTTGGCGGGATCCCAGCCAAGGAGGACCACAAGGCCCCCGGCAAGAGCCTTGCCGGGGATGACAGCAGGCGCCACGGCAAGACCCTTGCCGGGGCCCCGGCAAGGCCCTTGCCAAGAACACCCGTAGGGCCACCATCAGGCCCACACCAGTCAAACCTCCACCGCCGTTTGCATGCAGCTGCCGACCCAACCAGCTGGGCAGGCACCTGCGTGGCGGCATGCAGATCTTCGTGGAGACCCACCATTGCGCCACCTCAGCTGCCTGCCTGCCTACATGGCACCGCGGGCGCCGCTGGCCAGGGCGCGTGTCGACGCGAGAGGGAGCGACGACGGACGAGACAGGGCTCTCCCCCGTCCCGATAAAGCAAGGACACCTGGGCAAGATGCATTAAATGCGCCTTGTCATGTAATGCGAGGGATAACCTCGCATCACTGTTCCCTTTCCACCTCCTGGTGCCACTGTGGCAACCCCTTTCCTATAAAAGGAGGCCCGAGGCGACCAGGAGGAGGATTCGGCTTTTTGGAGCTCCTCACGCCCCATAGCTAGCTCAAGAACACTGATATACAATCCACCAAAGCAGGAGTAGGGTTTTACGCATCCCTGCGGCCCGAACCTCGATAAACGAACCGTGTGCTATCTGTTTGATCCGCTCTTCTCACGACCCCGCGCCCGCAACCGTAGTAGGGATTCTTGTGATCCCATAGGTGTCGTTCCCACCGACAGTGTATAAAATTGAAAAGAGTAATAGACATTGGCTGCAAACCATGCAGTTCAACGCACAAGTCAGAGTAAGTAGTAGTTAAAAGGCACGAGGATTAAGGACTTACAACAGCGGCTTTGACTGGTGTAGTCATGCCCTTCTTCTTGATGGTGTGATAGTCCTTGAAGATTTCCACGGCATTTGGTTCAGGTACTTTTTGGTCCTTGCGGGCTTTCCTCTGCATTTGGAACAAGTCAATATAGATCTGATAATATGGTACAACAAAAAGAGTGAAACAACAGCTAATTGCAAGAGCCTCGCAGTGTGCAATATAGCTACGAGATCCTGTCGTCTGTTGGAATTTCACTTTCGTACGGTTGGCCTTGTTCTTTGAACAGTTCACCTACAAGAAGATATATTTGTGTGGCACATGCGTAAATAGGAATTCAACATGTGATCTGATCACATACATATAATGTACCTGATACTTCGGATCGGACCAGTGTTTAATGAGGCCTCTCAAATCTTCATCAGATATATTTTCCACTGGAGATGTTTGGGCAAGTTCACTATTAGCCTTGCCTTCAAAGTGAGTTTTCCTCAAGTTATACTGATACTGTCGCAGAGCAGACTTGAAAACATGGGTGCAAGCTTGTCTGGTTGCATCATCTTGGCTATCCAACTTGAACCTCATCTGTTGAAATTTATGGGAGTCTCATTATCAGCAACCTAGAAAGTATTGGACAGAGCAAGACGATATTACTAGTTTCCATACATAACCATACTTACAGATAAATGGTCAAGGAAGGTGTTGAACTGGGGTTCGTCTTTGTCATTCATGTACTGAATCCATGTTGGGAGGATACGTACATGACACCTAACAGCAACTGCTGCCTCTGATACTAACTTGGCTGACTCTGTAGCATCACATGGCCTTTTTAAACCTGCCTCAAAACGGATCTCCATTCTTCCTCCTCTAAATTTAGTTAACCTATCGAGCATTATCCCTGATGTTTGTTTCCTCTTGCGCCTAGGTGCTAGTCCAACAACAAACATAGGAAGTATTAGTGTACATCAAACTGTGAGACTACATATAAAGAAGCATGCAACTGTAACTAGACTCCAGCAACTACCTTCTTGCTGTTGAAGCTCACAAAGTTCATCTGATCTTGCCAACTCATCTTGTGTCAAGAGTGCTTCGGAAGTAGTGTCAGGTGGCAAGGGAGCTTGGGAACGTGCTGCTAGCTGAGTTGACCAACGAGTAAATCATGCAGCTGGTGGTACTGTGGAAGGTGTTGCAACAACTAGGGTTGTCTCTGCTTGTTTGGTGGAAGCTATTTGTTTCTGTTTGGCTTGTTATGCAGCTCGTGTAGCACAGGATACCCTGTCGGTACAATTTTCTGCTGGACTTTGACCTTCTATTGCACCATCAGTACCAGCAGAATCTGCAAGATTGTTCCGCTTCCCTTTCCCTATAATTCTGTCTTGCTTCCTCTTTCTCTGTGCCATGTTAAGTCAAGCCGACAAGAAAAATGAATAACAATTTAGTTCTTCAGAACAAATGTACTTTGATGTAAGAACATGGATTGATAGACAGATATTATATGTTCTAGAAACAGGAACACGTGTCTTAGTCACAAGTATAATGTGTAAAGTAAGCAGATGACATTCAACAAGATTAGAAGCAATACAAGCTAGACATCATACATAACATGCAACCACATATAAGAGTGCCAAGTTAGAGGGAGCACCTGTGATGGTGCACTAGGGGAGACATGCTCATCACCAACACAGCTACTTGAGTGTCTATGCATGTGTTGTCTTGGAAATCATCTTGGGGGGATGGAGGAGTAGAATCTGTAGAGGCCCTCCATTTGGAAGAAGCACCTTCATCTGCTGCCTTGCTAACTTCCTTCCGCTTTATTGATTTTGAATTGTCAAGTAAAACCGACGAGAAAAAGCAATAAAATTCACTCTTTAGAACTCATTCGTGCATGGTACCGACAATCACTACTTTGATGTAAGGCGAACACATGATTCTAGGATGGAATAATACAAAAAACAGGACGGCATGGCATATTCACAACTGTTTGTGTAAACTAAGCAGAAACCATTTCACCAAATAAGAAGCAATGCAAGCTAGACACCACGTGAAAGATGCAACCAATATGACTCTGCCAAGTTAAAAGTGTCCCATCATAAATGGCATTTCAACAAATTAGAAGCAGCGCATGCTATAAATCATATCAAAGATGCAACTAATATCACACTGCATATACTAAAGGTGTCTCGTCATATTGATTTATGCGGGATACAAAAAAACAATAGTTTTATGTGAGGACATGCTTAATAGACAGATGTACTATGTACTAAATACAGGAAGGCATGTCACATTAACAGGTATAATGTATAAGCTAAGCGAAATAGCACATGTAGTTTAACCAGATTGGAAGAATTACAATCTAGAAACCATATGCAACATGCAACCACATATCACGCTGCCAAGTTAGAGCAAGCACCTGCGATGCTAGTGTAGGGTAAATGCGGTAAAAAAACCACAGAGCTACACACACTATCTTCATCTAGCCTTGCTGTTTCTTGAGAATCATGTCGGGAGGCTGACGCTGCATTCTTTAAATGAGGAGTAATCCACTTGCCTGACTGCCTCATCATAAGTGATTGATGAGGGATACACAAGAACATTAGTTTGATGTAAGAACATGGTTAATACACAGATGTACTAGTATGTACCAAAAACATAAAGGCATGTCATATTCAAAGGTATAATGTGTAAGCTAAGAAGATGCAATTTAACCAAATTGGAAGCAATACAAGCTAGACATCCCGCTGGAGTGGTGAGCATGATCATCTAGGACCTGAGAGCCTGGTGGGAGGCGGGCTGCTTCGCCACCATCGCGGCTTTTTAGTTGGCTTCCAGGTGATGCCTCTCTTTGTTGGGCTTGTCACTGGCTCGGCCAGTGCCCTGACTAGCTATTTGTCTTCTGGTGCTCACGGGATGGTGATTCATGTAAAAAATATCTTTCCTTATCTTAATAAATACCGACTTCGGCCTTTCGAATACAAGCTAGACACCATATGGAACATGCAACCACATATGACACCGCGAAGTTAAAGCAAGCACCTGGGATGGTGGTTCATTGCGAGCGAGGTCATCAACTCCAGAGCTACGTTTACCGTCTCCATCTGCTGACACTACACCTATTATAAGGCTGAAACGTGTCTGGCCTATCCGCGTACGACGCTGGAGCGACTTCTCTCTTTTCTTTTTTGCTTCTCTCATAGCAGCAGAGTCTGAAATACCCTTGCATAAAAACACAAAGTGAGAGTATGGGTGAAGTGTGTGCAGAACTAGTGCACTATAAAAGTAGTAGATAGCAGGTGGCTGAAAAATAAATGACAGGAGACATATGATAGCTCTACAACATTGCATGGCAAACAAAATTAGATTCTATTCCGTATGATTTTGTAATATATGAGCACAGGAAATGCAGGTACTCCTCCAGCACACCACCACATGGGGTCATACCAAGATAATAGTCGACTGAAAATAAATAGGTCAGTCGATTTTTTTAATGAACCATCCGATCTATAAGGAACGGGCAGATGGCCTTCGTCCACCTCCCGCCAGTCACTGTTGACGGTCTTTATCGAACCGCCAGCGACCACCGGCCCAGACCCCTGCCTCCACGCCCCGCCCTCCCCTCGACCTCACACCACCGCCGTGCTTGGCAGTGCCCCCAAGCCATCCCTTTAATCCCGGCCGACCTCCAGATCGGGCGCCAGTAGCTCTAGGGCCCACACGCCCCTAAGATAAACACCGAGGCGCTACTTCCCCAGCGTAATAGGCAGACTAGTGCCTGTTACGCCGGGGAATGCTTCCGTTAATTGGGAGTCAACTGCCCAGGAATTGAAATTCAGGGGGGTGGCGGACCTCTCGCTAAGGTGAAATAGTATATGAGGAGAAACCTTGTGCATCGCGAGTTACTAGGAACATCTAGTATCAAGAAGAAGCGGTCAACTAGTGTCTTCTGTGGGATGAATACCATGCAAGCAGACACGTAAGATTTGCATGAATAAGGGAAGAGGAGTACCATTTTCGGTTGCCGATGTGGTCGCCTCCACATGTCGCGCCGATCTTCTTCTTTTTGCCGGGGAAACCAATGTTCTGGAGGAGGGTGCAGGCTTGGACGAACCCATGGCCAAATTGTGGACTGTGTTGCCATGGCCGTATGTCGTCGGAGGGGAAGCAGATCCGAGGCGGCGAAGGACGGCGTAGCAGGAAAAACTCCAGTGCAGTGGAGGGTGGTGAAGTTGGAGCGGCAGCGGTGAGGCGTAGGACGGCGTGGTTGAACTGGCTTGGGTACGGACGGCTCGGCCTTGGCTTCAACTACTAGTCGTGGAGGGCGTTGCAGTTTAGGTTGCGGTGGACAACGACGTTGAGGTATCAACTCTAGCGTGATGGAGGAGGGCCGCGGTTGACGGGTGGAATGGGGTGGCGGACAGAGGACGCCGGGTTTTTGCCGCTGGTGGAGAGGTAGTTTTTGCACCCATGGAGTACGAATGGGGAATCAGACGGGTGGGCGGGGGAGGGGGGAGAACCATGTTTCGGTCTGGGAGGCGCTTGTTTTTGGCTTTTTTGAACAGAAGATGGGACACGCTTGTTTGAAATTTGGGGAAAGTACAAACTTTGCCCCCTCTTAAATTTTGGACCTACTGCGGGTTGGGGGTAGGATGGTAATCCCAGGTGTCCCAAATAGTGGGCGGAAGCGATTTTGGCCGCGCGCATGTGTGCTTAGGCGGCCATTGTGTATGAATGTTTTCGGAGGCGGTTGCGTGGCGTCTAGATGAAGCTACAAACCTACCCCGGTTTATACCTTTGGACGTCAGGCCGGTAGGTTTCACGGGTCGGAGTTATTAGAAAAGTAATTTCCTTGTACTACCAAACATTGGTCTCATGCGGTTTCGGGCGAGTAGAGGCTGTTTTGGCGCTTCGTTTGAAATTTTGAAACACAAGCATTCACATTTAGAGTACTCTTGAACTTTGAGGATTGACCTAAATAGACAACGTTAAATTTGACCTTGTATGTTTGAAAATCTCAGTAAATTATCGACTTCTTTTTGAAATTTTGACACTTGAAAATCCTATAACTATGATTATTTTGGAATGGAGGAGCTACATTAGAATTTATTTTGTACACGACTACATATGCTATTATGTACAAAATCAGAGCAAAGATTGGTGGCCCCATAATTTAGGTATGATTTATAAATGCCATGATATCAAATTCAAATAATTGAATGGACTTCATGTTGAATTCGATTTTTTTAAACCACCTTAAGTTGAATTCAAATGTATGTGATACATCTCCAACGTATCTATAATTTTTTATTGCTCCATGCTATATTATCTACTGTTTTGGGCAATATTGGGCTTTATTTTCCACTTTTATATTACTTTCGGGACTAACCTATTAACCGGAGGCCCAGCCCAGATTTGCTGTTTTATGCCTATTTCAGTGTTTTGAAGAAAAGGAATATCAGACAGAGTCGAAACGGAACGAAATCAACTTGAGAAGTTATTTTTGGAAGGAAACACACCTGATGGACTTGGACCCCACGTCAGAAGATATGGGAGCTGCCCACGAGGGTGGGGGCGCGCCCACCCCCCTAGGGCGCGCCCCTGCCTCGTGGGGCCCCCATGGCTCCCCTGACGTACCTCCTGCACCCATATATACCTACGTGACCTAAAACTTCCAGAATGCAACATAGATCGGGAGTTCCGCCGCCAGAAGCCTCCGTAGCCACCGAAAAACCAATCTAGACCCATTCCGGCACCCTGCCGGAGGGGGCAATCCCTCTCCGATGGCCATCTTCATCATCCCGGTGCTCTTCATGACGAGGAGGGAGTAGTTCTCCCTCGGGGCTGAGGGTATGTACCAGTAGCTATGTGTTTGATCTCTCTCTCTCGTGTTCTTGAGATGATACGATCTTGATGTATCGCGAGCTTTGCTATTATATTTGGATCCTATGATGTTTCTCCCCCCCCCCTCTTCTCTCTTGTAATGAATTGAGTTTCCCCTTTGAAGTAATCTTATCAGATTGAGTCTTTAAAGACTTGAGAACACTTGATGTATGTCTTGCCGTGGATATCTGTGGTGACAATGGGATACCACGTGCCACTTGATGTATGTTAAGGTGACCAACTTGCAGGTTTCGTGACATTGGGAACCTATGCATAGGGGTTGGCACACGTTTTCGTCGTGATTCTCCGGTAGAACTTTGGGGCACTCTTTGAGGTTCTATGTGTTGGTTGAATAGATGAATCTGAGATTGTGTGATGCATATCGTATAATCATACCCACGGATACTTGAGGTGACATTGGAGTATCTAGGTGACATTAGGGTTTTGGTTAATTTGTGTCTTAAGGTGTTATTCTAGTACGAACTCTAGGGCTGTTTGTGACACTTATAGGAATAGCCCAACAGATTGATTGGAAAGAATAACTTTGAGGTGGTTTCGTACCCTACCATAATCTCTTCGTTTGTTCTCCGCTATTAGTGACTTTGGAGTGACTCTTTGTTGCATGTTGAGGGATAGTTATGTGATCCAATTATGTTAGTATTGTTGAGGGAACTTACACTAGCGAAAGTATGAACCCTAGGCCTTGTTTCCTAGCATTGCAATACCGTTTACACTCACTTTTATCACTTGCTACCTTGCTGTTTTTATTATTTCAGATTACAAATAGCTTCATCTACTATCCAAATACCACTTGTATCACCATCTCTTCGCCGAACTAGTGCACCTACACAATTTACCATTGTATTGGGTGTGTTGGGGACACAAGAGACTCTTTGTTATTTGGTTGCAGGGTTGCTTGAGAGAGACCATCTTCATCCTACGCCTCCTATGGATTGATAAACCTTAGGTCATCCACTTGAGGGAAATTTGCTACTGTCCTACAAACCTCTGCACTTGGGGGCAAAACAACGTCTACAAGAAGAAGGTTGTGTAGTAGAGATCAAGCTCTTTTCTGGCGCCGTTGCCGGGGAGGTTAGCGCTTGAAGGTATATCTTTATATCTTGCAATCGAGTCTTTTAGTTTCTTGTTTTATCACTAGTTTAGTTTATAAAAGAAAACTACAAAAATATGGAATTGAGTTTGTCTCATACGCTTCACCATTTTAATATCTTTCGTGAGTATGATGGAAAGGATAATTGTGCTCAAGTGCTAGAAAGAAGAAATCTATAAAATGTTTGGCACTAAATATTTGAATGATGAGCATGATTGCAATGTTGTTAGTATGAATTCCTTGAATATCCATGATGCTAATGATATGCAAAGCCACAAGCTTGGGGAAACTATGTTTGATGAAGATGATATTTTTTGTCCCCCAAGCTTTGATGAGCAAATTTACTATGATGAAAGCATGCCTCCTATCTATGATGATTATTATGATGACACGTATGCTTTAAAGAATAATGATAACCATGAAACTTGTCATCTGATCTTAATTTTCAATCACATGATAGTTATTTTGTTGAGTTTGCTCCCACTATTATTCATGAGAAGAATTTTGCTTATGTGGAGAGTAGTAAAATTTCTATGCTTGTAGATCATGAAAAGAATGCTTTAGGTGCTGGTTATATTGTTGAATTCATTCATGATTCTACTGAAAATTATTATGAGGGAGGAATATATGCTTGTAGGAATTGCAATAATATCAAGTTTCCTCTCTATGTGCTTAAAATTTTGAAGTTATGCGTGTTTTACCTTCCTATGCAAGTTGATTCTTGTTCCCATAAGTTGTTTGCTCACAAAATCCCTATGCATAGGAAGCATGTTAGACTTAAATGTGCTAGTCATATTCTTCATGATGCTCTTTTTATGTTCAATTCTTATCCTTTATGTGAGCATCATTGAAATCATCATGCCTAGCTAGGGGCATTAAACGATAGCGCTTGTTGGGAGGCAACCCAATATTATTTTTTCCTTGCTTTTTGTTCCTGTTTAGTAATAAATAATCCATCTAGCCTCTGTTTATATGTGGTTTTAGTTGTTTAATTAGTGTTTGTGCCAAGTAGAACCTTTGGGAAGACTTGGGGAAAGTCTTGTGGATCATGCTATAAAAAACAGAAACTTTAGAGCTCACGAGAATTGCTGACATTTTTATTTGGAGAGTGATATTTAGTTAATTATTTTTGCAGATGATCAATAGATAAATTCCTCAGGTCCATCAATTTATTTGAGAATTTTATGAGTTCCACAAGTATACGTTTGATCCAGATTACTACAGACTGTTTTGTTTTTGACAGATTCTGTTTTTCATGTGTTGTTTACTTATTTTGATGAATCTATGGCTAGTAAAATAGTTTATAAACCATAGAGAAGTTAGAATACAGTAGGTTTAACACCAATATAAATAAATAATGAGTTAATTACAGTACCTTGAAGTGGTGATTTACTTTCTTATACTAACGGAGCTTAAGAGTTTTCTGTTAAGTTTTGTGTTGTGAAGTTTTCAAGTTTTGGGTAACGATTCGATGGACTATGGAATAAGGAGTGGCAAGAGCCTAAGTTTGGGGATGCCCAAGGCACCCCAAGGTAATATTCAAGGACAACCAAGAGCCTAAGCTTGGGGATGCCCCGGAAGGCATCCCCTCTTTCGTCTTTGTTCATCGGTAACTTTACTTGAAACTATATTTTTGTTCGCCACATGATATGTGTTTTGATTGGAGCGTCAATTTATTTTGTTAGGATTTTCTTGATGTTATTTATAACAATGTTTTTCATCTTTTATTTCAATAAAAGTGGCATTGATAGCCTTTACTATGCCTATGTTACAAGTATACATGTTGCTGTTTGAAAACAGAAAGTTTACCCCTCTTGCAATAATTCCCTAGAAAAGTCAGAATGTGATAAAATGTTGAAACCTTTTGCATATTAATCTGTGATAAATTTACTACAGTGTGAGTTTTATTTCATAATTTTTGGAGCTAGGAAAGTATGGATGTTGCAGCATTCTTTACAGACTATCCTGTTTAGGCAGATTGCTGTTATGTTTGCATTGTTTGCATATGTTTGCTTCTTTAATGATTCTGTTTGAGGATAGGACTATTAAATATGCAAAGGCATTTAGTATGCAATGTTGAATAATAATTTTAGTGATTTTCTACAGTAGAGTATGATAAGGTTTTGGCAATGGTTTATACTAACTTATCTCACGAGTCCTTGTTGAGTTTTGTGTGGATGAAGCTTTTGAGATTTAGGGAGACCGTGATATGAGAGGAATTAAGAAGACACAAAAGCTCAAGCTTGGGGATGTCCCGGTTGGCATCCCACCTTTCTTCTTCAACAATTATCGGTTAGTATCGGTTGATCCTAAGTTTTTGCTTCTTCACATGATGTTTCCTATTCTTAGATGTCATTTTATTTTGCTTTGCTTGTTGTTTGAATAGAGTACCAAGATCTGAAATTATTAAATGTTAGAGAGTCTTCACATAGTTGCATAATTATTCGACTACTCATTGATCTTCACTTATATCTTTCGGAGTAGTTTGTCATTTGCTCTAGTGCTTCACTTATATCTTTTAGAGCATGGTGGTAATTTTATTTTTAAGAAATAGATGAACTCTCATGCTTCACTTATATTATTTTGAGAGTATTAAATATCATGGTAATGTGCTTAAAAATCCTAATATGCTAGGTATTCAAGAATAATAAAATTCTCTTATGAGTGTGTTGAATACTATGAGAAGTTTGATACTTGATAATTGTTTTGAGATATGGAGATGGTGATATTAGAGTCATGCTAGTTGAGTAGTTGTGAATTTGAGAAATACTTGTGTTGAAGTTTGTGATTCCCGTAGCATGCACGTATGGTGAACCGTTATGTGACGAAGTCGGAGCATGATTTATTTATTGATTGTCTTCCTTATGAGTGGCGGTCGGGGACGAGCGATGGTCTTTTCCTACCAATCTATCCCCCTAGGAGCATGCGTGTAATACTTTGCTTTGATAACTTCTAGATTTTTGCAATAAGTATATGAGTTCTTTATGACTAATGTTGAGTCCATGGATTATACGCACTCTCACCCTTCCACCTTTGCTAGCCTCTCTAATACCATGTACCTTTCGCCGGTATCATACACCTACCATATACCTTCCTAAAAACAGCCACCATACCTACCTATTATGGCATTTCCATAGCCATTCCGAGATATATTGCCATGCTATTTTCCACCATCTAGTTCATCATGACACATTCACCAGTGTCATATTACTTAGCATGATCATGTAGTTGACATAGTATTTGTGGCAAAGCCACCGTTCATAATTCTTTCATACTTGTCACTCTTGAGTCATTGCAAATCCCGGTACACCACCGGAAGCATCCATATAGAGTCATACTTTGTTCTAGTATCGAGTTGTAATCATTGAGTTGTAAATAAATAGAAGTGTGATGATCATCATTCAATAGAGCATTGTCCCCCCAAAAAAGAGAAAGGCCAAATAAAAAAAGAAAGACCAAATAAAAAAGGCCAAATAAAAAATAAAATAAAAAATAAATAAAAGGGACAATGCTACTATCCTTTTACCACACTTGTGCTTCAAAGTAGCACCATGGTCTTCATGACAGAGAGTCTCCTATGTTGTCACTTTCATATACTAGTGGGAATCTTTCATTATAAAACTTGGCTTGTATATTCCAATGATGGGCTTCCCCAAAATGCCCTAGGTCTTCGTGAGCAAGCGAGTTGGATGCACACCCATTAGTTTGTTTTGTTGAGCTTTCATACACTTATAGCTCTAGTGCATCCGTTGCATGGCAATCCCTACTCACTCACATTGATATCTATTGACGGGCATCTCCATAGCCCGTTGATACGCCTAGTCGATGTGAGACTATCTTCTCCCTTTTTGTCTTCTCCACAACGACCACTCTATTCCACCTATAGTGCTATGTCCATGGCTCACGCTCATATATTGCGTGAAGATTGAAAAAGTTTGAGAACATCAAAAGTATGAAACAATTGCTTGGCTTGTCATCGGTGTTGTGCATGATTTAAATATTTTGTGTGGTGAAGATGAAGCATAGCCAGACTATATGATTTTGTAGGGATAGCTCTCTTTGGCCATGTTATTTTGAGAAGACATAATTGCTTAGCTAGTATGCTTGAAGTATTATTGTTTCTATGTCAATATTAAACTTTTGTCTTGAATCTTATGAATCTGAATATTCATATCACAATTAAGAAGAATTACATTGAAATTATGCCAACTAGCATTCCACATCAAAAATTATCTTTTTTATCATTTACCTACTCGAGGACGAGCAGGAATTAAGCTTGGGGATGCTTGATACGTCTCCAACATATCTCTAATTTTTTTATTGCTCCATGCTATATTATCTATTGTTTTGGGAAATATTGGGCTTTATTTTCCACTTTTATATTACTTTTGGGACTAACCTATTAACTGGAGGCCCAGCCCAGATTTGTTGTTTTATGCCTATTTCAGTGTTTTGAAGAAAAGGAATATCAGACGGAGTTGAAATGGAACGAAATCAACTGGAGAAGTTATTTTTGGAAGGAAACACACCTGATGGACTTGGACCCCACGTCAGAAGATACGGGAGCTGCCCACGAGGGTGGGGGGCGCGCCCCCCTGCCTCGTGGGGCCCCCGTGGCTCCCCTGACGTACCTCCTGCACCCATATATACCTACGTGACCTAAAACTTCCAGAACACAACAAAGATCGGGAGTTCCGCCGCCAGAAGCCTCCGTAGCCACCGAAAACCAATCTAGACCCGTTGCGGCACCTTGTCGGAGGGGGCAATCCCTCTCCGGTGGCCATCTTCATCATCCCGGTGCTCTCCATGACGAGGAGGGAGTAGTTCTCCCTCGGGGCTGAGGGTATGTACCAGTAGCTATGTGTTTGATCTCTCTCTCTCGTGTTCTTGAGATGATACGATTTTGATGTATCGCGAGCTTTGCTATTATATTTGGATCCTATGATGTTTCTTCCCCCCTCTTCTCTCTTGTAGTGAATTGAGTTTCCCCTTTGAAGTAATCTTATCGGATTGAGTCTTTAAACACTTGAGAACACTTGATGTATGTCTTGCCGTGGATATCTGTGGTGACAATGGGATACCACGTGCCACTTGATGTATGTTAAGGTGACCAACTTGCGGGTTTCGTGACATTGGGAACCTATGCATAGGGGTTGGCACACGTTTTCGTCGTGATTCTCCGGTAGAACTTTCGGGCACTCTTTGAGGCTCTATGTGTTGGTTTAATAGATGAATCTGAGATTGTGTGATGCATATCGTATAATCATACCCACGGATACTTGAGGTGACATTGGAGTATCTAGGTGACATTAGGGTTTTGATTGATTTGTGTCTTAAGGTGTTATTCTAGTACGAACTCTAGGGCTGTTTGTGACACTTATAGGAATAACCCAATGGATTGATTGGAAAGAATAACTTTGAGGTGGTTTCGTACCCTATCATAATCTCTTCGTTTGTTCTCCGCTATTAGTGACTTTGGAGTGACTCTTTGTTACATGTTGAGGGATAGTTATGTGATCCAATTATGTTAGTATTGTTGAGGGAATTTACACTAGCAAAAGTATGAACCCTAGGCCTTATTTCCTAGCATTGCAATACCGTTTACGCTCATTTTTATCACTTGATACCTTGCTGTTTTTATTATTTTAGATTATAAATACCTTCATCTACTATCTATATACCACTTGTATCACCATCTTTTCGCCGAATTAGTGCACCTACACAATTTACCATTGTATTGGGTGTGTTGGGGACACAAGAGACTCTTTGTTATTTGGTTGTAGGGTTGCTTGAGAGAGACAATCTTCATCCTATGCCTCCTATGGATTGATAAACCTTAGGTCATCCACTTGAGAGAAATTTGCTACTGTCTTACAAACCTCTGCACTTGGAGGCCCAACAACGTCTACAAGAAGAAGGTTGTGTAGTAGACATCAGTATGCTAGTTCATAGGTAGCTATTTATAATGTTCATTGTGTAACTTTCATATAATGTGCTTTACACACATAACATGAACTATACTCACGTTTATATTCGATTGCTAAAGCGATGCATTGTCTGGAGTTCAAAATACTAACTATGTGGATCAATTGTGTCAAATAATAACATAGACATGATCAAATTCAATAGAATCTAGATGTCTGATGGATCAATGACCGTTCCTTATGCGAATTGCAAATATCATGATCCCATCCTAATATTTGGATACAATTTATATCTTTAATCAATGTGCACAGCAGTCTTGTACGTGTAGTTTCACTCTCCATCGGTGGTCTCTCACACATGCTCACACACTCTCTCCCGAGGTATCTTTCTCGCACACATGCTCTCTATATAACCCTCCCTCCCTCTCGTAACCATTTATGACGGTTTTCACTAACCTTTATCACAAGCACTCTTCCTCTCGTAAGCATACACATGCACAATCCCCATCGACCCTTTCTATATACATAGACCTGCCTATGTGTCTCCTGTACGCACATTATATTTAGGCTCGTCTCTCATGCATTGTCTCACACCTCTCTTCCTAATCGACGAGTATGATTCTAGCAGAGCATTTTGTAGGATGCCACTTAAAGTTAGGTTGGATGAATAGTAATATCAAAGATAAAGGGGTTATCTTAGTCCGAAAACCTAGGGTTACAAATCCTAGTCGGTTTTGTCAGTGGACATAAAGTCCTTCACAATTATGTTATCTTTGTCTTGTACGACTAGTCATCCATGGGTCTCCCTAAATGCGTCACGGGCCGACCAATGTGGCGCAGGACGGAACCGAACGAAGGGCCTCACCTCGACCCACCGGACCTCATGCGGTGACACACCCTCTGCCCCCACGTCTCGTTATCTTCTCACACCCACACATACCAACACAAACACCACACACACAAAATATATTCTCCTGGTGCCTCTATCCACTCCCCCTTGCATATATACACTCAAGGGAATCTCTCGATATGATGTCATATTCGTCTCTCTCTCTCTAGACCACTCTCATTTCTCGTGCTATCTCTCCCATGCCCCTCTGTCGGCCCCTCTATCCATGCCTCTCTCGAATACGTAATACACACACATACCTCTCTAGGCCCAGCCAAATGCATCAACTACACATTCACACATGTTACATCACGTACCCCATTGATCTAAAAAGCCCTCTCTTCACGTTTATTTTGCATACAACATATCTTTTGAATAAAGTGTGGCAAAAAAATATTTTAGAATTTTTACATATATACAACATTACAAGGTTATATGGAGGAGTATGAACACTTGCATTGCATGGTGCCCACAATGATATTTATTCTGCACTGTGAATTTGTATATTTTTATACTATATATAAAGTTAGTCATAATAAAGAGAAGCGAAGAGCATCTCTCTCTCCATCGCATACCCCCCTCTACGCCCTTTTCACGTACGCACACAAACCATCTGCAGGTCCTCTAAAAGTAAGCCCCCAGCACATTCACACATGTTTCATCTTTCTCTCGCGATATATACAGTGACGATCATTGTATTTGAAGCGAAAGCACGATACGTACATTGGACTTCAGAATCCACTCATTACGGTCATCATTTACGTTTTGTAGTTATTATACAGTCATGGGCTCACTGTACAACTCTGTATTTGCTCAAAACGCGGCTAGTTGACCAGTTAAACGCTCCACGTGGCACCTCTAGTGTTGCATCACATTATCTCACTACCATCGAGCCCACCTGTCAGCTTGTATCTACTCTACATCTACACTCTTATAAAATACTAGCAAGATGCCCATGCGTTGCACGGAACATCAAGATGCATTTGTATGAGTAGTTTATCTTATGGGAGAAAAGGATGAACAAGGGAAGACCTTATTTGCAAGTGTGGAGAGGGGTATGGGTATCTTTTTGCAAAATTGCCATAGTTTCCTTCGTATCCGTCAGATATAGATCGGACGGACTATATTGCAGGATGGCAGGCACACGATCATCACCGACTATGCTTTTTTATAAGAGTATGGATAAAATACACTCTTATAAAAAACAAAGTTGGTGATGATGGTGTGCTTGCCATCCTGCAATATAGGCCGTCTGATTTATATCTGACGGATAGGAAAGAACTAAGTCAATTTTTCAAAAAGTACCCATACACCTTTCCACATTTGCAAATAAGGCCTTCCCTTGTTCATCCTTTTCTCTCACAAGATAAACTATTCATACAAATGCATCTTGATGTTACGTGCAACGCACGGGCATCTTGCCAGTAAGAATGAAAACAAACGACAAAAAAATATTAGAGGGTGGTTCGAAGTCAAGACCGCGGGCACAACGGACAAGGTGGCCTTATGTTAGTATGCTAAGCCGTCTGTTTTAACACACAGGAGCTGGTGTGGTGATTATACACACACGCATGCACATGAATGGCATGCACACAACACTCACACGAACACATGCACCCACGCACGCACACAACACTCACACGTACACACGCATGCGTGCAACACTCACACGCACACATGCATGCACACACCAATACACCACACGACCAACACACACTCTCACGCTCAAGTGCTCCACCTACACGTGCATGCGCACACATCAGGCTCTGACAGACACATACACAACCAGATGATTCCCACACATGGGGTGGAGTCTTGTCGCGCCTACGTAAATTTGTGTTTATCTGACCTTTTCCCTATGCGAACTGACAGATGGGACCCACTAGGAACGTGGCCAATTTAACTAGTCAACATGGCGCCACGCAGACTATTTGGCCGGTTAACAGAGTGCAATCCGATGCTAAATCGTGAGCAAGTGGCCGTATAATCATCGCAAAACGTATATAGTGACCGTAATCAGCTTATTCTAAAGTTCGGTGAACGTATTACGCTTTTCTCTCTGTAGGCCTTCCAAAACTACATCTCCACACGTTCTCGCATGTTACATTTAACAACCATGCAATACAACACCACTACTACACTTTAACACAATAAATCATAGTATGTGTTTTTAGTTTTACAAGATATCATATTGTTACTTAATTATTCAGTTTGCATACATTAAAATTGCCTTTGAAATGTATGGCCAGTATCATATACCGCGCGGGAAAAATCCCGCCCTTTTCTATTTAATCGGGTTTGTATCGATGGATCGTGCGAAACAGCAAAACTATAGTACTATATACAATACAAGTGACAGTTCACAGAGCCGTCGTGTCGTGTACTCCTCCGTCGTAAGAGTGGAGCGCTCGCTTTCATAATTCTTCTAGTCCCTTTCGCCGACATGTGGGGCATCAAGCTACCGGATCTACGTGCCATACCGGAATATAGTGCAGAGCAGCCGGGGTGAAGCACCCAGTCATGGCGCCGGCGTAGTAATGAACAATGAGGCGTCAAATCACAAAGTTGCACCTTTCCCGCAGTTAAGTTGAAGGAACGAAGTAATAATGCTAAAAAAAGAAGTTAGAGGGACGAAGCAACCATCATTTCACTCGTTGCCGAATCCGCTTCTCCCTCATCTTTTTCAAGTTAACCATGTGTTGCTTCTGCCGTTGTTCTGCCTCATGTAGGAAGCGGATCGCCTTGGTATAACACTGACACGTGGGACCGCATGTTAGCAAACCGCTAGGACAATCTTTCCCTAATAATAATAAACTAGCGGTGGCTTCTGGTCGTTCGTCATTGGCCTTTTTGCAAAAAAGTCCCCCTATTTGTGAGAAATTAACCCGCCATCCTACTTAACTGTGGTACTGATGGATAACGTTTCGTTTTTTTTTTGCAGAAACACCCCTGCGATTCAGCACCGCTGCTTGCATAATCCCACATCGCTCCTTTCAACCTAATCTCATCGATTCATATACTTGTGTCATGGTGATTCAGCAAGAGGGGACGGAAATCAGTAAATAAGGGTGCAGAGGGTGAGGCATAGGTACCCTTCTTCCCAATGAAAGGGGAAGGGAACGAACGAACTAGAAGGGGAATGCAGGGTGAGGCAGACATTAGAGGGAGATGGAGTGAGGAATAGGACCAAAAAGCTGCACAAGATTTCAGAGAATGACCAAAGAAAACCGGCAAGCTAGATGCAGACATCACAGGAAGATGGAGGGAGAAATAGCGGCCTCCCTTGCAGTCCGGCAGTTGTAGCCCGTCATCTCCATTGTGGCGGCGGCACTGCATCAGGCAGTAGTGCCCTTGTTGAGAGGGCGGCGGCGCCTGTTGAGACGGCGGCGGCGCCTGTTGAGACGGCGGCAGCGCCTTGCAACACCCCGTCCTCCTCTTGCAACGGCGGCCCCGCGGCGTCTCCGGCTTGGTTACTCGGGATTTGCAGCCAATGGGGTTATATGGGACTTGGGAAGATGGAGATACGGGAGGATTTGTGAACTTGCTGGGGAAGATGGAGGAGATCGAGATGGGGGAAGAGAGGAGAGCAAAGGGGATCGACTGGTTTCGAGCAGGTTAAAGGAGACGAGCGGCTAGACCTTTCCAGATCCAAAGGAAATGAACGTGAATCGCTGAAACGTGTCGCTGGTTGGGCTGTGACGTGTCGCTGCTGGTTGGGCTTGGGTTGGTCGTGGATCACGTGGCTGATGTGTCTTGTTGGTTGGATAGCCTTTTTCTTTTATTAACTTGTGATGCGGCCGGCGGCGAGGTTTTCTTTTAATTGCAATTAGGGACGGGATGTGCGGTATGTCCAAACTATGTTTTTGTTTTAGCGAAACAGCTGATGCCGACGTGAAATGCTTATGTTTGGGCAAAGTCCAAATAGTGCAAAAAAGGAGTAACCAAATAAATAATATTTTCTAAAAAATCATCATTGTAAAACCCGCCTGCATTTGAATCCTTAAAAAATCTATAAAAAAATCCCGTTTCAATGTATCACCACTCTTTCATCCGATGATAGCCCGGAGCTGAATGAGACATTGTAAGAGGACATGAATGTGGCTTTGTCGAAAAAAGCACTTACAAACATCGAAATCATACCATTATCAACGACAGTGGGGCGAACATGAAAAGTGACAACACAAATGAGTCACTAAAAATCGTTCGACGGTTAAATTGCTGCATCAAAAGGGTAAAGGAAAACATTTTACTCCAAACACAGTAACAACAGATGCAGACACATGCATATACTCACTCTTATAAATGCACACACACGCACATCCTATCTATTTGAGCACATTTGGAATACCGTGTTGGCAAGTTTTAAAAATAATGAAGTCACCATAAGCGTCGCACTATCGACGAGAACATCGCCTCCTACTAAAAGATTATTTTGTCTTTAAAAGACACAAAAGCGTCAAACCTAGGGCTTTATCCCTGGTAGCACTGCGCTACTAACTACACACACGCACATCCTATCTATTTGAGCACATTTGAAATACCGTGTTGGCAAGTTTTAGAATTAATGAAGTCACCACAAGCGACTCGCTATCGACGAGAACATCGCCTCCTCCTAAGAGAATATTTCATCTTTAAAAGACATGAAAGCGTCAAACCTGAGGATTTATCCCTGGTGAGGACTGAGGTAGCACTGCCCTGCTAACTATTCAATCAGATGTTGCTTTTCAGGGCTAAAGCAGAACTAACCAATCCATGTAACTGTCCCATCCCTATTTATTCAGTGGTCATGCATGTATGGACTGCAATAATGGATATTAAAGCATGCTATGAATTTTCTTCTGTACCTCGGCACCCGCAACCCTGCTTGTCGGGCAACGTTGATAGGTGCTTTGATGGACATTTTTTCTCTCCCGTTGCAACGCTCTGTGCATCTTGGCGACATTTGGAAGCACAGACCGTCTAGTAGGAGTGTTTTTTAGTCGCGACATTTTCTATAATTGTTGACAATTTTGAAATCATGGACATTCTTTTCTGAAGTTTAATAACATTTTTTAGAAAGTTGATTTTCTTTCGGAATTGTGAGAAACTTTAAAGTATGAATGTTTGTTAAAAATATCTGAACATTTTTTGAAAATTTTGGACATTTTTTTTGCAGATTTGTAAAAAATAATCAAAAAGTTGAAAAATAAAAGAACGAAAAAAGGAAAAGTGCTACAAACCATTAAAGAAAAAAACAAAATGAGAACAGTTCACAATTTTTTTGCATTGTATAATTTTTTTCAAAAAATTCACTCATACTTTTGAAACCCAAATGATATGTGCCACACGTCAGGTGCATGACACTCCGGACCTGACGTTTTTCTTATGATAATCCAGTCTCGCGAGGATGGCAAATTTTAGTGAGACATGGCAAGTTTCTGTCGAAAAGAAACTAAAGCACGAAAGTTGGCATGCTTGTAAACTAAAGTTGCCATCTTCATGCCACTAAACCTGCCGTCGAAAACGTTCGGAGTTGTCATGTGCTCGTACCTGACGGCTGGCACTTATCAGGGTGCTTTTGAAAACATATGATTATTTCTTTAAAATGTCACGTACAATTTTTTAATGGAAATCAACATTCTTTTTACATTGGGCAAACATTTTTTTACGACTTGTCATGTGTTGACGTCTGGCACTGAAGTCCCATATTAAATATTTACTCAGAATGAAGTCACATATTAAGTGAGAGGATGCATTCACAACTTGGAGAAGCAGACCAGGCTTAGTATTAAGGGCTTGGATGCATGCTGCCTCGATGATACTACCTCCGTACTAGTTTCTTCAACTACAAGTATTTCGGTAAGAAAGGAGTATATAGCACGAACCGGATTCAACATGACTTGACTGTGCGCCGGCAGCACCGACGGCTCCATCGTGACGCCGGCGAGCTCGTTGTATTTAAGCCGGCGATCGGGGCCGGCCGTTCTCCAGAGCAGCAGAGCACCACCGGCACCGGGTATGAAGTCCAAGGCCGAAACAAGGAAGGTTGCCATCCATACCTGTTTGTGCAGACACCGCAGCTGCATATTAAGGACAAGTGTCTGACGACCACGGGCATCAATTTCTGAACATGGGGTTTAGTCAACTGAAGAAGAAACTTTATGTTCTTTTATATTTCAAATATAAAAGAACATATAGCTAGGTAGGTTTATTGGATAACCTGAACACTCTAGTAATTATAGGGCGCTATAGTCATGCATATAGTTCAAACATAAAACACATATAGCTATGTTCATTAGATAGTTTAAACACACTAGTAATTAAACGATGCTACAATCATGCATAATATAGTTCAAACATAAATCATTCATAAAAAGTTAGACAATACTTACGAAAAACTAAAGAGAACAACTAATTAATTAAACTAGCTACGAAAACTAACGCTCTCCATCTAGCAAGTGGCAGTGACACTCTCGCAGTCCGTCTAGTCAGAGTCATCACCCCCCATGCTGGAGGGCTGGTCCCATGGTTGTCCCTGGTAGACCTACCCCCTCGTGCCTGATGAGTGGCTGGCAGTATGGGATCCTCCTTCGTCTTCTTCTTTGCATCATACATCGACACCATCTTGTTCTGCTTCACGACTTGAGGATCTGTAAACAGGCGCCTCACGTCGGTCGAAGAACTACATATGAACCGGAGGTACTCCTTATACTAAGACTTGGAGCATATTCTTATTTTCTTCGGCACGAGGAACTGCGCGTACTCTCGTTCCTCATGGAAGTTAAGACATGCCTTAGCCTTAAAGAGCTCCACCGCCTTGGCATCGTAGGCGTGTGCCGCGAGCTCTAGGTATTCCAGTAGCCAAGGTGGTGCGTCACACAATCCTTGGTAATATCCACATACCATTTATTGCCCTCCTATCTCAAAACATGATACTCTACTTTGGCGGCCATCTGTGATGCTGACAATACCTAAAAAGTTAATAAATAATTGCCGAAAAAATTCGCCATGACCTTGCCTACACATTGGACATACTGAGCACTAAAAATTTGACGAAATGTATATTCATCAACATCACACCAAAAACTTGGCACTCATTTTGAATACCTGCAAAATTTGATTAGAATATCGAAACACACTATTGACCGAAACTATCTACACTAACTGCTAGCTGGATCCCCAAGCCGAGCACTCACAGGACTGAATCACGGCAGATTTATTTGAGCAAGCGTGTTTCGCACTGCAACATTATTTGCATTCTGTGCTCATACTATTCCCCCTTACAAACTGAACAACCTATGAGCAATATAATTGAGGGCGCACTCCTTTTACACTAAGCCAGCAGCCATGGAAGCTTGGACAGAGACACAGAGTTGTGCGCATCGCCGCCGTGATCAAGCATCAAAGCTGAGTCGACCATTGCCCGGTGCTAGCCGCCGAGTCGTGGTACTTGCTTCCTCAGCCCCATCGTGTTTGCACCTCAGGTACAGATGTACAGTCCCTCATCTCGTCCGACGACCATGATGCGCCTCTGCCCGCCTCTCAGTCACATGTCGTCATCGGGCTGTCGCCGAAAGCAGAAGCACTGACACGTGGAACCGCATGTTAACAAACCGTCAGGACAATGTCCTTTAAAAATAAGAAACCTCCCCCGCCATCCGCGCGGCAAAATCACCTCTTTTTTCTAATCTTGAATCTATAATTTTTTAGATCAATATAATTGAGATTTGTATAGATAGCACACAGGAGCAAAACCAAGTGGTACAGTCAAGGGCATCCACAATGTGTAGCCAAATGAGAAAATAGCTTTAGGCATCGTGGGAACCATTGTGGACGGTGTTGCCAAAGCCAAAAGGATGGAACTGAAGCTCCCTGATTAATTGATTGAAGGAATAGAAAAATGCAACGTCTCTCCTCTTTCTCCCATGCTTGGACGCATGTACAGTATAGAGGACAGAGTCTACTCCTTTGTCCCTTCTATCAGAAATCACAAAGCAGTGAGGCGTCAAATCACAAAGCACGGACGAAGCAACCATCATTTCACTCTTCGCAGACTCCGCTTCTTCATCGTCTTCTTCGAGAAACCATCTCACCGCACTAAGCTGGACGGACGATGCTATTGTGTACGAGTAGTACTGGTACATTTACGCGTTCTTTGGTTCAACGGACTTTTTGGATGCAAATAAGGTGGTTGTCTCGGCTTGCAGGCGGCACTTTGACTTACCGTGGTCTCCCTCAATGGTGTTCTCCATCGAACGCACTTCGCCAAACCACAACGTTCGAGATATCGTAGACGTCACCGCAATGGGGAAGGATGTCAAATATAGTTACTACCTCCATTTTTTGTACACAAGGCCAGTATATCAAAATTACAATTTGCAAAAGGCCACTAACAATAATCGAGGCAAAATTGATGGGGTTTGCCTCGTACTAGCAACCAAGGACATTAATATCCCCTGCATGCATGCGGAAGTGAGAAGGTTGGTTTGCATGGCGCTGCATTAATCAAGCGATGAGGAGAGAGATGGTTAGATCTTTGGGCTTTGGATAAAAAAATACGCATTAATTGACATGTGAAACGAGGATTTGTATCGATTAATCCCGCGAAGGAAAACCTCGCCTTTCTTTTTTAACACTAGTACTCCTAGTACGTAGTACGTACCACATACTTATCCTGTTTGGGTCTAGGCCTTGCATTGCCATACTTCTTCACACATTTTTGCTAAGCTTGCCTAAAGTTTTCAAAATGAAAAGGAGGTACACTTGCGCACGGCTATCGCGGTCGCACCACACCCTCACACGGTCGCTCCTGCATGCCGTGGTCGTACCGCACCCTCACATGCACAGTCGCTCCTGCACGCCGCAAACCTAACCAAGGGAACGCACCCTCACTGACACATGCTGTCGCATGTGAACAAACCAAACTCAGCCATCCTACCACTGACACATAATTTTCGTTCATAGAGTATGTTTATCCAACTGCATGTTGGGGAGTATCCGTACGGCCCGTGCGGTGGTCTGTTGGGGAAGAAGAAGATGTGAGGAAGAAGGGTTAGGAGACGTAGGATATTCATCCAACTGCCTAAAATAGTAGACTGACCCAAGTCAGGCGACTTGCATAACAATATATGTTTTTACACAGCAAAAAAATCCATAAAAACAACAACATAAAGAAAAACTATCACCGCTCGCGGAACGAGGCGGCCTCGTCATCTTTGGCTGCCGGCGCGAACCAGCCGTAGCTGCCGCGTGTGTCTCCGCATCGTGGTTGTCCTCGGTCTCCAGCTACTCATTCACGCGGAGCGTGCGGGCGCTCTGCACGGACGAGAGCACCGCCCGGTTCAAGTCGAGGACGTCCGGTTCCTCCTGCAGGAGGGCCTTGATGGCAGCGGCATCCGCGCGCTTCGTGTCGAGTCGAGTCTCCGCCGCACGGTTCAAGTCCAGGACATCCGGTTCCGCCTACAGGAGGGCCTCGATGAGAGCGGCATCCACGCGCTCCGCGTCGAGTTGAGTCTCTGCCGCCCGGTTCAAGTCCAGGACGTCCGGTTCCGCCTATAGGAGAGCCTCGATGGCAGTGGCATCCGCGCGCTCCGCCTCAAGTTGAGCCTCCGCCGCCCGTTCAGATCCACGACATCCGGTTCCGCCTGCAGGAGAGCCTCGATGGCAGCGGCATGCGCGCGCTCTGCGTCGAGTTGAGCCTCTGCCTCCCGGTCCTCCTTTAGTATCGCCAGGTTGAACCGCTGGTCCGCCTGCACCATGGGGGACTCGGACGCCGACACGAAGTCGACGTCCGTCGTCTCATACCCATTAGGGGCCTTTTGCGCCGCGACCTCCGCCATGAACATTGGATCGGCTTCCCCCTCCTCGTAGCTTGGCTCCAGAGAACTCGGGGATTGGCCCGCCGCAAAGCGAGCTTGGGAACGGAGGTCTCTGGCGCTGATCACCGCCGCGATTTCTGCGCGGCGCTCCGGCATCAGCATCTTGTAGTACGTGATCTTGCAGCGCACCATGGCTTTCAGGTGAACTAGGAGACGCTTGATGCGGGCTAGGGGATCAAAAGGTGGGGGAAGGGGCTGGAGATTAGGTGTGGTTTTAGGGCAGTGGTTGTCGTAGGCCTAGCAGCGAAGGTTCTGGTGTGAATAGTGGTTCCGGTAACGACCGTTCAATCGGTTTTGACTGTACATCGCTCTTGTCGCGTTCGCGTTGCAGCCCGGCACGCTGGACCCTCCACATCGCTCACCGAATGGAACACGCTTCGTCTTGCATTTTCACTGGCTTGTGGGACCGTAGTTGAGAGCAAACTGACGTCCCTCCCCCTCGCTCGCCCGCATCATTTTATGCTGAGTAAATAAAAACAGAGGGAGTATACTATGGATGAGGATCCCCTGACGTGGCCGAACCCATTGAGTAACTAACATGGGGGGCCTAGAAAGCATGGGTCCACCAGTAAGAGACCGAAAGGGAGGGTAAGGCAGTCATACGTATGTGAAAGGAGCTTCCAATGATATAATTTTCACATTATACATCTCATGTACTATTAATCTTGTCAATAGTCAAATGCGGTTTTGAAAAACGCATTAGAGCATGGTTAATAATATAGCCAGTCGATGGCTATAAGGAACTGCCATGTCATCTATAGCCATCATCTATTATATGCACTCATATAGTAGTGTGGGCTATAAGGTTGGCTATTTCCCGCAAAAAAAATTATAAGGTTGGCTATTGTATTAGTACTTTTTTTCCATCTCCTCTCCATCTCTTTCTTCATATTTATTGTACGTATTTAACCAGGAATGCATATATAGCTAGGCTCTTGCATGAGAGCTCACTCCCCTTACTTTTTCACATCTCTCTCCTCCACATAGGCCCTATATAAATGGAAGGAGGGAGTACAACTATGAGCACTGCATACTCTAGTACACATGTTGTCAGTACTCCACTAGTACTATTGGATAGGCAGCTTAAAAAAGTTACTATTTGACTGGCTATACGTGGCGAAATCTTAGTAGGAAGAGCATGTGCGAGAACAAGCACATTCACGTGGTTGAAAACAAATTGGAAACCATCTCGAGTACAAATCTAGGAGTACGTACGAATCTAACAATATTGATTGGGCATTGTTGAATGTTGATACTTTTTGATCAAATTAGAGATACTTTGACTACACATAAAACTTATATGTAACTAGAAAGGATAGGAGGGAGTATATTGTACGTTTAAAAACGAAACGACCATTGAATACCCTTTATATATGATTTGCGGATTCTATGATCACCGGTTCAAAATTTTGAATCCGCCTTAGGTATCGCACATGTCCCCACTCGTTCTCTCTCGATTTCATCTCGGGGTCCGGAGATCGATTGAAAGAGGACTAGGGTGGGTACAATACGTTCGTTTCGCTTATGAATGTACAATATACTCCCTCTGATCCCCACAGACCCCCCCCCCCCCCGCGGGTCACTTCTATCATAGAAACAGACCAAACCTTTATCTCTTTGCATGACACGCAATTGATCTCTGAACATCAATCGATCTTGTTAACATGTGTCGGGGCATGAACCGAATGGGATGTCAAAACTAAGACGCGAAGCGACACGTAGTGGAGGCAAAGTGAAACTTCAAACGGACCGTTTGTTTGTATGCATGTCGGACAAATTACAAATAAACATTGGAAATACAAGCATGGTCTAGGCCCACATGCGAATGATACTCGGCGAACGTTCAAATGAGGCATGCGGGAGGATGGACTCGACCGGAGGGCGACATGATCAATGGAGAAGAGGGTTGGAGAGGAATGAGAAATAAGCAAACGCCACATGATTATACTTGAACGGCTCAAATAAACAATAAGTTGTCTTGCTTGGCCTACATAGTGAAAAGCCTAATGCGCAACGCGGAGCACTGACGCTCGAATATGGCCAGGAGAATAGGGAAACCGACATGTGGGGCACACCTGTCGGGACGACGTAGCTCAAACTAGTCCAATGGAGGAGCTGGCCCACGACCTCCTCGCCACCGGCAACTGTTCATGTGGGTCGTGGGGGCTAACAACGTGGCGCAACTCCAGCACCGCCTCTGGACACGGCGACCGCGGTGAGTGACACGCTCATCGTCGCTAGACACGGTCATCTTGCTTTTTCAATGACATGCGTTGATCGTATGTGAGCAAAAGGGCATTTCCAACGTTGCACGACCGTAGCTGACTACCCTGGCACACCAAAAACCCTCGTCCCCCGCACCGTCGCGCGGTGCGTTCCCAGTCGGCGCCAGCTACCCGCATTCATGTCGTCCGTCCATATGCCGTCGTTAAGAGGCTCGGTGCCCGAGGAATCAAATCCGGCGACTTAATGACACACCAGGACGCTTGGCCTCACCGGAATGCGCTACTTAAAGCGGCAACGCCCAGCTAACCTCCACACCATAGCGCATCGTCCTCCTACCTGGCACCACATCCACCATGACCGCAAGCGCGAACGCTTTGCGGGAGAGCTTGTCTTCGGGGATGGAGCTCGACGTCGCCGCACTCGCTCAAGTCGCTGCACAAGCGGTGGCCACGCTGGCGGCCGACAACGGGAGCACCGTCAGCCACGCGTCCTACATGCCGCCGTCCAACGTCCGGCACCGCCGAGGTCGGGGACTCCTTCGAGGATGAGTAGGGCATGGGAGGCGGCAGGGCATGGTGTGCCGACTGGCCGGTATGTCTCCCGTGTTCTACTTTTCCTCGCCGGAGACCGCACCTTCACTTCACGGGTCTTGAACCCCGCCCCCGTACATGGAGATCGCAGATGGAGGACATTGGTCGCCGCCGTAGAATAGGTTTAGGGTCGGGTTTCTTTTATTTTTCTGTCCTATAGAAGTTCGAAATGTAATGAAAATCTGCCGTGTTTGCATTAATCTCGGTCGGTGTATATGAACTTTCACAATAATATAGTATATTGTAGGAGTACTAGAAAGATGCACGTGTGTTGCACGGAAGATCAAGATCTTGTGGGAGAAAAGGATGAATGAGGGAAGGCCTTATTTGCAAATGCACATTCACGCATTTCCCATCTTTCTACATCTACGGGAACCTACGAAAGGGTTAACGTAAATTGCCTCTCTCTCTCTCTCCTCCCCTGTTTTTCATGGTGGTGGGCCCCTCCCTCCCCCCAATCTACAATCAACAGCTCACACGTTTCACATTATGTTAATTACGTAATTGGGACTACGTAGGTGTAGCATTACTCGTCCTAAAAAACCCAACCAAGTCAACCTCCCAGCATATCGCGCGGGAAAAGACCCAGCCGCGTCGTTTTAGTCAGGATTACCGGATTACTAGTAGTAGTATCGATGGATCGCGCGAAGCAACAAGTTTTTTTTGAGGGGGTGAAGCACCTAGTTTAAAAGGAAAAAAGCGGTACACTCATAGCACCCCTGTCGCGGTCGCATTGCACCCCACACACGTTCGGTTCTGCACATGGCTCACGCAAACGGAACGCGCTTCGGCTTGCCTCTTCACTGACACGTGGGACTGCACTTGGAGAAACCGACCATGCGCCAAACTCCCCCCGCCCACCGCGCAAAAATCCTCACCCCCACCCAAAACTTTCCCCAAATCCTAGATTCAACCGCCCTTCGGTCAACTAGCTAATAATATTCCCCAAACCCCCTCCCCCCGTCCCCCTCAACTCCATTCGCTCCGCCAAAGCCACCCTTCCCGCCACGCCGATACGTCCGTGCCGCGGTTCGTCGAGGGGACGCACGGCGATCCTCTCGCTCCCACAGTACGCTCTCATAGACGGTCGTCCTCTAGCCGTGCCGCCACCGCTGGCGACGTTCTTGTGGAGGCGCCGCGACCGCTGGCGACGGTCATGTGGAGACGCACGACGGTTAGCTTCTCCCATGGTATGCGCATTCTAGACTGACGCCCCGTGCATGTCGGTGTAGCGCTGAATGTTGGCTGATAGACGCTGTTAATCTCACTGTTTGCCGAAGTATTTTATAGTCAATATGCTCTGCTTAAGAAGCTTCCTTGCCCTGTTCTGCACTCAATCTGCTTAGCTGAGATGGCATGCCAAGGCCGATTAGTTGCTAAAATATCCTGCCATATATTTATTGTGACGTAGATTGCCATGGTCTAGTAGCCAATCTTTAGATGAAATAGCTCTACACCGTTTTATACTCGATCTTTGTTGCTGCGATGGCCTTCAATAGTTCGATGGCTGTGTGCTCGGCCTCATTGACTGCTGAAACAGCCTGCCATAATTTAGGACTCAAATCTGTTTGCTGAATTAGCTTTACATATATTTCGTTACTTAGATCTGCTCGTCCAAATATCTTGCCATAGCTTTAGACATCGACCTAGGTATTTTCTTCTGGACTTCACAAAAAAGCATATATGTTTTTCCTGTAATATCTAGTAGAAGAACTAATTTGTATGTCTAACAGATCGACATGACTTGGATAACTTCTGCTCGAAGATTCTCCGCTGCATATGTCGAGGGGGTTGAAAACTTCATGAAATTTATCAGAGCTGAGTCCGGTGGTCCGAAATCAGATGTGCTCTGCCCATGTAGCAGTTGTATGAATTCATTTACAAGACCCCATTCAACTATGCAAAATCATCTACACTTGTATGGGATGTCGGTCACATATACTAGGTGGGTTCATCATGGTGAAGCTGTGAACGCCAATGTTATTGACTACATGGAAGCAGCAGATCACCATCTTGATCTGCCTGATGCACAGGTGGAAGAGGAGGAGGAGGAGGAGGTGACGGAGCTAGTGAGTTTGACCAACATTGAAACAATGCTACGAAATGCTTGTGCATTCCATGAACTTTCACCTGCAGAAGAAAAACGGTGGTCCCACATGTTGGAACAATGCAACGTGGCTGTCACCCCAGGAAATAAGTTGTCAGTATTCTCAGCTATGGTCACCTTTCTTCAGGTGAAGACATCTGAGCGGATGACCAACAAATCATTCGATGCGATGTTGGCTGCTTTCTGCAAAGCTTTCCCAGATGTGTCTGAGCTGCCACAAACCTACAGTAAAATGATGAATTTCCTTCGTGTAGTTGGAATTGGATATGATATGATCCATGTTTGTAAGAATAATTGTGTTCTGTTTCGGAAGGATTATGCCAACTTAAGTGAATGCCCGAAATGCAAATCATCAAGATGGAAAGATGGAGATGCTGTGAAGAGGATTCCTCATAATGTTCTGAGAAATTTTCCAATTACACCAAGATCGCAGAGGATGTACTGTGGCATTCTAGGAACCAGGAGTACAGAGATCAGAATGTAATGAGCCATCCTTCACATGGTAGTGAGTGGAAAAGCTTCAATCAGAAGCACGAAAAGTTTGCTGCTGACCCGAGAAACATTAGACTTGGCTTAGCTTCAGATGGATTTAACCCATTTGGCCACTAGAGCACCACATATAGCATGTGGCCAGTGCTTGTTATCCCTTAGAACATGCCTCCAAATGTCTACACCAAAGAATCAAACTACATGATGGCCTTGCTCATCCCAGGTCCAAAAAGTCCCGGAAAGGACTTTGATTTGTTCATGGAGCCTCTCGTGGAGGAACTTCAACAGCTATGGAGGGGTGTTCTCACTCGAGGCCTATATAACAACCCACCAGCTGATTTCTTTCTGCGTGCTGTTATAATTTGGTGCATCCATGATTATCCGGCTTTGGGCACTATGTCAGGGCAAACGACACATGGTTACAATGCATGTGTTCACTGTGATAGGAATCCGCTGCCATACGCAATACTTAGCAAGATCTATTACATTGGACACCATCGTTTCCTTGCCAAAGCCAAGCCGCATCCTAGAAAATACCGAAGACATGTGTTCAATGCAAAGCATGAAAACCATGATGCGCCAAAGAGGCTCACCGCCGATGAGTTGCAAGTGGAATTAGAGAAGGTCAGGCATATTACACTAGGAAACCATCCTGATAATGGTAGCGGGAAAAGGAAGCGTGACAGGGTAGAAGAGAGATTATTGTTTACCCGCTGGTCCACTTTGTGGGACTTGGAGTATTCGAAAGATTTCGATCTGCGGCATAATCTTGATGTGATGCACATCAAGAAAAATATATGTGACAGCATTATCGGCACACTTCTTAATATTGAAGGCAAGACAAAAGATACCTTAAAATCTAAGATTGATTTGACGCACCTGGGTATCAGACAGGATTTGCAGGTGCAAGATGAAGGTAAACCACGGGATATGGCCCAGCCGCGTACGTCTTGGACAAGGTAAAAAGAAAAGAATTCCGCGAGGTCCTGTCACGTGTGAGATTCCCACATGGATTTGCTTCCAACCTTGAAAGGAGAGTCAGTGCAGATGGAAACAAGGTACAAGGGTTGAAAACTCATGACTGTCACGTCCTACTTCAAAGGGTTTTACTTGTTATCCTTAGAGGATTGGGCTGCCCTGACTTATACAGAGCAGTTGCATAGTTGGGACAATTCTTCAGGGAACTCTGTAGTAGAAATATCAGGATAGATGCTTTGGAGCGTCTTAGAGACAAGATACCAAGTATCCTATGCGACCTTGAGAAGATATATCCTCCAGCCTTCTTTGATGTGATGGTGCATTTGGCTGTTCATCTACCTGATGAGGCACTACTTAGAGGTCCAGTATAGTATGGCTGGATGTACCCTATTGAAAGGCGACTAGGCACTTTCAAGGGCTATGTTAGGAACAGAGCTAGACCTGAGGGTTCCATTGCAGAGGCCTACATTGCTACAGAAGTGTTGACATTCTGCTCAAAATACAGTGAAACAGCTAATCAGCTTATCAAAGAGGTGGATGAAGACAATCCCGGGCTCAATGTTTTTGATTATTCTGTTCGAGTTACAGGGAAGAGTCGACAAGAGGACAAACCTAAAGATTTGGACAAAATGGTTTGGTATGTGTTGAATAAATGTTCTGAGATACTACCTTATATCAAGTAAGTGCTAAGTACTGCAGCTTATACATCGTAATCTACTAAACTTGCAGCACATTCTTATATATTTAGATGTTTGACGTGATAACTATGTTGTGCAGCATCTACAAAAAGGAGTTACTGCCGCAAAAATCCAAGAACCATTGATAAACTGGTTATGGAAGGATTTTTGCGAAATGGTTCAAGAGCCATGTAAGCTTTTGAATTGCACTGTCAGTTTTTTAATATATTGAGTACATAAGATGACCAGCTTGTGTATTTTCTAACCATAGGTTAAGAAGATGCGTGAGGATGGGCGGGCAGTTGATGATGCCCTTTACTCACTAGCAATGGGTCCTGATACTCAGGTAAGACAATATGAATTTTGCATTGTTGGAGATGTGCGCTACAACACGCTTGCACGAGACGAAGGCGGGAAGACACAAAATAGTGCCATCATGAGCACGGATACGTATGAGAAAGAGACAACTGAAATGTATGCTAACATAACAGACATTGTTCAGTTGCAGTATATCTCCAGTTTCGAGGATCATCGGTGTATGGTTCTGTTGTGCTGTCGTTGGTATAACCTATTTTCCAGGATCGCAAAACCCAGAGCTGATGATTATTTCAAATCCATCAATGTCAAGGCGGCGTACCAGACCAACGAGCCTTTTATTTTGGCAAATCAAGCAACACAGATATTTTTCTTGGAAGACACATTTGCACGTAGCGATGACTGAAGAGTATTGCAAAGGTTTGAGCAGAGGAATTCGTTTAATGAAGTTGCAAGACAAGATGATGCTTACACTGCTCCTGATGTACAAGATAACATAGATGTTCCTAATATCTTTGAGAACCATCACCTCAATGACGCCGACGAAAAGATTGCCTGTCGTGCTGTGGACATACAAGAGTTGATCAAGAACAAGCCAACGTTCGAGGACGTTGAGGACGAAGAAGAAGCTGACACTGTGGGGAATTACGATTCAGACTGATACACATAGCGAAGATGTTGACGCTGCTGCTGCGGATGATGATTACATTGCTTTTCTCGTATTTGCCTGTCAGAAGACGTTTTTTATCTACTATGTGAAATTGTGTTTGCTATGACAACTGAAACCTGATGAACATGTTGTTTAGTATTTTTCCTGTGAGAACATCACTTGTTATGTATGCTGATTTGTGTTTGGTGATTGTATGAAGACTAAAACATGATGACATTGTTGTTTAGTTGTACTCATATTTGGCAGTGAAACTTGAATTTGATGACATAGTTTGCTGTTGGACTGCAATTTGCTCGACGTCTTCGAATGAGAACAAAGCTGACCCGATAGGGCCTCTGCTAATTTATTTATTTATTACCAAAAGGGCCTCTGCTATTTATTTTTTTATGAGCAAAAGGGGATACCCCCTGATTTCTGTTAATAGAAATCATTAGATGTTCACAACACTACGCCCAGCCTGCTACACAGGTTTCATTCATTACTAGTTTCAGCAAAGTGCTCATGTCATAGCCACTGAATACATCACGAGTGCTACATACACTGCAAATAAAGAGACAATCATCCTACAGAGCACATCTATTTTGCCCATTATCTTCACAAGCTCTTTCATCTCCTCATTATTGTCAAGGCCGTTCAGCAGTTGTTGCTTTGCCATGATCATAGGAACTGCATTTTTAACCTTCTGCTCTGCATCTTCCTCTTCTGTCGTTCCTTCAGTTACTTGTCCAACACCCCAACCTGCTGGTATTGGGATTCCTCGGCTAACCAAATAATCAGCGTAGTTGCACTCCCCCACATCAGCAACTTCCCAGAAATTCAAATCACACGAATCTTCCCTTTTCTGCATGAATAAAATTAGAAGATCATCAACCAAACCATTAAAAAATTAGCAACTGAAAGCAGCAGAACAACACTTAAACATATTATTACCCCATGATTTGGGCATTTGTAGAAGACTCGGCCAGGGTTGAGGATTGTGGTTGAGACGCGATGGATGACTCTGCGTGATTTGCAGTAGTGGCACCACACCAACGGCAGCGGGTTGTGATGAGCAACCGGCTGTGGTGCACGTGCTGGCGGGGGTGTGATGAGACCCACAGGTGATGGTACAGGTGGCGACTTGGCGCATATTTGGTTGTTGCCTACTGAAGAGCAGGTGGACGAGCAGCCAGCGGACATGGTTGCTGCGGCCAGAGCTTCTGATGCTAGGCAGAGTAAGTAGAGAAGAGGAGAAGCGAACGTTGGATATGTTTGTTTCATTACATGCAGAGTAGCATAGCACCATATATAGTCATAGTCTAGGTTTGGATTCGAACCAGCTACAGGAGCACGTCTCTCTTGTTTCTAAAACTCAGCAACGTCTCTTTACTGGTACACTAGCTTGTTCTGTACGCCTTCTCAAGTCTTTGATTCCTCCACCTGACATCTAGGACCCACCGAAAGGGTCTCTGTATTTCGGGAAAAAAACGTGCCCCCCGCTAACAGGTCGGACCCACAAGCTATCTTCGCACACAAGGAAGTGCCTCCTTATTACGCACAAAAAAATGAATACTCCACCTGCCAGCTGGAACCCAGCATCGTGGGAGGCTGACTTGTGGGCCTACCAAGTTGATGGGGACGGTGGGCTTTGTCAATTTAGTCAATATGAACGATTCTAGCTCCAGTTACCGTACAATGTTCATCCAACGGCAGCAGTGCTTCTTCAACCTCTGGTCTTCTTGCTCCAGTCGCCCAAACCAGCGCCAGTCGTGCCACGTATTCCTGCCTCCCGTGGCCGGCTGTGATGCCACGGAGGCCTCACCGCCCCCTACTACTCCCACCGCTGGCCAGGGCATCCCTCTACTCACCCACACCCCCTATTATTCTGCGGTGACGGAAGCCTCACACCGCAGCCGAACCAGTGAACCCTCGTACATTAAACAGTAATGACAAATGGGCTTTACATTTTTAAAACAGATCAAACCGGCAATTAGTTTCAAATTTATTTTTTTAATTTCGAGATTTTAAATTGCATTGATTTTTATGTGTGGACAATTTTTTGGATTTTATATTGATATATATATTTATTTTTAAAATCATTTTGAATGTGACTCGAAATTTAGGGATTAAAAATAGTTCGGACCGCACCAAAATATGCAAAATTTCGTATAATTTTTTAACCGTGGCCACAATATGGGATGTAATGCTAACAAAAAGAATGTGGACTCCAAAAAAACCTTAAGAATTAGCAAATGAGCTGTAAATTATTAGAAATAATGGCAGATGGGCTGTATGATGTTTTCCACAGATTTAAGGCTTTCCTAAAAAAAGGTTGACGCACAAGCAATGACTGTTAGATGTGCATCCAACGGCCGTCGTGCTTCTTCAATCTCTGCTCTTCCTGCTCCATCCGCTCAAACAAGCACCGGCGGGACTGCCTGCTCTCTCCTCCCCGTGGCCGGCTGTGCTGCCGCACAGGCCTCACCGCCCCACCGTACTCCCATCGCTGGCCTAACCATCCCTCCACTCACCCACACCTGTTGTTATTCTCCGGTGACGGCAGACGAACCAGTAAACCCTCGTACAGTCGTACTCCCCTCCGCATGGGAAACAACTGTCGAGTCTTCCATGCCTCCATGTCGTTCCCTTCCTAGGCCTCACCGTCGTCCACCGCCCTGGTGCTCTCGGCGCGGCCTGGTCAACGTGGTCAATGACCGACATGCATCTGAAGTGGACTGTACGTGGAGAGGCTGACAGTTGGGTCCACGATCGCACGCAAGGAAATGCCTCCTTATTACACGCAAAATAATGATTCATCCACCTGACATCTGGGACCCACCGAAAGGGCCTATGTATTTCCCGAAAAAAACATTACCGCTGCTGACAGCTTGGACCCACCAGCTATATCTTCGCACGCAAGGAAGTGCCTCCTTATTACGCACAAAAAAAGAATACTCCCCATGCTAGCTGGGACCCAGTATAGTGGCAGGCTGACTTGTGGGCCTACTAAGTTTACTGGGATGGAGGGCTTTGTCAACTTAGTCAATATGAACGATTCTAGCTCAAGTGACCGTACGATGTCCATCCAACGGCCGTAGTGCTTCTTCAACCTCTGGTCTTCTTGCTCCAGCCCCCCAAACCAGCGCCGGTCCTGCCTTGTGCTCCTGCCTTCCGTGGTCGGCTGTGATGCGGCGGAGGCCTCACCGCCCGCTACTACTCCCACCGCTGGCCTGGCCATCCCTCTACTCACCCACACCCCCTGTTATTCTGCGGCGACGGCAGCCTCACACCGCAGCGAACCAGTGAACCCTCATACTCCTCTACGCGTGGGGATCCACTGCCGCGT
The DNA here is from genome assembly GCF_018294505.1 of Triticum aestivum. Classification (NCBI taxonomy): domain Eukaryota; kingdom Viridiplantae; phylum Streptophyta; class Magnoliopsida; order Poales; family Poaceae; genus Triticum; species Triticum aestivum. The sequence continues at coordinate 154,710,360 of NC_057800.1, read as the reverse complement.
CTTCCCCGGCTCCACGTCGTCCCCTTCCTAGGCCTCGCCGTCGTCCACCGCCCTGGTGCTCTCGGCGCGGTGTGGTCAACGTGGTCAAGGAATGACTTCCATCGGAAGGGTACTGTACGTGGAGAGGCTGACAGCTGGGTCCATGGTAGCCGCAAGGAAGTGCCTCCTTATTACGCGGAAAATAATTATTCCTCCACCTGACAGTAGGGACCCACTGGACGGGCCACCGTCTTTGGCGAAAAAATGTTTCCCCCTGACTCCTTGGACCTACCGAACGGGCCACCATATTTCGCGAAAAAACATTCCCCCTGCTGTCAGCTCGGACCCACCGAAAGTGCCTCCTTATTACGCACAAAAAAATGAATACCCCCCTGCTAGATGGGACCCACCTTGGTGGGTGGCTAACTTGTGGGCCTACTTAGTTGACGAGGACGGAGTGCTTTGTCAACTTAGTCAATATGAACGATTCTAGCTCCAGTGACCGTACGATGTCCATCCAACGGCCGTAGTGCTTCTTCAACCTCTGGTCTTCTTGCTCCAGCCGCCCAAAGCAGCGTCGGTCGTGCCGCATGCTCTTGCCTCCCGTGGTCGAATGTGCTGCCGCGGAGGCCGCATCGCCCCCTACTACTCCCACCGCTGGCCAGGCCCTGCGGCGACGGCAGCCTCACACCGCAGCCGAACCAGTGAACCCTCGTACTCCTCTCCGCGCAGGCTTCCACTGCCGCATCTTCCCCGGCTCCACGTCGTTCCCTTCCTAGGCCTCACCGTCATCCACCGCCCTGGTGCTCTCGACGCGGCGTGGTCAGCATGGTCAAGGAATGACTTCCATCGGACGTGGACTGTACATGGAGAGGCTGACAGCTGGGTCCACGACCGCATCAAGGAAGTGGGCTGACGTGGACTGTATGTGGAGAGGCTCAAAATAATTATTCCTCCACCTGACAGCGGGGACCCACCGGACGAGCCACCGTATTTCGCGAATGAAAGGATCGAGAAGAGGTGTCTAGAGGGGGGGGGATTAGACACTAAGTACCAAAAGTTGCAGTTTTTAACTTCTTTAAGTTGAAGTGGAGTTTTGGCACAAGTTTAACAAGCACAATACATATCAAGCAAGCATGCAAAGAGTATATAAGCAGCAGAAAGTAAAGCATGCAACTTGCAAGAATGTAAGGGGAAGGGTTTGGAGAATTCAAACGCAATTGGAGACACGGATGTTTTTGTCATGGTTCCGATAGGTGGTGCTATCGTACATCCACGTTGATGGAGACTTCAACCCACGGAGGGTAACGGGTGCGCGAGTCCACGGAGGGCTCCACCCACAAAGGGTCCACGAAGAAGCAACCTTGTCTATCCCATCATGGCCATCACCCACGAAGGACTTGCCTCACTAGCGGTAGATCTTCATGAAGTAGGCGATCTCCTTGCCCTTAAAAACTCCTTAGTTCAACTCCACAATCTTTGTCGGAGGCTCCCAGGTGACACCTAGCCAATCTAGGAGACACCACTCTCCAAGAAGTAACAAATGGTGTGTTGATGATGAACTCCTTGCTCTTGTCCTTCAAATGATAGTCTCCCCAACACTCAACTCGCTCTCATAGGATATGGATTTGGTGGAAAGAAGATTTGAGTGGAAAGCAACTTGGGGAAGGCTAGAGATCAAGATTCATATGGTGGGAATGGAATATCTTGGCCTCAACACATGAGTAGGTGGTTCTCTCTCAGAAAATGTGTATTGGAAGTGTAGGTATGTTCTGATGGCTTTCTCCACGAATGAAGAGTGGGTGGAGGGGTATATATAGCCTCCACACAAAATCTAACCGTTACACACAATTTACCAATCTCGGTGGGACCGAATTGAGAAACTCGGTTGGACCGATTTAGCAAACCTAGTGACCATTAGGGTTTTCGGTGGGACCGATTGGATCAACTCGGTGGGATCCATGTGCTAGGGTTAGGGTAAATCCAAAACTCGGTTTGACCAATTACTCAAACTCGGTGGGACCGATTTGGGTAATAAGTGAAACAGAGAGTTGGCCAAGCAAACTCGGTGGGGCTGATTGCATATCTCGGTGGGACCGAAAATATTGCAATAGGTAACAGAGAGTTTGCAAGCCCATCTCGGTGAGACCGAGATCCCATCGGTGAGAGCGAACTGATTAGGGTTTCTGGCAGTGGCTATTTCAACTGAACTCGGTGGCTCCGGATAGAAAGAATCAGTGGGGCCAAGTTTGACTTTTGGTTTAGGACATATTTGGAAGTGAGAAAGTGGTTGAGGGCTTTGGAGCATATCACTAAGCACTTTGAGCAAGCAAGCCATTAAGCAACACCTCATCCCTTATTAATAGTATTGGCTTTCCTATAGACTCAATGTGATCTTGGATCACTAAAATAGAAAATGTGGAGTTTTGAGCTTGGAACTTGATCCAATCCTTTGTCCTTAGCATTTTGAAGGGGTTCCACATCCTCTAGTCTATGCCACTTCATCGTTGAACTTATATGAAACATACTAGGTAAAAGTGTTAGTCCAACAAGAGATATGTTGTCATTAATTACCAAAACCACCTAGGGAGCACTTGTGATTTCAATCTCCCCCTTTTTGGTAATTGATGGCAACATACATCGAAGCTTTAGATAAAGATATAGAGAATAGCAAGTAAAGCTTCGGAAAGACATGTAACAAGCATAGGCTCCCCCTACATATATGCAAACATGTGAATATGGTATATAGAAGCATGTGAGAGCATAACCATGACAGAGTAGCAATGTGTTACATGTATCTTGGCTATATGCATCAGAGCAAGTGATGAAAATATGAGAAATGTACCTTCATGCCCATGAGTCCTTCTTGCAAACAGTATGTACATCAGCAAGAATTTCTCATACACATGACTATGATGCATATACTTACCTTGTGGTCTTGAGTTGGCTAGTATGGGATGAGTCTGCGTAAACAAGGTTAGATAACACAGATGCACCCACTAGCTAGAGGAAACAAAAGAAACCACAAGAGTACCAAGACTGGGATGACATGTAGAGTGAGTACAGAGTACCACGATAGATATTGACATGTCCCCGAAGAGAAAGATATGCAATGAATTTAAGAATTTTATTTCCCTTGGAAGTCTTGCTCCCCCTGAATCTAGCATGGGATACTGGGAGAAGATAGGGAACAGAAAAACAGAGCTCAAAGAACAAATGAACAGAGCTAATGCAAATAAGCACATATGAGCATGTCTTTCCCCCAAGAAGACATGTGGCATCTCTCCTCTTGAACATCAAGCATCTGGGATCCTTGAAGATTACTCTTTCCTTGAGTATTCCCTCCCCCTAGAGATCTCTCCCCCTAGAGATATTATTAAGCTTTGATGTGATCTCTCTCTCCCCCTTTGACATCAATTTCCAAGAATGGTCTTCTGGAATTTGTTGTGAATGGGTTCGGTCCTTGAATCACAGTACAAAGCATTAAGGTAAATATGATGCTTGCAGAGGACAAGATTCATTGAGTGGAGCTGGATCAAGAATAAAGCAGGAATAAGTGGAAAAATGTTTTTCCTGTAGTGAAATCGGTGTCACCGAGTTGTATGCTTCGGTTGCCCCGAAAATCTTCGGCTAGACCGGAAACATGAAACCGGTGGGACCGAGTTCATCACAGAGGAAAACACTTGTCACCTCAGCTCACTGAACAAATAAGATCTCACAAAGATATGCAATGAATGGGATGCAGAAAAATGCAGAACAAAAAGCAAAGCAAAGAAACTAAAAGATCTAGATGAAGTTTTTTCGAAAGGGGAAACAAATATGCATGAGACAAATGCAAGAGCACCGAAAAGAACACAAGGAAACTTCATCTAGAGATGGTCGACAAAGTCACCTATGTTAGAGTACATTGACTTAAGAGTCAAGTGAGATCACTTGATCATAGGTCGTACTCATCGTTTAAGCTCAAAATGGGGTTACCATTTTTCATTTAAGTATCTTGATGTATTCACATCTTGTCGAGTTGCTTTGACTCATGACTTGGACTAAAGCTACTCTTTGATGGAATAACATACCTTGGGTGGCGGTGTTGATCTTGAACATGTAGTTGAACTTGTGTGGGTTGCTCAAGGTTGATGTAGCCCATCAAGAGTTGGGAGCACCCTTTGGATTTTGAGTTCATCTACCTACATGGGCTAGTTTTCGCAAGGAAGAGCACTTGTCTATCCAACATGACAATCATGAAACTCAACATAGAATTTGTCAAAGGATATGTTTGAAAGGTTTCATGCTTCCTTGTCATCAACCACCATTGTGTAGAGACTTGGTGATGTAGAGATTGCTCAAGATGTGAGTGAGTTGCAATCTCATAGAATTAGATTCATCCAAGTACCTACAAGGGTTAGATAACATGCAAGATGCAAATTTTCAAGACATACGATAATCATCAAAATATCAAGTGATTAGTCGTAAGCTCAAGTCTTGCATGTATCCAATGGAGTTCCCACTCCAAGTTTGAAGCATCAATGATGTTCAATTCACCTCTTAACCTGCAAAACACTTTCTTATCAAGTGGTTTAGTGAATATATCCGCTAATTGCTTATCAGTGCGAACATGCTTAAGGTTTATGTCACACTTAGCAACGTGATCTCGAATGAAATGATGACAAACTTCAATATGCTTAGTTCGAGAGTGTTGCACGGGATTGTGAGCAATCTTTATAGCACTTTCATTGTCACAAAGTAATGGAACATGTTTCACATATATCCCATAATCTTTAAGAGTTTGGGTCATCCAGAGTAACTGAGCACAACATGAACCAGCGGCAATGTATTCCGCTTCGGCGGTGGATAAGGATACCGAGTTTTGTTTCTTGGAAGACCAAGACACAAGAGATCTACCAAGGAATTGAGAAGTACCCGTAGTGGACTTTCTATCAACCTTGTCACCGGCATAGTCCGAGTCGGAGTAGCCAACAAGATCAAAGGAAGCCCCCTTTGGATACCAAATGCCAAAATTTGGTGTATGTATTAAGTATCTCACTATCCTCTTCACGGCCTTAAGATGACATTCCTTAGGAGCAGCTTGATATCATGCACACATGCACACACTTAGCATGATATCGGGACGTGAAGCACATAGATATAACAATGAACCAATCATAGAGCGGTAAACTTTTTGATCAACCGGTTCACCATCTTTGGTCAAATCAAGATGTCCACTAGTAAGCATGGGTGTAGTCATACCTTTGTATTCTTGCATATTGAACTTCTTGAATAAGTCCTTGGTGTACTTCGTTTGAGAGACAAAGGTGCCTTCCTTAGTTTTCTTGATTTGCAAACCAAGAAAGAATTTGAGTTCACTCATCATAGACATCTCAAACTTCTCCGACATTAGCTTCCCAAACTTTTCACTAAAATGAGGGTTAGTTGATCCAAATATATTATCATCGACATAAATTTGGCATACAAATAGTTCTCCATTAACCCTTTTAGTAAAAAGAGTAGAATCTATTTTTCCAATTTCAAAGCCTTTTTCAATAAGGAACTTGGTCAAGCATTTATACCATACTCTAGGAGCTTGTTTAAGACCATAAAGGGCTTTGTGAAGTTTGTAGACATGATTAGGTTTCTTAGGATTGACAAAGCCGGGAGGTTTCTTAACATAAACTTCCTCCTCAATTCACCATTTAGAAAATCACTTTTAATGTCCATTTGGTACAAAGTGATATCATGGTGATTAGCATAAGCAAGTAAGATGCGAATGGACTCAAGTCTAGCAACGGGAGCATATGTCTCACCATAGTCCATACCTTCGACTTGTGTGTAGCCTTGGGCGACGAGATGTGCTTTGTTGCGAACCACTTGTCCAACTTCATCTTGCTTGTTGCGAAACACCCATTTGGTACCAATGATGTTGTGGTTGTTGTCGGGCTTCTCGACCAATGTCCACACTTGATTTCTCTCAAAGTTGTGTAGCTCTTCATGCATAGCGTTTATCCAATCCGGATCCTCCAATGCTTCTTCAACCTCCATAGGTTCAACTAGCACATATGCCCGTGCGTTGCAATGGGAGAGATATTTTATTTACGACAAGCAATGGAAAAGATAATCGATTGTGTCCAAAAAAACGGTCTCCACAACCGTAGGCGAGAGAGCAAGGAGTTGCGGTCTTCTCACTGGACATGTTTGGCTCGTGAAATCTTGATAGTGGTGGGGTTGGTAGGCATGGTGACGAGCACCCAACTCGTTCTTTTTTCTTTTGCATGCCTCCTCATTTGGTGGATGTGTGACAACCATCGGGACACGGTTGGTTCGACCACTCTCCTACGACGGTGTAACCGGATGGATTACTAATTGCACCGCATAAATCCTCTTACACAAGCATAATCAGGCATGAATGTCCCTTTATTATGAAGGTTTATTCTCTTTGATTATTTTAGCACTTATGTTAAAGAAATGAAAGCCCGGACAGTTAAAAAAATGTGAACATTTATTTTTTTTGAAAATTCCATATAATTTAAAAAACAAAAAAAGAAACAAGAATAGTTATTTAAATTCGAAAAAATATGTTGAAACCATGAACCTTTTATAAAAACACAAAATTATTAATTTTTTTAAAAGGGGGACATTCAGAAAAAAAATTAAAATGTTTTCTTAGACGCAAACATTATTTTGTTTTTGTGAACTTGTTAATAAAATAGGAATAGTTTTATGAATATGGAACATTTTATAAAATATTAAATTTATAAAAAAATCTCAAAAAGATTCTAAAACAGAATATTTTTTAAATGGCAACATTTTTTAAATGTTAAGGAAATTCCAAAACCAGATTTTTTTAAGTTTCTAATATTTTGCAAAACAAGAATAAAATTTTGTAATGCCGGTTGTTTGAATGTTTGAACACAAAATTAAATTTTGAATATATTTTGTATATTTTTATTTCACGGAAAAATAAAAAAGTGAGAAGGAAAACGAAACACAGGTATAAAAATTTAGTTGAAATGGGCTGGCCAGTCTTGGGCGACCTGTGCATTCCTTGAACTATTTGTCGCCGTGTGCGATAAATAAGGTCTTTTTAATGCCTGGGCAGGATAATTACTGGGTTGGCTTTGTTGGGCTGAGTGCGCCCGGCCCAATTATGTTATTCTGGAGAAACTTTTTGTCTTTTCTAGTAGATGCACAAAAATTTAGTACCACCTCGGATAGAAAAAATATTTTCGACGGTGAACGGATGAAAATATTGAAGAAACACACCTTGCTTTATTAGTAGGTATAGATATAGATTCTAGAGATGAATGAATAGTGTTCACAAAAGTTAGCTAAACGAGTTTTTGAGCGAGTGATTCTCCCTGTTTGGATATCATTGTAGATTTGCTCCACGGGATGATCTTTAGCAATTCTTGCTCGAACTCGTGAAAGCTTTTGCTTGGGTCTTGGTTGAACATCTTCTTCATCTTGTTCTTTTTCTTGGCCTTCTTCATTGTCAGCGTTGTCGTTCTCTTGTCATGGTGGAGAAGGAGGTTGTTGACGTTCTTGGTGCACTTCCTCGTTTTCTTCATCTTGGTGTGTCCCACTCGTGGATGCTTCCGTATCAACTCTTGGTTCACCTTGTCGTGAGGTAGAAGCTTCCACTTGGACGGACGAGGTACTCTCCTTTATCTCCATTGGACGAATATTGCCAATAGACAAGTCTTGGATTGCTTCTGAGGGATCTTTGTCTCCTACATCAATTGGCAATTGCTCTACTTGCGAGCCGTTAGATTCATCAAACTTCACATCTACCGTTTCTTCAACCTTTCGGGTGAAATTGTTGTAGACACGGTATGTGTGAGAGTTTGAGCCATAACCAAGTAGGAAACCTTCATGAGACTTAGGAGCAAATTTAGAACGACGATGCTTATCAAGAATGTAGCACTTTGAGCCGAATACTCGAAAGTATCCAACTTGGGGTTTGTTACTGGTGAGGAGCTCGTATGCCGTCTTGCCGAGTAGTTTGTGAAGATACAAGCGATTTGTTGCATGACAAGCTGTCTCAACCGCTTCCGCCCAAAAGTGTTTTGCCGTCTTGTACTCATCAAGCATCGTTCTTGCCATCTCGATAAGAGTCCGGTTCTTCCTCTCAATGACTCCATTTTGTTGAGGTGTGTACGTAGCCGAGAACTCATGTGTAATCCCTTCTTCGTCAAGAAAGGTGTCCGCATTTGCATTCTTGAACTCCGTTCCGTTGTCGCTCCGAACCTTCTTGATCTTCATGTCAAATTGATTTTGGGCCTTCCTAGCAAAGTTTTTGAAGATCTTTTGGACCTGCGATTTGTCATCAAGAAAGAACACCCACGTAAATCTTGAAAAATCATCAACTATGACTAGACCAAATGAGCTACCACCGAGACTCTTGTAGGCATTTGGACCAAAGAGATCCATGTGAAGTAGCTCGAGTGGTATTCTTGTGGTCATGATGTTCTTAGAGCGATGACTTCCTCCAACTTGTTTCCCTGCTTGACAAGCACTACAAAGTCTATCCTTGTCAAATATGACATCGTTAACGCCAATGATATAATTTCATTTAATGAGTTTGTCAAGGTTTCGCATGCCCACATGGCCTAGCCTTCTATGCCACAACAAGCCTTTAGAAGATTTAGCAATTAAGCAGGTTCTAGGTTGAGCCTTTTTTAGTGAAATCAACAATGTAAAGATCTCCTCTACGTATACCGGTAAAGACCATTTTATGATTATCTCTACGAAACACTTGGTAGTCTACTTCAGTAAATAGGACATTGAAACCAAAATCAGCAAGTCTAGATACTGAAAGTAAGTTGTAGCCAAGAGATTCAACGAGCATGACATTTTGTATGGAGCTATCATGTGAGATGGCCACCTTACCAAGGCCAACCACCTTAGCCTTTGAATCATCACCAAAAGTGACATACTTTCGAGGGCCGTCATTTTCAGCAAGCTCACGGAACATGTCTTTATCTCCGGTCATATGATCAGTACATCCACTATCAAGGACCCATTCCTTTCCTCCAGCCATGTAGCCGCAAAGATTTGCCATAAGACCAAAGTGTCTCATCACATCATCGAGATCACAATCACTATCATCCTCAGCCTCATCAGAGTATCCATGTTCAACATCATCTTGTGATTAGTCAATTCCAAGAGAGGGTAATTCATTAGATAAATGATCATTTCTATAGTTATATTTATGAATTCTAATAGCTCTGGAAATGATATTGCTAATGATTCCAACATCTCCTTTGGCACTCGTAAGATTAGTAAGCTCAAATAAGCAGTCACCAAATTTGGGATCATTGGAACTCATCTTAATCAAGGCAATAGACTTATGGAGGATTTCATCTAGATCTTTCAAGGAATAATTTGGAAAGAGTTCCTCAAGAAATTTCCATATGGTGTAGGCACACTTAATAGTAGGCAAACATCCAATCAAGTTTCTAGGCAAGCCTCTAGTGATAAGATTAACAGTTCTAAGATTGCGAATCATGTCGATTGACTCATCAAGGGTAGGATGCATGGGATCAACATGAGGTGCACAAGGACTAGCAATATACTTGTTCAAGTGATATTCATTGAAAATCTGAAGAATTTCATTTTTCCACTCATGAAAATATTCTCCATCAAGAATAGGCACTCTATGTCTAAGACTCCCCAAAGTAGACACATCCATCTTCCTCCAATGGTGTTTAAACCAAGGCAATGGAGACCAATGCTCTGATGCCAATTGAAAGGATCGAGAAGAGGTGTCTAGAGGGGGGGGGGTGATTAGACCCTAAGTACCAAAAGTTGCAGTTTTTAACTTCTTTAAGTTGAAGTGGAGTTTTGGCACAAGTTTAACAAGCACAATACATATCAAGCAAGCATGCAAAGAGTATATAAGCAGCGGAAAGTAAAGCATGCAACTTGCAAGAATGTAAGGGGAAGGGTTTGGAGAATTCAAACGCAATTGGAGACACAGATGTTTTTGTCGTGGTTCCGATAGGTGGTGCTATCGTACATCCACGTTGATGGAGACTTCAACCCACGGAGGGTAACGGTTGTGCGAGTCCATGGAGGGCTCCACCCATGAAGGGTCCACGAAGAAGCAACCTTGTCTATCCCATCATGGCCATCGCCCATGAAGGACTTGCCTCACTAGCGGTAGATCTTCATGAAGTAGGCGATCTCCTTGCCCTAAGAAACTCCTTGGTTCAACTCCACAATCTTTGTCGGAGGCTCCCAAGTGGCACCTAGCCAATCTAGGAGACACTACTCTCCAAGAAGTAACAAATGGTGTGTTGATGATGAACTCCTTGCTCTTGTGCTTCAAATGATAGTCTCCCCAACACTCAACTCTCTCTCATAGGATATGGATTTGGTGGAAAAAATATTTGAGTGGAAAGCAACTTGGGGAAGGCTAGAGATCAAGATTCATATGGTGGGAATGGAATATCTTGGCCTCAACACATGAGTAGGTGGTTCTCTCTCAGAAAATGTGTATTGGAAGTGTAGGTATGTTCTGATGGCTTTCTCCACGAATGAAGAGTGGGTGGAGGGGTATATATAGCCTCCACACAAAATCTAACCGTTACACACAATTTACCAATCTTGGTGGGACCGAATTGAGAAACTCGATCGGACCGATTTAGCAAACCTAGTGACCGTTAGGGTTTTCAGTGGGACTGACTGGATCAACTCGGTGGGACCGATGTGCTAGGGTTAGGGTAAATCCAAAACACGGTTTGACCGATTACTCAAACTCGGTGGGACCGATTTGGGTAATAAGTGAAACAGAGAGTTGGCCAAGCAAACTCGGTGGGGCCGATTGCATATCTCGATGGGACCAAAAATATTGCAATAGGTAACAGAGAGTTTGCAAGCCCATCTCGGTGAGACCGAGATCCCATCGGTGAGACGAACTGATTAGGGTTTCTGGCAGTGGCTATGTCAACTGAACTCGATGGCTCCGGATAGAAAGAATCGATGGGGCCGAGTTTGACTTTTGGTTTAGGACATATTTGGAAGTGAGAAAGTGGTTGAGGGCTTTGGAGCATATCACTAAGCACTTTGAGCAAGCAAGCCATTAAGCAACACCTCATCCCTTCTTAATAGTATTGGCTTTCCTATAGACTAAATGTGATCTTGGATCACTAAAATAGAAAATGTGGAGTCTTGAGCTTGGAACTTGAGCCAATCCTTTGTCCTTAGCATTTTGAAGGGTTCCACATCCTCTAGTCCATGCCACTTCATTGTTGAACTTATCTGAAACATACTAGGTAAAAGTGTTAGTCCAACAAGAGATATGTTGTCATTAATTACCAAAACCACCTAGGGAGCACTTGTGCTTTCAGCGAAAAAATGTTCCCCCCGATTGCTGGGACCCACCAGCTACATCTTCGCACGCAAGGAAGTACGTCCGGGCAAAAAAAAAACAATTCGCCCCCTGACTGCTGGGACCCACCAGTTACATCTTCGCAGCCAAGGAAGTGCCTAATAGTCGGGACCTAGTTGGTCGAAGCGTATGTAGCGTTGTCATTCTGGTCGCGAACGTGTACATACATACTGGTCGATGTAGAGGCGCACACGTAGCATGTACACGTATGTACAACGGCCAGTGTGCAAGAAAGAAAATACGGCCATGTACGTACATACGGGCCGGGTCTCAAACGCCTACTCATGCATACGTACGACCAGGGCTCGTGTACATGGCTGGGTCAGAATGGAGAAACATCGTCGTCGTCGTGTTCATGGGGAGCCAACTGGCTGGGTCGGAATGGAATGCGTCATCGTGTTCATCGGGAGGGCTTGGACGGAACAGCCGATGGAAACGAGGCATGGCGTACCTCTAAACGGAGGAAACGACCTTATGTTCGACCGACCACGGTCGAAACGGGATCCTGTTCATCGGGAGGGGTCTGGCGTACCGCAAAACGGAGGAAACGGACCTGCTACAGTCAAAACAGGGGTTCTGTAGATCGGGAGGGGTGTGGGGTACCACAAAACAGAGGAAACAAACTTGTGTTGGAGCGCTACGGTCGAAACAGGGGTTCTGTTCATTGGTAGGGGTGTGGCGTACCGCAAAACGGGACTCCACGGGATACTGTTCATCTCCATCGTCGACCCCCTCCAGCCTCCACGGGCTACTGTTCATCCACCGTCGACCTCCTCCAGCCTCCACCTGTGACTGTTCATCCACGGGCTCCTGTTCATCTAGCCTCCACCGCGTGCTACTCCACCGGCTACTGTTCAACCAGCCCTCTCCACATGCTCCTGTTCAACCACCCCTCCACGGGCTAATGTTCATCCAGCCCTCCACCGTCTACTGTTCATCCAGCCCTCCACGAGGTGGTCCTATTCATCCCGCCCTCCACGGGGTCCTGGTCATCCAGCCCCAACCGGCTCGATCGATCGGGGTCCTATTCATCCAGAGGCAACACCACGGGGTCCTGTTCATCCACCCCAATCGGGAACTATTCATCCATACCCCCAGCAACGCTCACTGTTCATCCAGAGGAAGCATCGATCGGCTTCAGTTAGCAGCAGTCACGAAGGAATCACTCGATCGGGTTCAGTTAACACCCATCGATCAATCGCCCGGGTTCAGTAACGCGTAGCCTGCAGTGCAATCGCTCGGGTTCAGTTGGAGCCCAACGCCTCGCTCGGGTTCAGTTAGAGCCCAGTGCCTCGCACCCACACGCGTGCGTGTACGAGAGAAACGTGCATCGCTCGGCCCCGACCACCCACCATAACCGGGAACACCCCGATATTTTCCTCGCCCTCGCTTATACCATGGTTTTTTCTGTCATGGACGGCCCAAAGAATGTCATGCAGCTGCGTCTCCGGCCCGCCTAGGACAAAAAGCCCATTTTCTGTCATGATTTTTTTCATAGAAGTAGGACCCCACCACATCTATGATGATACTAGGTTTTGTCACAATTATCGTCATAGAAGTGTCATAAGTATGATAGATTTTTTTTGTTCGGCCCAAAATGTCACGGATGTGTCTTTTTTGTAGTGGGATATCTAATGTTAATGAAAATCATATGTTTCTGAATATCGTCATGTATGCCTCGCTTGATTTTTCCACACACCAAAGTTTCTATCATATAATGTGTGTGTGGGTGATTAGATTAGAACAAAAATACAGTTTTGAAATTTGATAAGGAGTCCTGATGGACGTGTATATATATGCATGTGTTGTTTATATTTGAATCGAGAGAAGGTACAAAAACAATATACACTTACGGCAAATGTGTTAGTTGGTCTTCTTAGATGCAGAGCCTGGGAAGATAGTGGTCTTCTCTCATTCTCCTCTAAACAATGTATACACTGCAGGTAGGGGAGAAGTAGAGAAGTATTGTACTGCTTGGAGAAAGATATGAGAAATCAGCAAGCATGAAGTTGACTAGGTATACAGGCTCATGCCGCTCTGGTGCCTGCAGTATGGCGTGGTATTCTGCCGGGAACTTGCTGCAGAAAAGGACAACCGCGCCTACTCCGTCCCCTACAATAGGGGCTCAATTCTTCAATGGGTGATTGAATGAGACCACGACCAGTCTCACTCGCAGGGTGGCCCTGCTTCACCTACATTGACGTGTACTCCACCAAGTATAGGCTCATTAGTCGGGCCAAGAAGCTCGGTAAATGTTTGATGTAACCTCACCAAAGAGAGTTAGCTACATGTTGCGATGATGTTTGGAAGTCAATGTCGGTTGCTAGAATTTGCGGCCAGGCATCAAACTGGTAATGTTCAGTCTACAGTCTGCACTCGAAACTATTACCGTGCATCGACGACAGTAGAGCCTCGGCAAGACATATTAACTTTCAAAGTCTGAAGTCCAAGCAAGGGACTGACCCCACTTATTAGTATGTCATTAATTCTCATGAATCCACTCATCTTTTAATTAAATTTTTTTCTTCTTGTATATTTAATATGGCTTGCACTTTAAATTGCTAATATTCTGCTCAGTTTGTCTCACTTCTGCCATGTATTATATTAACAATTTTTGATCACATTTAACAAGAACAACATTGTTAGATATTGATTTCTCATTTGCATATTGTTTAGGATTCAATGGATTTGATTTTTACAGTTACATGCCTATGCCTTGGTGGAAGTTCTATCTACTGCTACTTCGGAGAAGATTAGGTTCCGGTGCTTGACATTTAGGTTGAACACAGACACATCTGTTTCTAGAATGTTGCACTCTTGTTATGCAAAATAAACTATTGTACTCTATTAAACTGAATCTGCGCAATGGTTGTTGACTAGCAAAGTTTGTTTAAAGGCTTTCCATTTTATTTTCATCCTTTGAACCATAATTAGGAGATTATGTGGAATTATTTAAGTTGATTCTCCTAGCTTATTGTTTATTGTCATATGACGAAGTATGAAATATGATAGTTCTACATTCTCTCCATGGAGAGACACGATGCAAGAGAGGACTTTACTAGAGATGGCGAGCATTACTATTCCACCGGCTGAGAAAATAACTAATTATTTTTTCTTTTTAGTGGAACTGGCCAGTTAGTATTTGATTGAATAACTTTGAACTAGCTATAATTTTTAAATTGGAGTGTCTTGTTGAAATAGAGTGTGTATCTGTTTGGGCTCTTGAGTCATGTTTATTGGGCTTGGGGTTTGATTTTTTTCTCCCATTGCAATGGCCTGACATGTTTTCTATAATCTGTAATTTTCATAAAGCAAACACATGGGTTTTCTCTACCTTGATGTCCAATTTTCTACGAGCATAAGTTTTGTAGGTGTTACAAAACATACAAGATGCTCGCGTTGCACGACACATCCTCATGTTTTCATATGTTTTCCCAATAACGAAGCATGGCGTTGAGCTAAAGACATAAATGCCAAATTTATCGATTGAATAATCTGTACATTTGTATACTAATGTAATTTGGAGTATGTTAGTATAATTATTGTAGGTATTATATTCTCAGTGGTTTGATTTGAAGGTGCTATTTTTTCATCCCGTTGCAACACACGGGCCTTTTTGCTAGTCATATTCAGTGATCTACAAGTTTTATGGAGGATTTTATGACTAAGCATGTGAGTGACCAATTCCCGTCATCTCTCTAAATAGATATAAGTGAAGCAAGAGAGTTTTAATCATTTCTACAAAAGATATGCCCATGCTCTAACAAATATAAGTGAAGCAGAAGAGCATTCTACAAATGGCAGTTTTCTATGTGTAGGGAAACAGGCAATCCAAACTTCAAATGATATAAGCGAAGCACATGAAGCATTCTATAAAGCCATACTCAAAAGATATAAGTGAAGTGCAAAGAGCATTCTATAAATCAACCATGGACTATCTCATACCAGCATGGTGCATCAAATAAAAATGAAAACTAAATGCAAAAGACGCTCAAAGATTTGCACTTATCACATGAATGAAACGAATCCGAAAACATACCGATACTTGTTGAAGAAAGATGGGATGCCTTCCGGGGCATCCCCAATCTTAGACGCTTGAGTCTCCTTGAATATTTACTTGGGGTGCCTTGGGAATCCCCAAGCTTGAGCTCTTGCCTCTCCTCCTTCTCCTCACATCCAGACCTCCTCGATCTTCGAACACTTCATCCACACAAAACTCAACAGAAAGCTCGGTAAGATCCGTTAGTATAATAAAGCAAATCGCTACTCTAAGTACTGTTGCAAACCAATTCATATTTTGTTTGTGCACTGTAGCTACTGTAATATAACTTTTCCATGGCTTAATCTACTAATATAAATCGATAGTTTCATCAAAACAAGCAAACTATGCATCAAAAATAGAATATGTCTTAAACAGGACAGTCTGTAGTAATCTGAACATTCAACATACTTCTGTACTCCAAAAATTCTGAAAATAGGAAAAATAAACAACTTGTATAGAAAGAAAGTGCAAAAAGTTTCAGAACTTTTTGACGTTTCAGTAAAAAATGTAAAATCACGCACTATAGGCAAAGTTTTTGTTTTGCACCTTACAAACCAACAAGCAATGTAAACATCCTAAAGGCAAATCTTGGCACATTATTTTTATTTTTAAACTTTA
Source organism: Triticum aestivum (assembly GCF_018294505.1). Classification (NCBI taxonomy): domain Eukaryota; kingdom Viridiplantae; phylum Streptophyta; class Magnoliopsida; order Poales; family Poaceae; genus Triticum; species Triticum aestivum. Next base: position 154,694,338 of record NC_057800.1, on the reverse strand, counting down.
TAAAAGCACACAACAGAAATAAATGACTCTCTAAAACTTCCGAGTTGTCTCCCTGACAGCGCTTTCTTTAAAGCCATTAAGCTAGGCATATAGTGCTCAAGTAATGGATCCACCCAGATCCCAAGGTATATCAAAGACAATTTTAGTTAACAATGATTTGTGATTTAGTAGTGAGCACAAAGTAAAATATCATGCAACAACGAAGTATAACTCTTTTCCTATGCATTGGCATGTCATAAAAGAACAATTCATGCACACATAGTAAAGGCCAATGCATAGTATAAACAGTTTTTTGCAATTTTATCATATCAGAAACATGGAGAGGCAGAGATGTAGTTCCTCTCTCATAATAATTGCGAGTAGGAGCATCAAGCACATGCATATTATATATATAAAAATCATCATGTGTAGTAGTAAAACGCAACCCATCAATATAATCCTTAATAAGGGTAAACTTCTCCGATATAGTGTAGTCGGGAGAATTCAAAAAGATAATAGGACTATCATGTGTGGGTGCAATAGAAGAAATTTCATGTTTAACATAAGGAACTATAGCAAGTTCATCTCCATAAGCATAATTCATATTGGCATCTTGGCCACACGCATAGCAAGCATCATCAAAAAGGGATATGTCAAAAGAATCAAAGGGATCATAACAATCATCATAACATTCATCCTTCGGTAAGAATAAAGGGACATTAAATAATGTATGATTTGGAGAGTTACTCTCATTAGAAGGTGGGCATGGGTAATCAATCCGCTCTTCCTCCTTTTGTTCTTCGCTCTCCTCCTCATCTTTTTCATCCAATGAGCTCACAATGTCAGTAATTTCTTCTTCCATAGACTCCTACAAAATATTAGTCTCTTCTTGGACAACAGAGACTTTCTCAATGAATTCATCAATATCATAATTGTATTTATAATTCTCATAGCAATATTTAAGGATAGCTAAATTTTTCAGGTCTATAAACTGAATCATCAAAATCTTCAAACTCTTTAAACAAAGATTCAATTTCACATGCACCCTTAAAAGCAACAAATTCTTCTATTCGTTCCACATCATAGTAATGATATATACCATTAGCATAACAAGCTAAGGTTTCATTATCATTAAATTTGCATGAAAAGGGAAGGTGTGGAGCCTTCATCCTAGAGAAACAAGTATAACCATATCTCAAGCGTAATTGCCGAGTGTACCAATGCAACATATGAATTTGATCCCATAATAGTTTCCATTTTTCAGTCAAGCAATAATATCTAAAGTATTCATGTTGATCCAACATGTCTCCCATTATATAATTGAATGGGGTTTTCGTAGGATTATTAAAGTAGTGCATAATATCTTTCACATAATGAGCATCGAGGGTTTTAGGAGGTTCCCCATCTCCATGAGTAGCAAGTAAACCTAATTTTTTTGGTATTTCGTGTTCCATATCCATAACTAGAGATAGATTACAACTTAGAACAACAAATAAAATCCACTTAGTGATAAAGCAAATGAGCACACATGAGAATATTCACCCCACGCTATTGCTCCCCGGAAACGGCGCCAGAGAAAGGTCTTGATAACCCACAAGTATAAGGGATCAATTGTAGCCTCTAAGTAAGAGTGTCAAAACCAATGAGGAGCTAAAGGTAGAACAAATATTCCCTCAAGTTTTATCGACCACCGATACAACTCTACGCACGCTTGACGTTCGCTTTACCTAGAACAAGTATAAAACTAGAAGTACTTTGTAGGCGTAACGGGATAGGTTTGCAAGAATATAAAGAGCACGTAAATAAAAACTAGGGGCTGTTTTAGGTAAAGAAGCAATAAAATTAGTATAGCGAGTGTGGAAAAGTGGTGGTAGGAGTTGCGAAATTGTCCCTAAGCAATTGACTACTTTACTAGACCGATAGTAAGTTTTATGTGGGAGAGGCCACTACTAGCATGTCATCCCTGACTTGGAATTCTATGCACTTATGATTGGAACTATTAGCAAGCATCCGCAACTACTAACATTCATTAAGGTAAAACCCAACCATAGCATTAAGATATATTGGTCCCGCTTCAATCCCATATGCATCAATTTCTATGCTAGGTTGAAGCTTAGGTCACTCTTGCCCTCCAATACATAGTCCTATGAACATACAACTAACTCTATGGTGTGATTCCACGTGCGTGCTCATATGATGGGCACCAAAAGACAAAAACATAACCATAAGCAAATTAAACCAATCATAGCAATTCACCAATTACCGATGGGACAACGAAAATCTACTCAGACATCATAGGATGGCAACACATCATTGGATAATATTATGAAGCATAAAGCACCCTGTTCAAGTAGAGGGTACAACGGGTCTCAGGAGAGTGGACCACTGTAGATAGATGTGGGAAGGTGATGGAGATGTTGGTGAAGATGACAGAGGTGTTGGTGTAGATTGCGGTGATGATGATGGCCCCAGCGGCGTTCCGGCGCCACCGGGAGAGAGGGGGAGAGAGCCACCCTCCTCCTTCTTCTTCTTCTTCTTCTTCGTTGACCTTCTCCCTAGATGGGAGAAGGGTTTCCCCTCTAGTACATGGCCTCCATGGCGGTGGAGGGGCGAGATCCCCTCCGAGATTGGATCTGTCTCTCTGTCTCTCTCTGTTTCTGCTTTCCAGATTCTGGCCTTTCACCATTTCTTATATTCCCGGAGATCCGTAACTCCAATTGGGATGAAATTTTAATACGATTTCTATCCAGATATTGGCTTTCTTGCGGCAAAAGAAGGGCACCAACTACCTTACGGGGTGGCCATGAGGGTCCAGGGTGTGCCTGACCCCCTGGGGAACGCCCCCTGCCTCATGCCCCCCCGGGCATCGTCTCGCGTTTATTCTTCTTCCCAAAAATCACATATATTCCAAAAAATCTCCATCAGTTTTTATCCCGTTTGGACTCTGTTTGATATGGATTTTCTGCCAACCAAAAAACATGCAACAAACATGAACTGGCACTAGGCACTGGATCAATATGTTAGTCCCAAAAATAGTATAAAAAGTTGCCAAAAGTATATGAAAGTTGTATAATATTGGCATGGAACAATCAAAAATTATAGATACGACGGAGACGTATCATATGCCCATAGAGATAGCCACCCGAATACCATGCAATAAAGCCTCATATTCGGCTGCATTATTAGAGTCTGTATTTGGAGCACATAACGGAGTGTATCTCTTGTGGGGGATGTCAGGACGACATCAGCCCCAAGTCCGGCCAGCATTTTAGAGTCGTTGAAGTGCATCACCCAGTTGGAATATGTGCCATACTCTTTAGGGAATTCGGCTTTCGTCCATTCGGCGACGAAGTCCGCCAACACCTGAGATTTAATAGCTCGGCGTGGCTTATATTTTATTTCAAATGGTAAGAGCTCAATTGCCCATTTGGCGATCCGTCCGGTGGCATCCCGGTTGTTTATAATATCGTTAAGTGGTACTTCGGAAGCCACCATGATCGAACATTTTTGAAAGTAGTGCCGAAGCTTCCGGGATGCCATGAAGACCGCGTACGCTATCTTTTGATAGTGCGGGTATCGGGATTTGCATGGTTTGAGGACCGTTGATACATAGTATACTGGTTTTTGAAGTGGGAATTTGTGTCCCTCTTCGTCTCGCTCGACGATGAGGACCGCACTCGCCACCTAATGTGTTGCAGATATGTATAGTAGCATGGGTTTGCCGATGTTTGGTGCGGCCAGGATTGGGTTCCTTGCTAATAAAGCTTTGATTTCTTCCAGTCCGGTTGTAGCATCTGTCCACGCAAAGTAGTCGGTGCATCGGAGCAGGCGACATAGTGGCAGTGCCCTTTCTCCTAATCTGGAGATAAAGCGGCTCAAAGCTACCATGCACCCGGCTAGTTTTTGGACCTGCTTGAGGTCTGTTGGTGTAGCCAACTATGACAGGGCTCGGATTTTGGTTGGGTTTGCCTCGATTCCCCTATTGGAAAGAATGAACCCAAGCATTTTTCCGGTGGGAACGCCGAAAATGCACTTTTCTGGATTGAGCCGTATGTCATATCATCGGAGGTTGTCCAATGTAAGGCGTAAATCGTCCACCAATGATTCGACATGCTTAGTTTTGATGACTACATCATCTACATATGCCTCAACTATCTTATCAATTTGCTTTTCCAGGCACGTTTGAATCATGCATTGATATGTAGCACCAACGTTTTTGAGCCCGAAGGGCAAGGTGTTGAAGTAGAAGGGCCCGTATGGGTGATGAATGCCGTTGCGGCTTGGTCAGATTCCTTCATTTTGATTTGATGGTATCCGGAGTATGCATCAAGGAAGCACAGTGAGTCGTGTCCTGCGGTTGCATCAATAATCTGGTCGATGCGAGGTAGTGGGAAGGGATCCTTAGGGCAGGCTTTGTTAAGGTCCTTGAAGTCGACACACAAGCGCCAGTATTTGTCCTTCTTTGGCACCATGACCAGGTTTGCTAGCCAGTCTGGATGTTTGATCTCCCTGATAAACCCGGCCTCGAGTAGCTTGGCTAGCTCCTCACCCGTAGCCTGTCATTTGGGTTCGGAAAATTGCTGCAGCGTTTGCTTGACTGGTTTGTATCCCTTCAGTATATTGAGACTATGTTCGGCCAGCGCATTTTGGATTCCTGGCATATCTGAGGGGTGCTAGGCAAAGATGTCCCAATTCTCGCGCAAGAACACATGCGATGTGGCATCGATCGCCGGATCCAGTTGTGCCCCAATGGAAGCTGTCTTCTTGGGGTCCGTCAGGTGAACTTGAAATTTGACTATCTCATCTACTGGCTTAAAAGATGTGGATTTAGGCCTTTTATCAAGAATTACGTCATCTCTATCCATTGTGGAACGCAGAGCGGTGAGCTCCTCGGCCACCAGGGCTTCGGATAGTGCCTCGAGGGCCAGGGATGCGGTTTTATTTTCAGCTCGGAGTGTTATGTTCGGATCACTAGTGATAGTGATAACACGGTTGGGCCCGAGCATTTTGAGCTTCATGTACCCATAATGAGGTATGGCTTGAAAGCGTGTGAATGTGTCTCGCCCCAACAGGGCATGATATCCGCTGTTGAAAGGGGACACCTAGAAGATTATCTCTTCGGACCTATAGTTCTCTAGTGTGCCGAATACCACGTCGAGTTTAATTTTCCCCAAACATCTTGCTTCCCGACTGGGGATAATTCCTCAAAAGGTTGTATTACTCTGCTCAATGCGACTCCTGTCCATTTGCATTTTATTGGGCGTGTCTTCGTAGATGAGGTTCAGTCCGCTGCCTCCATCCATGAGCACTTTAGTGAGGCGAAAGCCGTCTATAATTGGGTTTAAAACCAAAGCGACTGGTGCTCGGACTGATCGGCCCCTTGGCTCGTCACTGGCGTTAAAGGTTATCGCCATATCATTCCAAGGATTTATTGCGGCTACGTGATTGACTTCGGTGAGGTCGCGGAGCGTCCTTTTACGCCGGTTGTTTGAAGGGAAGGTCTCTAAGACCGTGAGCACATTGATGTCGTTATCCTCAGGGGAATGCCTTGCCTGAGTAGTGTTGGTGAGAATAGCCTCCCCGCTTTTAGCCACCTGCTGGAGTATCCAACATGCCCGAAGGCTTTGAGTTGGTTCAGAGTTCGGCATCGCGTGTATCTGACAGGGCTTGTCGAGCCCTTCGTTAAGGATAGTTCTGTGTCCTGGTAAGTTCTTAATTTTTCTTTCCGTGGAGTAATGATTAGGTGTCCCATAAGGGTGCATCCATTTTGTCCGGCCGGTGGGTGGCTTAAAGGCCGGTGGTTCCCACTGAGCTGTCTGGGCTTTCCAGGCGCTTTCCATTGCGCAATACTTCTGTACTATGTGTGCCAAATCTGCAAAGTGCAGTATATGGTGCCGGTTGAGGGCATTGATTATCCCCTCATCTGTACAGTTGCGGCGAACGACTGATACTGCATCGTCGTTGCAACAATCTTTGATCTTGTTTTTAACAAGGAGGAATCTAGCCCAAAAGTGATGGACTGTTTCCTGAGGTTGTTGTCATGTATACATTAAATCGCATATGTCCGGGGGACCTGAATTGCTTGGAGAGTATTGATTGTGGTGGGTGGGTGGGTTTAAATCCGAACCCTGACCCACTGTGGAATCCGGATTTTGAAAAAAAATCTGAGGTCATCGGCCCAGGGTCCGGAGTGTCCTGGGGGGTTTTAGACTCATCACCTGATTCTATGTTCGGAGGATAGATGATCTCTTATCGAGGATGAGTGTCCGTCTCGTAGAGCTCGGAGATCTGAACATAGTTTGTTTTCAACACAGGAGGAGTAGTGTCCTCAACTTGTTCTTCCACGACGATCACCAGGTGGGTGACAGGTGGAGACCTGATTCCCTCTGATTGGGTTTAAGCCCAATCAGGTCGTAATCTATTATGACCCCCAGGGCGTTGATGCGATCTAGCAGTTCGTTTAAAGACGAAAGATCTGCTGGATCCATCTTATCGACGCTTTTGGGGTTGATGCGGAGATGGTTTTTGGCAATCCGAGGGACCGTCTCTGGCTTGATGGCCGGGCGGGCGCCTATGGCGAAATTGCTGATCTGGAGTATATGCCCAGGGACTAGGGCTCTTCCATAGGTGATTTTGTCGTTGATGACAAGGCGAGCCATCGATCCTTCTATCGACAACATGGAGGAACTCTCAATAAAAGCACCAATGTCGGTGTCAAAACCGGCAGATCTCGGTTAGGGGGTCCGGAACTGTGCGTCCAAGGATCGAAGGTAACAGGAGGCGGGGGACACGATGTTTACCCAGGTTCGGGCCCTCTTGATGGAGGTAAAACCCTACATCCTACTTGATTGACTTTGATTAGTATAGGGGTTACAAGAGTTGTACCTCGAGATCATAATGGCTAAACCCTAGATGTCTAGCCCGTGTGATTATGATTGCCTCTATGGACTAAACCCTTCGGTTTATATAGATACCAGAGGGGGCTAGGGTTTGTACAGAGTCGGTTTACAAAGAAAGGAATCTTCATATCTGAACGCCAAGCTTGCCTTCCACGCTAAGGAGAGTCCCATCCGGACATGGGGGAAAGCCTTCTATCTTGTATCTTCACGGCTCACCAGTCGGGCCCATGTTACATAGCCCGGACGCCCAGGGACCCCTTAATCTAGGACTCCCTCAATAATAGCATGGAACAATAAAAAATTATAAATACGTTGGAGGCGTATCAAGCATCCCCTAGCTTAATTCCTGCTCGTCCTTGAGTAGGTAAATGATAAAAACAGAATTTTTGATGTGGAATGCTACCTAACATATTTATCCATGTAATTTTCTCTATTGTGGCATGAATGTTAAAATTTGCACGATTCAAAACAAAAGTTTAATATTGACATAAAATAATAATACTTCAAGCGTACTAAATAGATAATTATGTCTTCTCAAAATAACATGGCCAAAGAAATCTTATCCCTACAAAATCATATAGTCTGGCTATGCTCCATCTTCTCACACAAAATATTTAAATCATGCACAACCCCAATGACAAGCCAAACAATTGTTTCATACCTTTGATGTTCTCAAACTTTTTCAACTTTTGTGCAATACATGAGCGTGAGCCATGGACATAGCATTATAGGTGGAATAGACGGTGGTTGTGGAGAAGACAAAAAGAAGGAGATAGTCTCACATCAACTAGGCATATCAACGGGCTATGGAGATGCCCATTAATAGATATCAATGTGAGTGAGTAGGGATTTTCATGCAATGGATGCACTTAGAGCTATAAGTTTATGGAAACTTAAAAAGAAACTAAGTGAGTGTGCATCCAACTTGCTTGCTCACGAAGACCTAGGGCGATTTGAGGAAGCCCATCATTGGAATATACAAGCCAAGTTCTATAATGAAAAATTCCCACTAGTATATGAAAGTGACAATATAGAAGACTCTCTTATCATGAAGATCATCGTGCTACTTTGAAGCACAAGTGTGGTAAAAGGATAGTAGCATTGCTCCTTCTCTCTTTTCTCTCATTTTTTGGGCCTTCTCTCATTTTTTTGGTTTCTTTTTTTTTATTCGTCCCGAGTCTCATTCCAAATTGTGGGGGAATCATAGTCTCCATCATCCTTTCCTCACATGGAACAATGTTCTAATAATGAAGATCATCACACTTCTATTTACTTACAACTCAAGAATTACAACTCGATACTTAGAACAAAATATGACTCTGTGTGGATGCCTCCGGTGGTGTACCGGGATGTGCAATGAATGAAGAGTGACATGTATGAAAGAATTATGAACGGTGGCTTTGCCACAAATACGATGTCAACTACATGATCATGCATAGCAATATGACAACGATGGAGCGTGTCATAATAAACAGAACAGTGGAAAGTTGCATGGCAATATATCTCGGAATGGCTATGGAAATGCCATAATAGGTAGGTATGGTGGCTGTTTTGAGGAAGGTATATGGTGGGTTTATGGTATGGGCGAAAGTTGCGCCGCACAAGAGAGGCTAGCAAAGGTGGAAGGTGAGAGTGTGTATAATCCATGGATTCAACATTAGTCATAAAGAACTCATATACTTATTGCAAAAATCTATTAGTTATTGAAGCAAAGTACTACGCACATGATCCTAGGGGGATAGATTGGTAGGGAAAGACCATCGCTCGTCCCCGACCGTCACTCATAAGGAATACAATCAATAAATAAATCATGCTCCAACTTCAGCACATAACGGTTCACCATACGTACATGCTATGGGAATCACAAACTTTAACACAAGTATTTCTCAAATTCACAATTACTTACTAGCATGAATCTAACATAACCATCTTCATATCTCAAAACAATCAAAAGGAATCAAACTTCTCATAGTATTCAATGCACTTTATATGTAAGTTTTTATTATATCCCTCTTGGATGCATATCATATTAGGACTAAATTTATAACCGAAGCAAATTACCATGCTAATTAGAGACTCTAAAAATAATATAAGTGAAGTATGATAGTTCATAAATTTCTATAAAATAAAAGCACTCTCGTGCTCTAAAAAGATATAAGTGAAGCGCCTAGAGCAAAATTGCCTAGCTCAAAAGATATAAGTGAAGCACAAAGAGTATTCTAATAAATCATGATTCATGCATGTCTCTATCAAAAGGTGTGTACAGAAAGGATGATTGTGACAAACTAAAAAGCAAAGGCTCAAATCATACAAGATGCTCCAAGCAAAACACATATCATGTGGTGAATAAAAATATAGCCTCAAGTAAAGTTACTGATAGACGAAGACGAAAGAGGGGATGCCTTCCGGGGCATCCCCAAGCTTAGGCTCTTGGTTATCCTTGAATATTACCTTGGGGCGCCTTGGGCATCCCCAAGCTTAGGCTCTTGCCACTCCTTATTCCATAGTCCATCAAATCCTTACCCAAAACTTGAAAACTTCACAACACAAAACTCAACAGAAAATCTCACAAGCTCCGTTAGTATAAGAAAATAAATCACCACTTTTGGTACTATTGTGAACTCATTCTTTATTTATATAGGTGTAATATCTACTGTATTCCAACTTTTCCATGGTTCATACCCCCCGATATTATCCATAGATTCATCAAAATAAGCAAACAACACAAAGAAAATAGAATATGTCAAAAACAGAACAGTCTATAGCAATCTGGAGATTTCGAATACTTCTGTAACTCCAAACATTCTCCAAAATTAGGACTACCTAAGAAATTTTCTTATTAATCTTCTGAAAAAAGATTCAGTATTTTATCATGGTTCTGCTTAAAATTAAAATTAATTTCCTGAGCGCAAAAGTTTATGTTTTTCAGCAAGATCAAATTAACTATCACCGTAAGCTATCCCAAAGGTCTTACTTGGAACAAACACTAACTAAAACATAAAAAAACATCTAACCAGAGGCTACATAAATTATTTAATGCAAAACAGAACCTAAAAAGCAAAAATAAAAATAAAATTGGGTTGCCTCCCAACAAGCACTATTGTTTAACGCCCCTAGCTAGGCATAAATCATGAATATATCTAAGTATTCTCATCTTTGGTATGCAATCCATAAGTGGCTCTCATAATAGATTCATTAGGAAATTTAATTTTCTTTCTTGGAAAGTGTTCCATGCCTTTCCTTAACGGAGCACCTCACGCGGCTCACGTGACGTGAGCCATGACGACTAAGGCCAGACGAGCGCCAGCGGGCGCATTGTACCAGTTTCCTTGTTGGTGCTAAGGAGGCAAGCGCAGGCGCGGGGTCCCGAGGAATCAGGCAAAGGTTTCCATATCGGTGCAACAAGACCAAGACTAGCAGGACGGCAGGACAGAGGTCATAGCGGATCCCACAACAGCATCACCACCGGAGCCTTTGGCAGGCGAAGGCCACCTTTTGTCAGGATAGCTTGTACTAGTTGTCCCCCTTCAAACTTGGCCGCTGTGGGATCCCTTTCCGCCTAACATTTCGGAAGAGGACCAAGGCAACTATAAATAGGACATAGCCACCACCATAGAGGGGATCGGATCCATTCCACCGGAACAAGCTCACCAGTTCATCTAGCTCAAGAACACCTCACTTCCCGAGGTTGTTCATCCATTGTACTACTTCATCCTCAGCCCCTCGAGGCAATCTACCAAAAAACTGGAGTAGGGTATTACACCGCAAGCTGGCCCGAACCAGTATGAACCCACGTGTCTCTTGTTCTTTGGGTCCATCGAGCTAGGCCGTGGAATCGTTGAGCGTGCGAGTCGGGGAGAGAGAGTTCTTCGTACACACCCCAGAGTTTGAACCTCATAAGGGTTTGCCGGAACCCATAATCGACAGAATTTGTTACTACCTAGGAACATAGTCAGAATATGAAATCACAATTCGTTGCTTAAATAGTGACCAATTAGTCAGAACAAATACCCCGATTATGCTAAGTAATATGACAGCATGGAGAAAGTTGAAAGGACACTAACCTCGACCAGACTTTGATCGGCTGATGACGTTGGGGAAGTAAACATCCATGTTAATTAGACCAGGCTACGGTGCATGCACAAGAATTTTATTGCCAGCTTTCAGTTCATAACACTTCGACATTTTTCTCCAAAGGTCCGCATTAAAACAGGAGTGACCATCTTTATCAAGTTTTACGCTAACCGTCATTGTAAATCCATGTTGCGTTGTCAATATGACATCCTAGAAGTCATCAACAAAGTAAAGCCCAAGATTTCCTTCTACTCTTGTTCTTGCAAAGCAAGGGATGTACTGCTTGAAATGAAAATTAAGATCATAAATTAGATATATTGAAATAATAGAGCATCACGCAAATATGGTAGTAACTGATAGAACAGATCAATATATAGATGAAAGCAAAGTACAAAAATATAGAATTAAAAATAGATAATGTAACAAAGATTTGATGCAAATATATAGATAATGTAGCAACAGACGGTATATGTTCACAAATTTAGGCCATGCCGACCGTGGTAGGTTGAGATTGAATAGCGACAGACGGACTGCGATAAGAGATCAGTGAATATTTTCACTAAGTTGATTACCTTGTCCATGACAAAAATCCCCAGCCCAATCCCGCAGAAAACCCTAGTCGACCAGAGTCTAAAATGTCGGTGCAGATAGGCGGTGGAAAGCGGTAGGGGCAAAATCCCGTGCCGTTTGGAGCGCGACCTATGCTCGCCGCCAACAGCCGTCGATCTTAGGATGCAGAGTTGCGGAGGAGTCCGTGGCGATTGAGTGGGGACGAAGTGGGCGAGGGTTTACTTTTTCTGTTTGCATGTGTGAGTGAACACACACGGTTTGCAGAGGCGATGAAGATGAATCATGTGTAATAGTAAATCACCAAGATTGAATGGGAATCCAAATTTCCTTTGTCCTTCATCCATGAGTTTTTTCTACAATGAACATAAACCTTGTTAATCACCATGTTCAAATTTGACACCTTTTCGGGTTCATTTACAATATTTAGGGGATTATGTGGATTTTGTAGGCATTAATGCACATAATTCAAATTCAAACAATTGGTGCTTGAAAAGGTGCACAAGAACGGTCTGGAAAATCCATACTTGTGGTATTTAGTAATTTCTCAAGCCTGTTACAAGGAATGGGCAGAGATTTCAATGGAATGTGTGGCAATATTCAACCACAAACGAGTTATTTATTGGGTTATCAACTATAGAACAATGAAATACGTGCTTGAAAAACATGACACCTGGGATGGTGCCATGGTATGGCCTCACCGTGCCTTGGTTAAAAGCTGAGAAGGTCTGATTTATGTCATCTTGACTTGACTTGGCGCGAATCTCCCCGGCAACGGCGCCAGAAATCCTTCTTGCTACCTCTTGAGCATTGCATTGGTTTTCCCTTGAAGAGGAAAGGGTGATGCAGTAAAGTAGGGTAAGTATTTCCCTCAGTTTTTGAGAACCAAGGTATCAATCCAGTAGGAGATCACGCTCGAGTCCCACGCACCTACACAAACAAATAAGAACCTCGCAACCAACGCGATAAAGGGGTTGTCAATCCCTTCACGGTCACTTACGAGAGTGAGATCTGATAGATATGATGAGATAATATTTTTGGTAGTTTATGATAAAGAGAAATAAAGATGCAAAGTAAAATAAACGGCAATAGAAATAGCTAAGTGTTGGAAGATTAATATGATGGAAGATAGACCCGGGGGCCATAGGTTTCACTAGTGGCTTCTCTCAAGAGCATACGTATTACAGTGGGTAAACGAATTACTGTCGAGCAATTGATAGAATTGAGCATAGTTATGAGAATATCTAGGTATGATCATGTATATAGGCATCACGTCCGCGACAAGTAGACCGAAATGGTTCTGCATCTACTACTATTACTCCACACATCGACCGTTATCCAGCATGCATCTAGAGTATTAAGTTCATAAGAACAGAGTAATGCTTTAAGTAAGATGACATGATGTAGAGGGATAAACTCATGCAATATGATATAAACCTCATCTTTTTATCCTTGATGGCAACAATACAATACAATAGAATAAGTGTTGTTTCCCTTTGTGTCACTGGGATCGAGCACCGCAAGATTGAACCCAAAGCTAAACACTTCTCCCATTGCAAGAAAGATCAATCTAGTAGGCCAAACCAAACTAATAATTCGAAGAGACTTGCAAAGATAAACCAGTCATACATAAAAGAATTCAGAGGAGATTCAAATATTGTTCATAGATAAACTTGATCATAAACCCACAATTCATCCGATCTCGACAAACACACCATAAAAGAAGATTTCATCGAATAGATCTCCAAGAAGATCGAGGAGAACTTTGTATTGAGATCCAAAGAGAGAGAAGAAGCCATCTAGCTAATAACTATGCACCTGTAGGTCTGAAGTAAACTACTCACACATCACCGGAGAGGCCTTGGAGTTGATGTAGACGCCCTCCATGATCAATGCCCCCTCCGACGGAGCTCCGGAAAAGGCCCCAAGATGGATCTCTCGGGTACAGAAGGTTGCGGTAGTGGAATTAGGTTTTCGTGGTGCTCCTGGATGTTTGGGGAGTACGTGGATATATATAGGAGGAAGAAGTAGGTCGGTGGAGCAACATGGGGCCCACGAGGGTGGAGGGCGCACCCTGGGTGGTAGGCGCGCCCCCTGCCTCGTGGCCTCCTCGATTGTTTCTTGACGCACACTCCAAGTCTCTTGGATCATGTTCATTGAGAAAATCACGTTCCCGAAGGTTTCATTCCGTTTGGACTCCATTTGATATTACTTTTCGGCGAAACCCTAAAATAGGCAAAAAACAACAATTTGGGCTGGGCCTCCGGTTAGTAGGTTAGTCCCAAAAATGATATAAAAGTGTAAAATAAAGCCCATTGACATCCAAAATAGATAATATAATAGCATGGAGCAATCAAAAATTATAGATACGTTGGAGACGTATCAATAGTCCCTTTATCTTTTTGAATTCTCCCGACTACACTATATCGGAGAAGTTTACCCTTATTAAGGATTATATTGATGGGTTGCGTTTTACTATTACACATGATGATTTTGATATATATAATATACATGTGCTTGCTTCTCCTACTTGCAATTATTATGAGAGAGGAACTACATCTCCGCCTCTTTATGTTTCCAACACGAAAAAATTTCAAGAAACCGTTTCTACTATGCATTGGCCTTTACTTTGTGTGCATGCATTGTTCTTTTATGACATGCCGATGCATAGGAAGAGAGTTATACTCTGTCATTACATGATATATGTTACTTTGTGCTCACTACTAATCATTGTTAATTAAAATTGGCTTTGATATACCTTGGGATCCGGCTGGATTCATTACTTGAGCACCATATGCCTAGCTTAATGGCTTTAAAGAAAGCGTTGCCAGGGAGACAACCCAGAAGTTTTAGAGAGTCATTTATTTCTGTTGTGTGCTTTTATGAGGTTTAAAAATAAAAACAATGTGCCGAGGTTTGGCTTTAGGATGTTTTAGATGCTTGTTGGTTTGTACGGTGCAGGACAGAAACTTCGGCTGTAGTGCGCTATTTTACATTGTTTACTGGATGGTCAAACGGTTCTGAAACTTTTTGCACTGTCTTTCCATAATTTTTTTTATTTTCCCTAATTTTGGTAGAATTTTTGGAGTAACAGAGGTATGGTGAATGTTCAGATTACTACAGACTGTCCTGTTTAAGACAGATTCTGTTTTTTGATGCATAGTTTGCTTGTTTTGATGAAACTATCGATTTATATCAGTGGATTAAGCCATGGAAAAGTTATATTACAGTAGCTACAATGAAAAAACAAAATATGAATTGGTTTGCAACAGTACTTAGAGTAGTGATTTGCTTTATTATACTAACGGATCTTACCGAGCTTTCTGTTGAGTTTTGTGTGATTGAAGTTTTCAAGTTTTGGGAGAGATCACGATGGATGAAGGAATAAGGAGTGGCAAGAGCCTAAGCTTGGGGATGCCCGAGGCACCCCAAGGAAATATTCAAGGACTCCCAAGCAACCAATCTTGGGGATGCCCTGGAAGGCATTCCCTCTTTCTTCTAACGATCATCGGTAATTTCACTTGGAGCTATATTTTTATTCGTCACATGATATGCGTAAATCTTGGAGCGTCTTTTGCATTTAGTTTTCACTTTTCTTTGATTCACCATGATGGTATGAGATAGTCCATGGTTGATTCATAGAATGCTCTTTGCACTTCACGTATATCTTTTGAGTATGACTTTATAGAATGTTTCGTGTGCTTCACTTATATCTTTTGAAGTTTGGATTGCCTGTTTCTCTTCACATAGAAAACCACCATTTATAGAATGCTCTTTTGCTTCACTTGTATTTGTTAGAGCATGGGCATATCTTTTGTAGAAAGAATTAAACTCTCTTGCTTCACTTATATCTGTTTAGAGAGATGACAGGAATTGGTCATTCACATGGTTAGTCATAAAATCCTACATAAAACTTGTAGATCACTGAATATGATATGTTTGATTCCTTGCAATAGTTTTGCGATATGAAGATGGTGATATTAGAGTCATGCTAGTGGGTAGTTGTGGATTGTAGAAATACTTGTGTTGAAGTTTGTGATTCCCGTAGCATGCACGTATGGTGAACCGTTATGTGATGAAGTCGGAGCATGAGGTATTTATTGATTGTCTTCCTTATGAGTGGCGGTCGGGGATGAGCGATGGTATTTTCCTACCAATCTACCCCCCTAGGAGCATGCGCGAAGTACTTTGTTTCGATGACTAACAGATTTTTGCAATAAGTATGTGAGTTCTTTATGACTAATGTTGAGTCCATGGATTATACGCACTCTCACCCTTCCATCATTGCTAGCCTCTTCGGTACTGTGCATTGCCCTTTCTCACCTCGAGAGAGGTGCAAACTTCGCCGGTGCATCCAAACCCCGTGATACGATACGCTCTATCACCCATAAACCTCCTTAGATCTTCCTCAAAACAGCCACCATACCTACATATCATGGTGTAACGCCCCGTATGTAACCTGCCATATTTGTATTCCAACTCTTGCCATTTTCGGCGCTAAGTTATGATATTCCCTCGTGGTTGGGTTTTGTCTTCGTTTTACTTTTGTCTTTGTCATGCATCTCATATCATGTCATCATGTGCATCGCATTTGCATACGTGTTCGTCTCATGCATCCGAGCATTTTCCCCGTTGTCCATTTTGCATTCTGGCACTCCTATGTCCTCCGGTGTCCCCTTTTGCCTCTTTCCATGTGCGGGTGTTAAACGTTATCAGATTGGACCGAGACTTGCCAAGCGGCCTTGGTATATTACCGGTAGACCGCCTGTCAAGTTTCATGCCGTTTGGACTTCGTTTGATACTCCAACGGTTAATCGAGGAACCGTAAAGGCCTCATGTGTGTTGCAGCCCAACACCCTTTTCAAAGTGGACCAAAACCCAGCTAAACCCCCTCCATCTTCTCGGTCATTCGATCACGATCGCGTGGCCGAAAACCGCACCTCATTTGGAGTCTCCTAGCTCCCTCTATCTATAAATAGGTGCATCCCCCCGAAATTTGCGGATGAAACCCTAACCTAGTTCCCCCCGCGCCGCCGGACATTTCCTCTCCACCGGCCGGACACATCTGCTCCACTCCCCCGTCCAATCGCGAGCTACCAAGTGTCACCGCCGACGTCTCCCACCGCGCCGGCCCGCACGGACCGGGGCAGGCCCCCGCGGCCCGAGCCGCCCCGCGCCTCCAGGCGGCTCACCCTGCCGCCCGGCTTCGCCCACCGCCGCAGTTCGCCGGTCACCATCACCGCCCTGCCGCCACAGTTCGCCGGCCAACCTCGCCATCTGGCCGCTCCTCGACGTCCGCGCCCGGATCCGCCCCGGATCCACCCTCCTCCGAGCCGGCCCCGCCGTCCTCGACCTCCCCGGCCGCCGTCCTCGTCTTCTCCGGTGATCTCCGTACTTTCCGGCCAACCTCGGGAAACGTGCCACCCGGATCCAGATCTGAGAGAAACCCTAGGGTTGACTTTTGCCTCTCTCTAAGTCCCTAGTTTTCCATATTTTTAGCATTGTTCATCGCATCATAACTTTGCATCCGTAGCTCCGTTTTGGGCGTGTGATAAATCAAATTGTTCGTCTGGATGCGCACTTCATTTCATTCAATTGCACCATGTTCATTTGAGTTCATCTTGATGCCCTAAACGCTGTTGAAAGAGTGCTATGTAATGTTAGTGTCTGTTTCTTAACAGATTATGGTCATTTGTCATTTTTGCCATGTTTAATGTGTGCCTCCTATGAACTTGAGCCCTACATGTGTTTTGGGCTATGCCATGCCATATTTATAGGGGTGTATGCCATGTATTTTTGTGATCAATGTGGTGACTAGCACAAGCATGCAAAGTAGCTCTCGTGATGTTGCTGATTTCAGGGACTTAGAATTCTTCTAAGTCATTTCCCTGGTGTTATTTTTATGCCTTGTATTCATGTTGCTACAGAGTGATACATGCCTCTTTTGAGCATGTTCAGTAAGGACGATTTTGAGATATTGTCATGTTCTATCCATCCATGTCTTTGTTTGCAATTATGGAGTACCCTAGCATGACACAATCTTGCTATACTTTTGCTATAAGATGTTCCTGGCAGATTGTTTACATGTTAATCAATTTTGCCGAGGTTGTTGTAGTTGTTCCATGCATGCTATGAGAGTGTTCTTGCCATGGTTAGCTTATTGATCATGTCTTCTTGCTGGATGTATGCTTGGTTTGTCATGCAATTCCTTGTGGTGAGTGCATCGAGCTCGCAAACATGCCTACGTAACTCTGTTTTTGCCATGTCCTGTTTTCTGCAAAGTCTAAATCTGTTAACGAAACTTGCTATGTTTACATGGTTGCCATTGTATCTTTTGATCCCTTTTGGCTTATGGTCAGTAAGGGACTTTTGTTATATGCTTTGAATAGTTTCATGCCATGCCTTGATTTGCCATGATATGTTCCTGTAGCATGTTGCTATCTTGCTCTAAACATTGCTTCCTGATGTTAAATCCTGACATGTTATTTTCACTAAGTCTGTGAACCTGATATCTTTTGCACTTTTGCCATGCTTGTTTGAACCTGCTATTTTGTGATTTAGCCATAGCTCAGTGTCCATATTTTGTAAAGCATCTTGAGTGGATCACTGCCATGTGCTTTGTTCCTATGGTAGAGTGCAATAGCTTATTTTTCTTGATGCATTTAGATGGCATCGTGCTGTTAATCTCAGATTGGTGCCATTATTGTTTTGCTTGCCATTTGCAAACTGTGCATCCGATTCCGGTGATCTTTATATCGATTTCGACCGAAATCAACTCATCTTTCCATCGGCGCTCTTGGTTTGCCAAGTTGAGGCCTGGTTCAATCTTTTCCTTATGGAGCATGCATATGCATTGCATATCACATCCCGCATATCATGCCATGTTTTGCATCATGTTGCTTGCGCATTGCACCGTGGTTGATCGTGGTTCCCTTTGCTTGTGTTCTTGCTTTGGGTAGAGCCGGGAGACGAGTACGTGATTGAGGAACCCGTTGAGTACGCTTACGATGATCAATCTTACGTCCACTCGGAGAACTTTGCAGGCAAGATGACCATACCCTCGAAATCACTTCTATCTTTGCTTGCTAGTTGCTCGCTCTTTTGCTATGCCTATGCCGCGATACCTACCACTTTCTTATCATGCCTCCCATATTGCCATGTCAACCTCTAACCCACCTTGTCCTAGCAAACCGTTGTTTGGCTACGTTACCGCTTTGCTCAGCCCCTCTTATAGCGTTGCTAGTTGCAGGTGAAGATTGGAGTTTGTTCCTTGTTGGAACATGTTTATTGTTGGGATATCATTATTACATCTTGTTACTTTAATGCATCTATACACTTAGTAAAGGGTGGAAGGCTTGGCCTTATGCCTGGTGTTTTGTTCCACTCTTGCCACCCTGGTTTCCGTCATACCGGTGTTATGTTCCTTGATTTTGTGTTCCTTACGCGGTTGGGTTATAATGGGAACCCCTTGACAGTTCGCCTTGAATAAAACTCCTCCAGCAAGGCCTAACATTGGTTTTACCATTTTCCACCTAGCCTTTTTCCCTTGGGTTCCGCGGACTCAAGGGTCATCTTTATTTTAAAACCCCCTGGCCGGTGCTCCTCTGAGTGTTGGTCCAACCTGTCAGCTGCCGGTGGCCACCAAGGGCAACTCTGGGCTGGCCTACCGGAACCTTGGACAATCCGGTGTGCCCTGAGAATGAGATATGTGCAGCTCCTATTGGGATTTTTCCACACATTCGGGTGGCTTTGCTGGTTTAGTTTTACCATTGTTGAGATGTCTTGTAACCGGGATTCCGAGTCTGATCGAACCGTCCTGGGAGAAGGAATATACTTCATTGACCGTGAGAGCTTGTGATGGGCTAAGTTGGGACACCCCTGGAGGGTTTTGAACTTTCGAAAGTCGTGCGCGTGGTTATGGGCAGATGGGAATTTGTTAATGTCCGGTTGTAGAAAACCTGAAACTTAACTTAATTAAAATGGATCAACAACGTGTGTAGCCATGATGGTCTCTTTTCGGTGGAGTCCGGGGAGAGAACACGGTCTCGTGTTATGCTTGAACGTAAGTAGTCTAGGATCACTTCTTGATCATTAGATTCTCGAACATGCTTTGCCTTCTCTTCTCGCTCTCATTTGCATATGTTAGCCACCATATATGCTAGTGCTTGCTGCAGCTCCACCTCACATACCTTTTGCCTACCCATAAGCTTAAATATTCTTGATCGCGAGGGTGTGAGATTGCTGAGTCCCCGTGACTCACAAATTACTACCAAAACCAGGTGCAGGTGCCGATGATACCGTTCCAGGGGATGCGACTAAACTCAAGTGGGAGTTCGATGAGGACTCAGGACGTTACTATGTTTCCTTTCCAGACGATCAGTAGTGGAGCCCAGTCGGGGCGA
This sequence comes from Triticum aestivum, assembly GCF_018294505.1. Classification (NCBI taxonomy): domain Eukaryota; kingdom Viridiplantae; phylum Streptophyta; class Magnoliopsida; order Poales; family Poaceae; genus Triticum; species Triticum aestivum. The sequence continues at coordinate 154,674,417 of NC_057800.1, read as the reverse complement.
TCGGGGATCTTATGCATTTGGGGTTGTCTTTATTTTGGTTCCGTAGTCAGACCTTGATTGTATCTGAATGATTGTAATGCTATTTATGTATTGTTTGAAGTGGCGATTGTAAGCCAACTATGTACCTATTTCTTATTCAGTACATGGGATGTGTAAAGATTACCCCTCTTGCGACATTCTCTACAATGCGGTTATGCCTCTAAGTCGTGCTCCGACACGTGGGAGATATAGCCGCATCGTGGGTGTTACAAGTTGGTAATCAGAGCCTTCCCCGACTAAGGAGCCCCCTGCTTGATCGAATCACTGGCGTTGTTGAGTCTAGAAAAATGTTTTGAGTCTTTAGGATCATATATATCGGAGAGTAGGATTCTTTTTACTCCTCGGTCCCTTCGTCGCTCTGGTGAGGCATCCTGACGTAGAGTTTGGACTCTTCATTTCTCAAATTTCACTAAATTTTTTTAGGATCACGCGGGTATCTTGGAATCGTTCCGATAGTTTTGTGACGAGAACATTGTTCTTGGTGCCTCCTGACATTTAGGGGTTGTGGCAGTGTCCCGGGGAGTTGAGCTCCGAGGTTTTGTTGTCACAATTTTATCGTTGCAGTTCTGGAATACCTGAGTTTCGCCGACATCGAAAATCTCTTTTATGCAGTTGTTGGTGAGATAACCTCGATGCCACCCAGTACTGGGGCAGGAGTTCAGGAGTATTGCCATAAGTCGTATAACGGATGCTTATCGAAGGTTGAGGTAAATGATTTCCGAAGGTTTCTAGGTTATGTGTTGAAGGATGGATATAGCTGGATGTAGGGTTTGCTAGTTTTGGGTGAGATATTATGCTTCCCCTGTATCCCCAACACCTGACTGCATAACCGGAAAATTTCGGGAGTTTCATAGGTGGGAATTCATGTAGCTCTAGTATTTCTTACGCGGATATTTGGTTTGTGATTGGATAATCCTTACCAAGTATTTGTTCATGTCCGTACCTTGTTGTTTTATTCATCTACCTCTATCTAAGTGGCTTCTCAATTTATGGAAGTGTGATCATTTAATTTGGAATTCATTCATTCATTCTTGTTCGAATGTTAAGGCTATATGTTGCAATTTCAATCCATTTGATTCAGGTTGAATATATGTCTTTCAAGATGCTAACGGATGTCACCCTCTTCAGGATGGTTCCTCCAACGCGTCTGAATCTGGACCCGCCGCCACCACCTCCACCTCCGGAGGCATGGCAAGCTATAATGGCCGCTACCAACGCCAACATGCAGATGCTCATGCAACTCTTGCAAGAGCGCAACCAAGGAAATCAAGGCAATGGCAACAATCAAAATCAGTTTGCTACCCTCAACCAGTTCCTCGCAAACCAGCCAAAGACCTTCAGTAACTGTGTCGAGGCCACAGACGCTGATGATTGGCTCATGGATATCTGCAAACATTTCGAGTGTAGTAATGTCAGGCCTGAGGACTTTGTCAAGTTTGCTTCGTTCCAACTCAAAGACCAAGCTGCAGAGTGGTATCAACAATACAATGATTCTAGAGGAGGTCGTGTGATTACCTGGGATGAATTCCACCAAGACTTCAAAGCTCACCACATTCCTTAGAGTGTTGTTGAGAGCAAGCGTGAGGAGTTCCGCAATCTGAAGCAAGGCAGCTTGTCTGTTTACCAATACAACATCATGTTCCAGAAGCTCGCTCATTTCGCTAAGCAAGACGTCCCTGACGAGAAGAGCATGATTTATCAGTTCAGAGGTGGCCTCAGAGAAGATCTTCAACTAGCTCTTGTGCTTTTTGAGCCGAAAAAGTACGATGAGTTCTACAATATGGCACTAAAGCAAGAGACTGCTCAGCTCAAGTGCGATGCTTCCAAGAAGAGAGTCAGGGATGCAACTCCTTCTTCTTCTTCAACTCAAGTGGCAGCTAAGCAGCAAAAGTATTGGTTGCCTCCTCCTCCTCCGTTCTGTTAGCCTTATTAGCAGAAGAGCAAAGGTGGCAATGGATCTTCCCACCAACCCAACCCAGGCTATCAGAACAAGGCTTCGTCTCACGCTCCAAGATCAAGTGCTCTGTATCACCGTCCTCTCTCAGAGGTCACGTGCAACAAGTGTCAGCAGAAAGATCACTATGCAAAAAAATGCTTCAACCAGGGGCGTCTTCCTCCTCCTCCTCCTGTGAGATCTGCTAGCAATGTAGTGGTCAAGCATAATCCCAAGTTTGCAAAGGTCAACATGATGAACGCAGCTCAGGCAGAGGACTCGTCAGAAGTGATCATGGGTAACCTTCCTCTTAACGATATTCCTGCAAAAGTTCTTTTTGACACTGGTGCATCGAATTGTTTCATCTCAGGACCATTTGCATCTAAGCACGAGTTGGCTTTCCAAGTTTTGCCTAGTCCGTTAGCAGTTATCTCACCGGGTAAACGCATGAACGCCAACTCCATGGTTCCGGATGTTTCTATCACATTGCACGACTATAAGTTTCTGTCTTCTCCAATGGTCCTTGGTAACTCGGATATTGATCTAATTCTCGGCATGGACTGGCTTTCTAAGCACAAGGCTCAGCTTGATTGTCCTGCCAGGCAGATTCAATTGACACACTCGTCTGAGGATGTGATCGTCTTTGCCGCTCGTGATGATACCATTCGACTGTTTTCTCTCAATGAGAAGGGCGAGTTGGATGCCATCTCTCAAATTCCAGTCGTTTGTGAATATCAAGACGTCTTTCCAGAAGAGCTTCTAGGAATGCCTCCTCACTGTCCAGTTGAATTCGTCATTGATCTTGAACCTGGCACGAAACCTGTTTGCAAACGTCCTTACAAGCTTGGACTAGAAGAGTTGAAGGTGCTAAAGAAACAACCCGATATTCAAGAGCGTATGGGTCTCATCCGACCAAGTTCTTCTCCATGGGGTTGTCGTGTCCTTTTTGTCAAGAAGAAGGATGGAACGGACCGACTTTGTGTCGACTACCGTCCATTGAACAAGAAGACCATAAAGAACAAGTACCCACTTCCCAACATCAACGAGCTTTTCGAACTACTCAAAGGTGCTCAAGTATTCTCCAAGCTTGACCTCCGTATGGGTTATCATCAGATTCGCATTCGTGAACAAGATATCCCCAAGACAGCGTTCAGAACAAGCTATGGTTCCTATGAATACACTGTCATGTCTTTCGGCCTTGTCAACACTCCTCCAACATTCTCTCGCATGATGAACTTCATCTTCAACCCCTACACAAATGACTTCATCTTGGTCTATCTCGATGACATTTTGGTCTTTTCCAAGAACAAGGAGGATCATGCCAAGCACTTGAGATTGGTGCTGGACAAACTCAGAGAACATCCGTTCTATGCGAAGTTTTCAAAGTGCGAGTTTTGGCTCGATGAGGTTCTCTACCTTGGGCATATCATCTCCGCTGTTAATCCTGAGAAGATGTCTGCAATTGTGAATTGGGAACCACCTCAGAATGTGAATCAACTCCACAGCTTCCTTCGGCTCGCAAGCTATTGTCGAAGGTTCGTTGAGAATTTCTCTAAGATCGCGAAGCCTCTTTCCAACCTCCTCCAAAAGCATGTGAAATATGTCTGGACGCCTGAATGTGACATCGCTTTCAACACCCTCAAAGAGAAGTTAGTCACAGCTCTAGTTCTAACTCCTCCTGATGAATCCAAACCATTCGAAGTTTTCTGTGATGCTTCCCTTCAAGGTCTCGGTGCTGTGTTGATGCAAGAGAAGAAAGTTGTGGCCTATACCTCTCGCCAGTTGAAGCCCAACGAAAAGAACTACCCCACTCATGACCTCGAGTTGGCGGCAGTTGTTCATGCTCTTTTAACATGGAGACATCTCTTGTTGGGAAGAAAAGTGGACATCTTCACTGATCATAAGAGCCTCAAGTGCATCTTCACTCAGCCCAACCTCAACCTCAGGCAGACTCGTTGGGTCGAAATGATTCAAGAGTATAATCCGAGTATTGAATATACTCCAAGGAAGGCCAATGTCATTGCTGACGCATTGAGCAGGAAGGCTTACTGCAATAGTCTGATTCTCAAGCCCTTCCAACCAGAGCTTTGTGAAGCTTTCCGCAAACTTAATCTCCAAGTTGTTCCTCAAGGATTCCTTGCCAACCTCTAAGTCTCTCCTACTTTGGAATATCAGATTCGTGAGGCTCAACTTCTTGATGCTATGGTGAAGAAGGTGAAGATTGGGATTGCCAAGAGTCAACCCAAGTACAAGTGCTATCGCCTTGATGACAAGGATACTCTATTCTTCGAGGATCGCATTGTTGTTCCTAAGGGTGACCTTCATAAAGTCATTATGAATGAGGCTCACAATTCACTCCTGTCTATTCACCCTGGAAGTACAAAGATGTACCATGACCTCAAGCAGTCGTATTGGTGGACTCGAATGAAGTGCGAGATTGCTTAGTTCGTGAATGAATGTGATGTCTGCAGAAGAGTGAAAGCAGAACACCAACGACCAGCTGTTCTCCTCCAACCTCTTGCCATTCCAGAATGGAAGTTTGACCATATTGAGATGGACTTCGTGACTGGATTTCCCAAGTCCAAGCGTGGCAATGATGCTATCTTTGTTGTCGTCGACAAGCTCACTAAAGTGGCTCATTTTCTTCCTATCAAAGAATCTATCATAGCAGCTCAGTTGGCAGAGCTATATACCTCCAGGATTGTCTCCCTACACGGCATTCCGCAGTTGATATCTTCAGATTGTGGAAGCATATTTACCTCTAAGTTCTGGGATTCTTTTCAAAAGGCCATGGCACCAACATTCGCTTCAGCATAGCCTTTCATCCTCAAACTAGTGGCCAAGTCGAGCGAGTCAATCAAATTCTTGAAGATATGCTCAGGGCATGTGTCATTTCTTTTGGTATGAAGTGGGAAGATTGTCTTCCATATGTCGAGTTCTCCTACAACAACAGCTTCCAAGCGAGTTCAGGCAAGGCCCCATTCAAGATTCTCTATGGCAGAAAGTGTCGTACTCCTCTTAATTGGTCAGAGACTGGTGAACGCCAACTTCTTGGCAATGACTTGATCATAGAGGCTGAAGAAATGTGCAAAGTCATTCGTGAAAATCTCAAAGCCACGCAATCGCGCCAGAAGAGTTACTATGATAGCAAGCATCGTGACTTGGCTTTCGAGATCGGGGACCATGTCTACCTCCACGTCTCTCCAATAAAAGGTACTCGTCGCTTCGGTATCAAAGGGAAGCTTGCCCCTAGATACGTGGGTCCTTTCAAGATCATTGGCAAAAGAGGCGATCTCGCCTATCAACTTGAGCTTCCATCCAACTTTGCAAAAGTGCACGACTTGTTTACGTGTCTCAGCTTCGCAAGTGTTTCAAGACTCCTGACCGCACCATCAACTTCGAAGAGATTGATCTCCAAGAAGACCTATCTTATCATGAGCATCCTGTTGCTATTCTTGAAGAAACTCAGCGCAAGACTCGCAACAAGTCTATCAAATTCCTGAAATTGAAGTGGTCACATCATTCCGACCTAGAAGCCACCTGGGAACGCGAGGACCATCTCCGTTCCGAATATCCGGAGCTTTTCCACTCCTAGATCTCGGGACGAGATCCTTTCGTAGTGGTGGAGTGTTGTAATGCCCCGTATGTAACCTGCCATATTTGTATTCCAACTCTTGCCATTTTCGGCACTAAGTTATGATATTCCCTCGTGGTTGGGTTTTGTCTTTGTTTTGGTTTTCTCTTTGTCCTGCATCTCATATCATGTCATCATGTGCATCGCATTTGCATACATGTTCGTCTCATGCATCCGAGCATTTTCCCCGTTGTCCCTTTTGCATTCCGGCACTCCTATGTCCTCCCGTGTCCCCTTTTGCCTCTTTTCATGTGCGTGTGTTAAACGTTATCGTATTGGACCGAGACTTGCCAAGCGGCCTTGGTATACTACCGGTAGACCGCCCGTCAAGTTTCGTGCAATTTGGACTTTGTTTGATACTCCAACGGTTAACCGAGGAACCGTAAAGGCCTCGTGTGTGTTGCAGCCCGACACCCTTTTCAAAGTGGCCCAAAACCCAGCTAACCCCCCCCATCTTCTGAGTCATTCGATCACGATCTCGTGGCTGAAAACCGCACCTCATTTGGAGTCTCCTAGCTCCCTCTATCTATAAATAGGTGGATCCCCCCCCCCCCGAAATTTGCGGATGAAACCCTAACCTACTTCCCCTCGTGCCGCCGGACATTTCCTCTCTACCAGCCGGACATGTCCGCCCCACTCCCCCATCCAATCGCGAGCCGCCAAGTGTCACCGCCGCCGTCTCCCACCGCACCGGCCCGAACGGCCCAGGGCAGGCCCCCGCGGCCCGAGCCGCCCCGCGCCTCCACGCGGCTCGCCCCGCCGCCTGGCTTCGCCCGCCGCCGCAGTTCGCCGGTCACCATCGCCGCCCCGCCACCGCAGTTCGCCGGCCAACCACGCCGTCTGGCCGCTCCTCGACGTCCGTGCCCGGATCCGCCCTCCTCCGAGCCGGCCCCGCCGTCCTCGACCTCTCCGGCCACCGTCCTCGTCTTCTCCGGCGATCTCCGCACTTTCCGGCCAACCTCGGGAAACATGCCGCCCGGATCCAGATCTGAGAGAAACCCTAGGGTTGACTTTTGCCTCTCTCTAAGTCCCCAGTTTTCCATATGTTTAGCATTGTTCATTGCATCATAATTTGCATCCGTAGCTCCGTTTTGCGCGTGTGATATATCAAATTGTTCGCCTGGATGTGCACTTCATTTAATTCCATTGCACCATGTTCATTGGAGTTCATCTTGATGCCCTAAATGCTGTTGCAAGAGTGCTATGTAATGTTAGTGTCTGTTTCTTAACAGATTATGGTCATTTGTCATTTTTTGCCATGTTTAATGTGTGCCTCCTATGAACTTGAGCCCTACATGTGTTTTGGGCTATGCCATGCCATCTTTACAGGGGTGTATGCCATGTATTTTTGTGATCAATGTGGTGACTAGTACAAGCATGCAAAGTAGCTCTCTTGATGTTGCTGATTTCAGAGACTTAGAATTCTTCTCAGTCATTTCCCTGATGTTATTTTTATGCCTTGTATTCATGTTGCTACAGAGTGATACATGCCTCTTTTGAGCATGTTCAGTAAGGATGATTTTGAGCTATTGTTATGTTCTATCCATCCATGTCTTTTTTTGCAATTATGGAGTACCCTAGCATGACTCAATCTTGCTCTACTTTTGCTATAAGATGTTCCTGGCAGATTGTTTACGTGTTAATCAATTTTGCCGAGGTTGTTGTAGTTGTTCCATGCATGCTATGAGAGTGTTCTTGCCATGGTTAGCTTATTGATCATGTCTTCTTGCTGGGTGTATGCTTGATTTGTCATGCAATGCCTTGTGGTGAGTGCATCGAGCTCGCAAACATGCCTACGTAACTCTGTTTTTGCCATGTCCTGTTTTCTGCAAAGTCTGAATCTGTTAACGAAACTTGCTATGTTTACATGGTTGCCATTGTATCTTATGATCCCTTTTGGCTTATGGTCAGTAAGGGACTTTTGTTATATGCTTTGAGTAGTTTCATGCCATGCCTTGCTTTGCCATCATATGTTCCTGTAGCATGTTGTTATCTTGCTCTAAACATTCCTTCCTGATGTTAAATCCTGACATGTTGTTATTTTCACTAAGTCTGTGAACCTGATATCTTTTGCACTTTTGCCATGCTTCTTTGAACCTGCTATTGTGTGATTTAGCCATAGCTCAGTGTTCATCTTTTGTCAAGCATCTTGAGTGGATCACTGCCATGTGCTTTGTTGCTATGGTAGAGTGCAGTAGCTTATCTTTCTTGATGCATTTAGATGGCATCGTGCTGTTAATCGCAGATTGGTGCCATTATTGTTTTGCTTGCCATTTGCAAACTGTGCATCCGATTCCGGTGATCTTTATATCGATTTCGACCAAAATCAACTCATCTTTCCATCGGCGCTCTTGGTTTGCCAAGTTGAGGCCTGGTTCAATCTTTTCCTTATGGAGCATGCATATGCATTGCATATCACATCCCGCATATCATGCCATGTTTTGCATCATGTTGCTTGCGCATTGCACCGTGGTTGATCGTGGTTCCCTTTGCTTGTGTTCTTGCTTTGGGTAGAGCCGGGAGACGAGTACGTGATTGAGGAACCCGTTGAGTACGCTTACGATGATCAATCTTACGTCCACTCGGAGAACTTTCCAGGCAAGATGACCATACCCTCGAAATCACTTCTATCTTTGCTTGCTAGTTGCTCGCTCTTTTGCTATGCCTATGCCGCGATACCTACCACTTGCTTATCATGCCTCCCATATTGCCATGTCAACCTCTAACCCACCTTGTCCTAGCAAACCGTTGTTTGGCTACGTTACCGCTTTGCTCAGCCCCTCTTATAGCGTTGCTAGTTGCAGGTGAAGATTGGAGTTTGTTCCTTGTTGGAACATGTTTATTGTTGGGATATCATTATTATATCTTGTTACTTTAATGCATCTATACACTTGGTAAAGGGTGGAAGGCTCGGCCTTATTCCTGGTGTTTTGTTCCACTCTTGCCGCCCTAGTTTCCGTCATACCGGTGTTATGTTCCTTGATTTTGCGTTCCTTACGCGGTTGGGTTATCATGGGAACCCCTTGACAGTCCGCCTTGAATAAAACTCCTCCAGCAAGGCCCAACATTGGTTTTACCATTTGCCACATAGCCTTTTTCCCTTGGGTTCCGCGGACTCAAGGGTCATGTTTATTTTAAAAACCCCTGGCCGGTGCTCCTCTGAGTGTTGGTCCAACCTGTCAGTTGCCGGTGGCCACCAGGGGCAACTCTGGGCTGGCCTACCGGAACCTTGGACAATCCGGTGTGCCCTGAGAATGAGATATGTGCAGCTCCTATCGGGATTTGTCGGCACATTCGGGTGGCTTTGTTGGTTTAGTTTTACCATTGTCGAGATGTCTTGTAACCGGGATTCCGAGTCTGATCGGACCGTCCTGGGAGAAGGAATATCCTTCGTTGACCGTGAGAGCTTGTGATGGGCTAAGTTGGGACACCCCTGCAGGGTTTTGAACTTTCGAAAGCCGTTCCCGCGGTTATGGGCAGATGGGAATTTGTTAATGTCCGGTTGTAGAAAACCCGAAACTTAACTTAATTAAAATGGATCAACATCGTGTGCTGCCGTGATGGTCTCTTTTCGGCGGAGTCCGGGAAGAGAACACGGTCTCGTGTTATGCTTGAACGTAAGTAGTCTAGGATCACTTCTTGATCATTAGATTCTCGAACGTGCTTTGCCTTCTCTTCTCGCTCTCATTTGCGTATGTTAGCCACCATATATGCTAGTGCTTGCTGCAACTCCACCTCACATACCTTTTGCCTACCCATAAGCTTAAATAGTCTTGATCGCGAGGGTGTGAGATTGCTGAGTCCCTGTGACTCACAAATTACTTCCAAAACTAGATGCAGGTGCCGATGATACCGTTCTAGGGGATGCGACTGAACTCAAGTGGGAGTTCAATGAGGACTCAGGACGTTACTACATTTCCTTTCCAGACGATCAGTAGTGGAGCCCAGTCGGGGCGATTGGGGATCTTATGCATTTGGGGTTGTCTTTATTTTGGTTCCGTAGTCGGATCTTGATTGTATCTGGATGATTGTAATGCTATTTATGTATTGTTTGAAGTGGCGATTGTAAGCCAACTATGTACCTCTTTCTTATTCAGTACATGGGATGTGTAAAGATTACCCCTCTTGCGACATTGCCTACAATGCGGTTATGCCTCTAAGTCGTGCTCCGACACGTGGGAGATATAGCCGCATCGTGGGTGTTACACATGGCATTTCCATAGCCATTCCGAGATATATTGCCATGCAAATTCCATCATCATCATATACATGACTTGAGCATCATTGTCATATTGCTTTGCATGATCGTAAGATAGCTAGCATGATGTTTTTATGGCTTGTCCATTTTTTGATGTCATTGCTACGCTAGATCATTGCACATCCCGGTACACCGCCGGAGGCATTCATATAGAGTCATATCTTTGTTCTAGTATCGAGTTGTAATATTGAGTTGTAAGTAAATAAAAGTGTGATGATCATCATTATTAGAGCATTGCCCCAGTGAGGAAAGGATGATGGAGACTATGATTCCCTCACAAGTCGGGATGAGACTCCAGATTTTAAAAATAAATAAAAGAGGCCAAATAATCCCAAATAAAAAAAGAGGCCAAAGAAGCCCACCAAAACAAAAAAAACAAAAAAATGAGAGAAAAAGAGAGAAGGTGCAATGTTACTATCCTTTTACCACACTTGTGCTTTAGAGTAGCACCATGTTCTTCATATAGAGAGTCTCTTGAGTTATCACTTTCATATACTAGTGAGAACTTTAATTATAGAACTTGGCTTGTATATTCCGATGATGGGCTTCCTCAAATGCCCGAGGTCTTCATGAGCAAGCAAGTTGGATGCACACCCACTTAGTTTCAGTTTGAGCTTTCATTTACTTATAGCTCTAGTGCATCCGTTGCAAGGCAATCCCTACTCCTCACATTGACATCAATTGATGGGCATCTCCATAGCCTGTTGATTAGCCGCGTCGATGTGAGACTTTCTCCTTTTTTGTCTTCTCCATGCAACCTCCACCATCATATTCTATTCCACCTATAGTGCTATGTCCATGGCTCATGCTCATGTATTGCGTGAAAGTTGAAAAGGTTTGAGAACATCAAAAGTATGAAACAATTGCTTGGCTTGGCATCGGGTTTGTGCATGATTTAAATATATTTTGTGTGGTGAATATGGAGCATAGCCAGACGATATGATTTTGTAGGGATAACTTTCTTTGGCCATGTTATTTTGAAAAGACATGATTGGTTTATTAGTATGCTTGAAGTATTATTATCTTAATGTCAAATGATAGACTATTGCTTTGAATCACTCGTGTCTTAATATTCATGCCATGATTAGATTACATGATCAAGATTATGCCAGGTAGCATTCCACATCAAAAAATATCTTTTTTATCATTTACCTACCCTAGGACGAGCAGGAATTAAGCTTGGGGATGCTGATACGTCTCCGTCGTATCTATAATTTTTGATTGTTCCATGCCAATATTCTATAACTTTTATATACTTTTGGCAACTTTTTATACTATTTTTGGGGACTAACATATTGATCCAGTGCCCACTGCCAGTTCCTGTTTGTTGCATGTTTTTGTTTCGCAGAAAATCCATATCAAACGGAGTCCAAACGGGATAAAAACGAACAGAGAATATTTTTGGAATATATGTGAAATATGGGAAGAAAATCAACGCGAGACGGTGCCCGAGGGAGCCACGAGACAGGGGGGCGCCGCACCCCTTGGGCGTGCCCCTGACCCTCGTGGGCCCCCCGTAAGGCGGTTACTGCTCTTCTTCAATTGCAAGAAAGCTAATTTTCAGAAGAAAAAATGGGCCGAAGGTTTCAATCCAATCGGAGTTACGGATCTCCGGATATATAAGAAACGGTGAAAGGGCAGAATCCCAGAACGCATAAACAGAGAGAGACAAAGAGACATATCCAATCTCGGAGGGGCTCTCGCCCCTCCCATGCCATGGAGGCCATGGACCAGAGGGGAAACCCTTCTCCCATCTAGGGACAAGGTCAAGGAAGAAGAATAAGAAGGGCCCCCCTCTCCCCCTCTCTTCCGGTGGCGCCGGAGTGCCACCGGGGGCCATCATCATCACCGCGATCTTCACCAACACCTACGCCATCTTCACCAACATCTCCATCACCTTTCCCCCTCTATCTACAGCGGTCCACTCTCCCGCAACCCGCTGTACCCTCTACTTGAACATGGTGATTTATGCTTCATATTATTATCCAATGATGTGTTGCCATCCTATGATGTCTGAGTAGATTTTCGTTGTCCTATCGGTGGTTGATGAATTGCTATGATTGGTTTAATTTGCTTGTGGTTATGTTGTTGTCCTTTGGTGTCCATCACATGAGCGTGCGCGTGGATCACACCATAGGGTTAGTTGTATGTTGATAGGACTATATTGGAGGGCAAGAGTGACAGAAGCTTCAACCTAGCATAGAAATTGATGCATACGGGATTGAAGGGGGACCAATATATCTTAATGCTATGGTTGTGTTTTACCTTAATGAACATTAGTAGTTGCGGATGCTTGCTAATAGTTCCAATCATAAATGCATAGAATTCCAAGTCAGGGATGACATGCTAGCAGTGGCCTCTCCCACATAAAACTTGCTATCGGTCTAGTAAAGTAGTCAATTGCTTAGGGACAATTTCACAACTCCTACCACCACTTTTCCACACTTGCTATATTAACTTTATTGCTTCTTTATCTAAACAGCCCCTAGCTTTTATTTACGTGCTCTTTATTATCTTGCAAACCTATCAAAAACACCTACAAAGTACTTCTAGTTTCATACTTGTTCTAGGTAAAGCGAACGTTAAGCGTGCGTAGAGTTGTATCGGTGGTCGATAGAACTTGAGGGGATATTTGTTCTACCTTTAGCTCCTCGTTGGGTTCGACACTCTTACTTATCGAAAGAGGCTACAATTGATGCCCTATACTTGTGGGTTATCAGGGGGCCATAGGTTTCACTAGTGGCTTCTCTCAAGATAGCATAAGTACTACGGTGGGTGAACAAATTACTGTCGAGCAATTGATAGAATTGAGCATAGTTATGAGAATATCTAGGTATGATCATGTATATAGGCATCACATCCGTGACAAGTAGACCGACCCCTGCCTGCATCTACTACTATTACTCCACACATCGACCGCAATCCAGCATGCATCTAGAGTATTAAGTTCATAAGAATGGAGTAACGCTTTAAGCAAGATGACATGATGTAGAGGGATAAACTCATGCAATATGGTATAAACCCCATCTTTTTATCCTCCATGGCAACAATACAATACGTGTCGTTTCCCCTACTGTCACTGGGATCGAGCACCGCAAGATTGAACCCAAAGCTAAGCACTTCTCCCATTGCAAGAAAGATCAACATAGTAGGCCAAACCAAACTGATAATTCAAAGAGACTTGCAAAGATAACCAATCATACATGAAAGAATTCAGAGATGATTCAAATATTGTTCATAGATAATCTTGATCATAAACCCACAATTCATCTGATCTCGACAAACACACCGCAAAAGAAGATTACATCGAATATATCTCCAAGAGAATCGAGGAGAACTTTGTATTGAGATCCAAAGAGAGAGAAGAAGCCATATAGCTAATAACTATGGGCCCGAAGGTCTGAGGTAAACTACTCACGCATCATCGGAGAGGCTATGGTGTTGGTGTAGAAGCCCTCCGTGATCAATGCCCCCTCCGGTGGAGTGCCGGAAATGGCCCCAAGATGGGATCTCACGGGTACAAAAGGTTGCAGCAGTGGAATTAGGTTTTCGTGGTGCCCTCTGATGTTTTCAGGGTACGTAGGTATATATAGGAGGAAGAAGTAGGTCGGTGGAGCCACGAGGGGCCCACGAGGGTGGAGGGCGTGCCCCCCTGCCTCGTGGCCTCCTTGTTGGTTGCTTGACGTCCACTCCAAGTCCTCTGGATCATGTTTCTTCCAAAGTTCACGCTCCCGAAGGTTTCATTCCATTTGGACTCTGTTTGATATTCTTTTTCTGCAAAACACTGAAATAGGCAAAAAACAACAATTTGGGTTGGGCCTCCGGTTAATAGGTTAGTCCCAAAAATAATATAAAAGTGTATAAGTAATCCCATTAAACATCCAAAACAGAATATATAATAGCATGGAACAATCAAAAATTATAGATACGTTGGAGACGTATCAGGTGTCTGTTTCTGATACGCCTCCAACGTATCTATAATTTTGTTGTTGTTCCATGCTATTATATTATCTGTTTTGGATGTTTAATGGGCTTTATTATGCACTTTTATATTATTTTTAGGACTAACCTATTAACCAAAGGCCCAGTGCATATTGTTGTTTTTTTGCCTATTTCAGTGTTTCGCAGAAAAGGAATATCAAACGGAATCCAAACGGAATGAAACCTTCGCGAGGATCGTTTTTGGAACAAACGCAATCCAGCAGACTTGGAGTGGACGTCAAGGAAGCAGAGAGGAAGCCACGAGGCAGGAGGGCGCGCCCCCACCCTCGTGGGCCTCTCGTGTCTCCACCGACCTACTAATTTCTCCTTTATATACTCATATTGTTGGGGAACGTAGTAATTTCAAAAAAAAATCCTACGCACACGCAAGATCATGGTTATGCATGGCAACGAGAGGGGAGAGTGTTGTCTACGTACCCTCGTAGACCGAAAGCAGAAGCATTAGCATAACACAGTTGATGTAGTCGTATGTCTTCACGATCCGACCGATCCAAGTACCGAACGCACGACACCTCCGAGTTCAGCACACGTTCAGCTCGTTGACGTCCCGCGAACTCCAATCCAGTAGAGCTTCACGACAGAGTTCCATCAGCACGACGGCGTGGTGACGATGATGATGTTCTACCGTCGCAGGGCTTCGCCTAAGCACCACTACGATATGATCGAGGTGGATTATGGTGGAAGGGGGAACCGCACACGGCTAAGAGATCCAAAGATCAATTGTTGTGTCTATGGGGTGCCCCCTGGCCACGTATATAAAGGAGTGGAGGAGGAGGGGGCGGCCAAGAGGAGGAGGCGCGCCCAAGGGGGGCAATCCTACTCCAAGTAGGTTTTGCCCCCCCCCCTTTCCTATTCCAACTAGGAGAAGGGGGGCCGCGCCCCCTTCCCTTTCCCAATTCGGATTGGGGCAAGGGGGGCTGCGCGCCACCTCCTGCTGCCTCTCCTCTTCCACTACTTTGGGCCCATGAGGCCCAATAACCCCTGGAGGGGTTTCGGTAACCCCCCGGTACTCCGGTATATATCCGATAACCCCCGGAACCATTCCTGTGTCCGAATATAGTCATCCAATATATCAATCTTCATGTCTCGACCATTTCGAGACTCCTTGTCATGTCCGTGATCACATCCGGGACTCCGAACAACCTTCGGTACATCAAAACTCATAAACTCATAATATAACCGGCATCGAAACGTTAAGCGTGCGGACCCTACGGGTTCGAGAACTATGTAGACATGACCGAGACACGTCTCCAGTCAATAACCAATAGCGGAACCTGGATGCTCATATTGGCTCCTACATATTCTACGAAGATCTTTATCGGTCAAACCGCATAACAACATACGTTGTTCCCTTTGTCATCGGTATGTTACTTGCCCGAGATTCGATCGTCGGTATCTCAATACCTAGTTCAATCTCGTTACCGGCAAGTCTCTTTACTCGTTCCGTAATACATCATCCCGCAACTAACTCATTAGTTGCAATGCTTGCAAGGTTTATAGTGATGTGCCTTACCGAGTGGGCCCAGAGATACCTCTCCGACAATCGGAGTGACAAATCCTAATCTCGAAATACGCCAACCCAACGAGTACCTTTGGAGACACCTGTAGAGCACCTTTATAATCACCCAGTTACATTGTGACGTTTGGTGGCACACAAAGTGTTCCTTCGGTAAACGGGAGTTGCATAATCTCATAGTCATAGGAACATGTATAAGTCATGAAGAAAGCAATAGCAACAAACTAAACGATCAAGTGCTAAGCTAACGGAATGGGTCAAGTCAATCAAATCATTCTCCTAATGATGTGATCCCGTTAATCAAATGACAACTCATGTCTATGGTTAGGAAACATAACCATCTTTGATCAACGAGCTAGTCAAGTAGAGGCATACTAGTGACACTCTGTTTGTCTATGTATTCACACATATATTATGTTTCCGGTTAATACAATTCTAGCATGAATAATAAACATTTATCATGATATAAGGAAATAAATAATAACTTTATTATTGCCTCTAGGGCATATTTCCTTCACATATACCCTGAAAACATCCAGGAGCACCACGAAACCCTATTTCCACCGCCGCAACCTTCTGTACCCGTGAGATCCCATCTTGGGGCCTTTTCCGGCGCTCCGCCGGAGGGGGAATATATCACGAAGGGCTTCTACATCAACACCATAGCCTCTCCGATAATGTGTGAGTAGTTTACCATAGACCTTTGGGTCCATAGTTATTAGCTAGATGGCTTCTTCTCTTTCTTTGGATCTCAATACAAAGTCCTCCTCGATTCTCTTGGAGATCTATTCGATGTAATTCTTTTTGCGGTGTGTTTGTTGAGATCCGATGAATTGTGGGTTTATGATCAAGATTATCTTTGAACAATATTTGATTCTTCTCTGAATTCTTATATGCATGATTTAAATATCTTTGCAAGTCTCTTCGAATTGTCAGTTTGGTTTGGCCTACTAGATTGATCTTTCTTGCAATGGAGAAGTGCTTAGCTTTGGGTTCAATCTTGCGGTGTCCTTTCCCAGTGACAGCCGGGGCAGCAAGGCACGTATTGTATTGTTGCCATCGAGGATAAAAAGATGGGGTTTATATCATATTGCTTGAGTTTATCCCTTTACATCATGTCATCTTGCCTAATGCTTTACTCTGTTCTTATGAACTTAATAATCTAGATGCATGCTGGATAGAGGTCGATGTGCGGAGTAATAGTAGTAGATGCAAAATCATTTCGGTCTACTTGTCACAGATGTGATGCCTATATACATGATCATGCCTAGATATTCTCATAACTATGCGCTTTTCTATCAATTGCTCGATAGTAATTTGTTCACCCACCGTAGATTATGCTATCTTGAGAGAAGCCACTAGTGAAACCTATGACCCGCGGGTCTATTCTCCATCATATTAATTGACCGTCAACTAGTTATTTCTGTCATCGCTTATTTTGCAATATTTACTTTTCAATCTATACAACAAAAATACCAAAAATATTTATCTTATTATCTTTATCAGATCTCACTTTTGCAAGTGGCCGTGAAGGGACTGACAACCCCTTTATCGTGTTGGTTGCTAGGTTCTTGATTGTTTGTGAAGGTACGAGGGACTTGCGTGTTGTCTCCTACTAGATTGATACCTTGGTTCTCAAAAACTGAAGGAAATACTTACGCTACTTTTCTGCATCACCCTTTCCTCTTCAAGGGAAAACCAAAGCATGCTCAAGAGGTAGCAGTTTCTCCTACTTTATTTGAATCGGATTTGACTACGGCGGTCCTTGCAGAAGTTTAAATAGCAACTTGATAATCACCGTTGTGGTTATGCATAGGTAAGAACGTTTCTTGGTAATTGCTCATAGTAGCCACGTAAAACTTGCAACAACAAAGTAGAGGACATCTAACTTGTTTTTGTACGGCATGTTGTGATGTGATATGGTCAAGATGTGATGTGATATATGTTCATGTATGATATGATCATGTTTTGTAATAAGTTCACGACTTGCCTGTCGATGAGTTCGACAACCGGCATGAGCCTTAAGGTTGTCTGTAATTATTGTATGACATGTGTGTCAATCACTTAAGCGCCATGTAATTGCTTTGCTTTATCGCTATGCATTAGCAATAGTTGGCGAGATGACCTCGACACAACGATGGAGATCAAGGTGTCATGCCGGTGACGATGGAGATCATACCAATGCTTTGGAGATGGAGATCAAAAGCACAAGATGATGATGATGGCCATATCATGTCACATATTTTGATTGCATGTGATGTCTATCCTTTATGCATCTTATTTTTCTTAGCACGACGGTAGCATTATAAGATGATCCCTTCACTTAATTTCAAGATAAAAGTGTTCTCTCCGAGTATACACCGTTGCTAAAGCTCGTCATTTCGGAGCACCTCGTGATGATCGGGTGTGATAGACTCTACGTTCACATACAACAGGTGTAAGCCAGTTTTGCACATGCAGAATACTTGGGTTAAACTTAACGAGCCTAGCATGTACAGACATGGTCTCGGAACACTGGAGACCAAAAGTTTGAACGTGAGTCATATAGTAGATATGGTGAACATAGAGTGTTCACCATTGAAGACTACCCCATCATACGTGATGATCGGACATGGGTTAGTTGATTTGGATCATGTATCACTTGGACAACTTGAGAGATGTTGATTTAAGTGGGAGTTCATTAGTAATTTGATTTTTTGAAATAAAATTTATCATGAACTTAGTCTTAATAGTTTTTGCATATCTATGTTGTAAATCAATGGCCTGTGCTACCGTTCCCCTGAATTTTAATGCGTTCCTAGAGAAAGCTAACTTGAAAGATGATGGTAGCACCTACACGGACTGGGCCCGTAACTTGAGGATTATCCTCATTCTTGCAAAGAAGAATTGTGTCCTTCATGCACCGCTAGGTGACAGACCTGCTGCAGGAGCTAATGCAGATGTTATGATGTCTGGCCGAATCGATCTGATGACTAGTCAATAGTTCTGTGTGCCATGCTTTACAGCTTAGAACCGGGACTTCAAAGATGTTTTGAACATCACAGAGCCTATGAGATGTTCCAAGAGCTGAAGTTGGTATTTCAAGCTAATGCCCGGGTTGAGAGATATGAAGTCTCCAACAAGTTCTATAGCCGTTAGATGGAGGAGAACAGTTCTGTCAGTGAAAACATACTCAAAATGTCTGGGTATCATAACCACTTGACTCAGCTGGGAATTGATCTTCTAGTTGAGAGTGTTATTGACATAGTTATCAATCACTGTCACCAAGCTATAAAGGTTTCGTGATGAACTATAATATGCAAGGGATGACGAAAACGATTCCCGAGCTCTTCGCGATGCTGAAATTGGCGGAGGTAGAAATCAAGAAGGGGCATCAAGTGTTGATGGTCTACAGGACCACTAGTTTCAAGAAAAAAGGGCAAGGGAAAGAAAGGGAACTTCAAGAAGAATGGAAATCAAGTTGCCACTCCATGAAGAAGCCCAAAGCTGGACCCAAGCCTGAAACTGAGTGCTTCTATTGCAAAGGAAATGGTCACTGGAAGCGGAGCTGCCCCAAATACTTGGCGGATAAGAAGGATGGCAAAGTGAACAAAGGTATATTTGATATACATGTTATTGATGTGTTCCTTGCAAATGCCCATAGTAGCACCTGGGTATTTGATACTGGTTCGGTTTCTCATATTCGTAACTCGAAACAGGAGCTGTGGAATGAACGAAGATTGGCTAAGGACGAGGTGACGATGTGCGTCGGAAATGGTTCCAAGGTTGATGTGATCACCATCGACACGCTACTTCTACATCTACTTTCGGGATTAGTTTTATACCCCAATAATTGTTATTTGGTGTGAGCGTTGAGCAACATTATATCTGGATCTTGTTTATTGTGAGACGGTTATTCACTTAAGTCAGAGAGTAATTGTTGTTCTATTTATGTGAGTAACATCTTTTGTGGTCATGCACCCTTAGTGAATGGTCTATTCTTGTTGAATCCCGATTGTAGTGATACACATATTCATAATATTGATGCCAAAAGATGCAAAGTTGATAATGATAGTGCAACATACTTGTGGCATTGCCGTTTATGTCATATTGGTGTAAAGCGCATGAAGAAACTCCATGCGGATGGACTTTTGGAATCACTTGATTATGAATCATTTGATACTTGCAAACCATGCCTCATGGGCAAGATGACTAAAACTCTGTTCTCTAGAACAATGGAGCGAGCTAATGACTTATTGAAAATAATACATACTGGTGTATGCGGTCCAATGAGTGTTGAGGCACATGGAGGGTATCGTTCTTTTCTAACCTTCATAGATGATTTGAGTAGGTATGGATATATCTACTTGATGAAACACAAGTCTGAAACATTTGAAAAGTTCGAAGAATTTTAGAGTGAAGTGGAGAATCATCGTAACAAGAAAATAAAGTTTCTACGATATGATCGCGGAGGCGACTATTTGAGTTACGAGTTTGGCCTTCATTTAAAACAATGTGGAATTGTTTCATAACTCACGCCACCTGGAACACCACAGCGTAATGGTGTGTCTGAACATCGTAACCATACCTTATAGATATGGTGTTTTCTATGATGTATCTTATCGATTTGCCTTTATCATTTTGGGGTTATGCATTAGAGACAACCGCATTCACGTTAAATAGGGCACCGTCTAAATCCGTTGAGCCGACATCGTATGAACTATGGTCTGGCAAGAAACCTAAGCTGTCGTTTCTTAAAGTTTGGGGATGCTACACTTATGTCAAGAGGCTTTAGCCTGATATGCTCAAACCCAAATCGGAGAAGTGTGTCTTCATAGGATACCCTAAAAAACTATTGGGTACACCTTCTACCACAAATCCGAAGGTAAGATCTTTGTTGCTATGAATGGGTCATTTCTAGAGAAGGAGTTTCCCTCGAAAGAAGTGAGTGGGATAAAAGTAGAACTTGGTGAGGTAGTTGTACCTTCTTTCAAATTGGAAAGTAGTACATCAGATAAAACCGTTCCCAAGATGCCTACACCAACTAGGGAGGAAGCTAATGATGATGATCATGAAACTTCAGATCAAGTTACTACTGAACCTCATAGATCAAACAAAACATGTATGATACGTCTCGAACGTATCTACAATTTTTGTAGTACTCATAATATTATATTATCCATCTTAAATGTTTAATGTGCCTTTATATGATGTTTTATATGATTTTTTGGACTAACCTATTAACCTAGAGCCCAGTGCCAGTTTCTGTTTTTTCCTTGTTTTTGAGTATCGTAGAAAAGGAAAATCAAATAGAGTCCAATTGACATGAAAATTCACGGAGATTCTTTTTGGACCAGAAGAAGCCCACGGAGTACCAGAGATGGACAAGGGGAGTCCCGAGGCCACAACAAGGGTGGGGGCATGCCCTACCCCCTGGGCCCGCCCCCCTATCTTGTGTCTGCCTCGGGGACCCCCCTGACATGAAATCGATGCCAAAAATTCCTATAAATACAGACCCCCCCAGAAAATAACCTAGATCAGAAGTTCCGCCGCGCAAGCCTCTGTAGCCATGAGAAATTAATCTAGGCCCTCTCTAGCACCCTGCCGAAGGGGGGCATCATCACCGAAGGCTATGGAGGAGGATCCCGGAGGGGCCATCATCACCATGGAGGCCAAGGACCAAAGGGAGAACCTCTCCCCATCCAGGGGGAGGCCATGGAGGAGGAAGCACAAGGGGGAGAACCTCTACTCCTCTCTCTCTCGGTGGCGCCGGAGTGCCATCGGGAGGGGAATCATCGCCGTGGTGATAGTCTTCATCAACATCACCATCATCATCACCATCCTCATCTCTTTTACACGGTCCACTCTCCCGCACCCCACTGTAATCCCTACTTCAACATGGTGCTTTATGCAACATATTATGATCCAATGACGTGTTGCCATCCTATGATGTTTTGAGTAGATATCCTTTGTCTTTGGGTTGATTGATAATCTAGATTGGTATGAGTTGTATGTTTTATTTTGATGTTGTCCTATTGTTCCCTCCGTGTCACGCAAGCCTGAGGTATTTCCACTGTTGGGTGTTGCAATACATTCATGATTCGCTTATACTGGGTTGCTTGAGTGACAGAAGCATAAACCCGAGTAGAGGGGTTGTTGCGTATGGGATAAAGGGGACTTGATGCTTTAATGCTATGGTTGGGTTTTACGTTAATGATCTTTAGTAGTTGAGGATGCTTGCTAGAGTTCCAATCATAAGTGCATATGATCCAAGAAGAGAAAGTATGTTAGCTTATGCCTCTCCCTCATATGAAATTGCAATGACGACTATCGGTCTTGTTAACAATTGCCTAGGATAATTCCGCACACCGACCCATCATTATTCCACACTCGCTATTTATAATATTTAGTAATATATTCTAACTTTATGATAACAACACCTAATTTTATATTTTAGCTCTCCTATATCATGCAAAGTTATCCTGTTCATACCCACAACGTAGTTTTATTTCTCGTTTCTAGTTGGAAGAAAACGTTCGGTGTACGTAGAGTCGTATCAGTGGCAGATAGGGCTTGAGAGAATATTGATTTTACCTTTAGCTCCTTGTGGGTTTGACACTCCATACTTATCACTTCCACCTTTGGGAATTGCTACGATGATTCCCTGCACTTGGGGATTATCAACGTACCGCACCAGAGTGGTACGGTAATCCTGTCCTGGAAGTCATGTTGTTAGACAACGGCAAACCTATGAAGTATGAAGAAGCTATGATGAGCCCAGATTCCAACAAATGGCTTGAGGCCACGAAATCTGAGCTAGGATCCATGTATGAGAACAAAGTATGGATTTTGGTGGACTTGCCTGATGATCGACAAACCATTGAAAATAAATGGATCTTCAAGAGGAAGACATACGCTGATGGTAATATCACTGTCTACAAATCTCGACTTATCACGAAAGGTTTTCAACTAGTTCAAGGCGGTGACTGCGATTAGACTTTCTCACCTGTAGCGATGCTTAAGTCTGTCAGAATCATGTTAGCAATTCCGCATTTTAAGATTATGAAATCTGGCAAATGGACATCAAAATTGTATTCCTTAACGGGTTTCTTAAAGAAGAATTGTATATGATGCAACCAGAAGGTTTTGTCGATCCTAAGGGTGCTAACATAGTGTGCAAACTCCAGCGATCCATCTATGGACTAGTGCAAGCATCTCGGAGTTGGAATATATGCTTTGATGAAGTGATCAAAGCAAATGGTTTTATACAGACTTATGGTGAAGCATGTATTTACAAGAAAGTGAGTGGGAGCTCTGTAGCATTTCTGGTGTTATATGTAGATGACATATTGCTGATTGAAAATGATATATAATTTCTGGATAGCATAAAAGGATATTTGAATAAGAATTTTTCAATGAAAGACCTCGGTGAAGCTGCTTATATATTGGGCATCAAGATCTATAGGGATAGATCGAGAGGCTTAATAGGACTTTCCCAAAGCACATACCTTGACAAAGTTTTGGAGAAATTCAAGATGGACCAGTCAAAGAAAGGGTTCTTGCATGTGTTGCAAGGTGTGAAATTGAGTAAGACTCAAAGCCCGGCCACGGTAGAAGATAGAGAGAGAACGAAAGTCATTCCCTATGCCTCAGCCATAGGTTCTATAATGTATGCCATGCTATGTACCGACCTGATGTGTGCCTTGCCATAAGTTTGGCAAGGAGGTACAACAATAATCCAGGAGTGGATCACTGTACAACGGTCAAAATTATCCTTAGGTACCTAAAGAGGACTAAGGAAATGTTTCTCGGTTATGGAGGTGATAAAGAGTTCGTCGTAAAGGTTCATCGATGCAAACTTTAACACTCATCCAGATGACTCTGACTCTCAATCTGGATGTGTATTGAACGTGGGAGCAATTAGCTAGAGTAGCTCCATGCAGAGCATTGCAGACATAGAAATTGGCAAAATACATACAAATCTGAATGTGGCAGACCCATTGACTAAACCTCTCTCACAAGCAAAACATGATCACACCTTAGCACTCATTGGGTGTTAATCACATGGCAATGTGTGATGTCTACTACGCAACTTTATTCTTGTAGACATGTGTTGGGCCTCCAAGCATAGAGTTATGTAGGACAATAGCGATTTTCCCTCAAGTGGATGCCCTAAGTTTTATCAATCCGTGGGAGGCGAAGGATGAAGATAGTCTCTCTCAAGCAACCCTGCCACCAAATAATAAAAAGTCTCTTGTGTCCCCAACAGACCAAATACAATGGTAATTTGTATAGGTGTACTAGTTTGGCGAAGAGATGGTGATACAAGTGTAATATAGATTGTAGATATTGATTTTTGGTATGCAAACTCCAGCGATCCATCTATGGACTGGTGCAAGCATCTCAGAATTGGAATATACGCTTTGATAAGGTGATCAAAGCATATGGTTTTATACAGACTTATGGTGAAGCATGTATTTACAAGAAAGTGAGTGGGAGCTCTGTAGCATTTTTTATATTATATGTGGATGACATATTGTTGATTGAAAATGATATAGAATTTCTGGATAGCATAAAAGGATACTTGAATAAGATTTTTTCAAATGAAAGACCTCGGTGAAGCTGCTTATATATTAGGAATCAAGATCTATAAAGATAGATCAAGATGCTTGATAAGATATTTCAATGAGTACATACCTTGACAAGATTTTGAACGAGTTCAAAATGGATCGGTCAAAGAAAGAGTTCTTGCCTGTATTGTAAGGTGTGAAGTTGAGTAAAGACTCAAAACCCGACCACGGCAGAAGATAAAGAAAGACTGAAAGTCATTCCCTATGCCTCAGCCATAGGTTCTATAAAGTATGCCATGTTGTGTACCAAACCTGTTGAGTACCTTGCCATTAGTTTGGAAAGAGGGTACAATAGTGATCCGGGAGTAGATCGCCGAACAACGGTCAAAATTATCCTTAGAGGACTAAGGAAATATTTCTTGGTTATGGAGGTGATAAAGAGTCTGTCGTAAAGAGTTACGTCAATGCAAGCTTTGACACCGATCTGGATGACTCTGAGTCTCAATCTGGATATATATTGAAAGTGGGAGGAGTTAGCTAGAGTAGCTCCATGCAGAGCATTGTAGACATAGAAATTTGCAGAATACATACGGATCTGAATGTGACAGACCCGTTGTAACGCCCTCGATGTGGCTATATCTCCCACGTGTCGAAGCACGACTTAGAGGCATAACCGCATTGAAAGCAATGTCGCAAGTGAGGTAATCTTCACACAACTCATGTAATACATAAGGGACAGAGATACATAGTTGGCTTACAATCGCCACTTCACACAATACATGAATAAAGCATTACATCATCCAGATACAATCAAGGTCCGACTACGGAACCCAAAATAAAAGAAGACTACCCCAAATACTACACAGATCCCCGATCGTCCCAACTGGGCTCCACTACTGATCAACTGGAAACGAAACAACATAAAGAACACGATCTTCATCGAGCTCCTCCTTCAGCTTGGTTGCGTCACCTGTACGGTATCATCGGCACCTGCAAACTGGTTTTGGAAGTATCTGTGAGTCACGGGGACTCAGCAATCTCACACCCTCACGATCAAGGCTATTTAAGCTTATAGGTAGGGTAAAAGGTATGAGGTGGAGCTGCAGCAAGCGACTAGCATATATGGTGGCTAACATACGCAAATGAGAGCGAGAAGAGAAGGCAAGGCACGGTCGATAAAACTATGATCAAGAAGTGATCCTAGAACAACCTACGCCAAACATAACTCCAACACCGTGTTCACTTCCCGGACTCCGCCGAGAAGAGACCATCACGGTTACACACGCGGTTGATGCATTTTAATTAAGGTCAACTTCAGGTTTTCTACAACCGGACATTAACCAATTCCCATCTGCCCATAACCGCGGGCACGACTTTCGAAAGATCAAATCCCTGCAGGGGTGTCCCAACTTAGCCCATCACAAGCTCTCACGGTCAACGAAGGATATTCCTTCTCCCAAGACAATCCGATCAGACTCGGCATCCCGGTTACAAGACATCCTCGACAATGGTAAAACAAGTCCAGCAAGACCACCCGCTCTGCACATATCTCGTTCTCAGGGCACACCGGATAAGCTAAGCGTACGGGAGCCAACGTAACCCAAGTTGCCAAGGGACGGCCTCGCACGGTGCTCTGGGTTGGACCAACACTTAGAGAAGCACTGGCCCGGGGGTTTAACAAAGATGACCCTTGAGCCGGCTGACCCAAGGGAAAGAAAAAGGATAGGTGGCAAATGGTAAAACCAATGTTGGGCCTTGCTGGAGGAGTTTTATTCAAGGCAAACTGTCAAGGGGTTCCCATTATAACCCAACCGTGCAAGGAACGCAAAATCCGGGAACATAACACCGATATGACGGAAACTAGGGCGGCAAGAGTGGAACAAAACACCAGGCATAAGGCCGAGCCTTCCACCCTTTACCAAGTATATAGATGCATTAATTAAGTAAGAGATATTGTGATATCCCAACAAAATATCCATGTTCCAAACATGGAACAAGCTCCAATCTTCACCTGAAACTAACAACTCTATAAGAGGGGCTGAGCAAAGCGGTAACATAGCCAAACAACGGTTTGCTAGGACAAGGTGGGTTAGAGGCTTGGCTCAACAATATGGGAGGCATGATAAGCAAGTGGTAGGTATTGCAGCAAAGGCATAGCAAAAGAGCGAGCAACTAGCAAGCAAAGATAGAAGTGATTTCGAGGGTATGATCATCTTGCCTGAAATCCCGCAAGGAAGAAGAACGAGTCCATGAAGAAGATAAACGGACGTAGTCGAACGAATCCTCCCAACACGACGTTATCGGAACTAGCCCGAAGAAGCAACATCGAAAAGAAGCAAACAACATAGTAAACTACCAAGCATAACATGGCATGATGCACAACCAGTATGATGCATGCCCGGTTTAATGAAGCATGGGATGTCAAAGTGCACAAGCAATCCTACAAATTAAGTGGAGCTCAATATGCAACGAGTTGCATATTGAGGAACACCACATCAATTATTTAGTCCTCTCTCGGTTATGAACCCAGCAATATTAAATGTTGATTAACATGGCAAGAGGTGAGGCATAACAAAACTATACTATCTAGACAATTTAAATGGGGCCGGGTATAACAAACAATGAATCCGGTAAATCCCCATATGCATTTAGCAATCTGGTGCAACAACAATTTTAAACATTTTCAATGTTATTATCATGATGGAATGACATGAGCAAGTTTATGCAATTTTTATTAAAAGTTTGACAAGAGTATTATGAAGCATTTGGTCGCCATGGCGGAACAAAAGGGGTGCCACGGCAACTACAACGGAAATGGTGCCACGACAACATTCCGGGTGATCCAACAACTCATTGAGATGTCGGTGCAAGAGAAAATGTGGATGAACAGATCATGCGAGGATGGTGGGGGTGATCCCGGATTCCAGGTGTCCCACGAGTTGGCGACAAGGAAACGAGTGACAATTTGAACAGGGTGCAAAACATGAGCATCTCAAACATCGCAAGCATACGTTCACGGACGTCGCCTCGAGGTTATACCTTCGAAGCGTGCATTATCGGAGGGGTTCGAGTTCGATGCAGTGTAGGGGAAGTAGACATTCTCGGGACACCGAGGGAAGTAGTGGTTCATGTTCGTAGATGTTCGGGGTCACGACATGGAACTTGACGTCCACGGGGTCTTCAACGGTGGTCGTGGTACATGTTCCGTAGACGTTAGGGCGGTGTAGTGGTACACGTTCACAGAGTAGGTCGTACATGTCGTCGGTAGATGTTCACTTGACGGCCTTCAACGACTGTAGTTGTTCTCGTTTCGTCGTGGAAGTAGTTGCACATCTCATAGTGGTACTTGACAATCTCGGAGACGGCGGAAAACGAACTTGGCGGTCCCGTTACACGGTTCTTCGGAGATGGTAGTTGTACATGACCGTATATGTTCAGGGTCATCGGGGTACTTGTCGGTCGGGTCTTGATGGTCATGTTTTGCGACGGTAGTCGTGCTAGTCGGCGGTAGTGGAACTTGACGAATCCGAGGTCTTCAAGATCGACGGTAGTTGTACATCTCATAATGGAACTTAACGGATCCGAGGACTCCGGGCGTCGTGGTACTTTTCACATTCTGGAACCGAAGTGGTACTTGATAATATTCGGGACGGTGTTGGCGATTTCGGAGACACGGTATAGGGACTTGACGCAACACCGCGTAGTCGTCCTAGGGGCATCGGAGCTAGTTGGACTTGCCGGTCTTTACGATCTGAAGGGCACTTGGAGTCTTCGGTCATAGGTGCTTGGTAGGTCGTCGAGGTTGAGTGTGAGTTCATCGGAGCAGGGACTCCAGCGAAGGGAAAGGTGAAGGAAATATTCCCCAGAGGCAATAATAAAGTTATTATTTATTTCCTTATATCATGGTTTCCTTATATCATGGTAAATATTTATTATTCATGCTAGAATTGTATTAAACGGAAACATAATACATGTGTGAATACATAGACAAACAGTTTGTCACTAGTATGCCTCTACTTGACTAGCTCGTTGAATCAAAGATGGTTAAGTTTTCTAGCCATAGACATGAGTTGTCATTTGATTATGGGTCACATCATTAGAGAAAGATGTGATTGACTTGACCCATTCCGTTAGCATAGCACTTGATCGTTTAGTTTGTTGTTATTGCTTTCTTAATGACTTATACATGTTCCTATGACTATGAGATTATGCAACTCCCGTTTACCGGAGGAACACTTTGTGTGCTACCAAACGTCACAACGTAACTGGGTGATTATAAAGGTGCTCTACAGGTGCCTCCGAAGGTACTTGTTGGGTTGGCATATTTCGAGATTAGGATTTGTCACTCCGATTGTCGGAGAGGTATCTCTGGGCCCACTCAGTAATGCACATCACTATAAGCCTTTCAAGCATTGCAACTAATGAGTTAGTTGTGGGATGATGTGTTACGGAACGAGTAAAGAGACTTGCCGGTAACGAGATTGAACTAGGTATTGAGATACCGACGATCGAATCTCGGGCAAGTAACATACCTATGACAAAGGGAACAACGTATGTTGTTATGCGGTTTGACCGATAAAGATCTTCGTAGAATATGTAGGAGCCAATATGAGCATCCAGGTTCCGCTATTGGTTATTGATCAGAGACGTGTCTCGGTCATGTCTACATAGTTCTCGAACCCGTAGGGTCCGCACGCTTAAAGTTCGATGCCGGTTATATTATGAGTTTATGTGTTTTGATTTACTGAAGGAGTTCGGAGTCCCGGATGAGATCAGGGACATGACGAGGAGTCTCGAAATGGTCGAGATGTAAAGATCGATATATTGGACGACTATATTCGGACATCGGAAAAGTTCCGAGTGATTCAGGTATTTTCCGGAGTACCGGGGAGTTACGGGAATTCATATTGGGCCTTAATGGGCCATACGGGAAAGGAGAGAAAGGCCTCAAAGGGTGGCCGCACCCCTCCCCATGGGCTGGTCCGAATTGGACTAGGGAGGGGGGCGCCCCCTTCCTTCCTTCTCCTTTTCCCTTCCCTTTCCTTTCCTCCTACTCCTACTAGTTGGAAGGGCTCCTAGTTCTACTAGGAAAGGGGGAATCCTACTCCCGGTGGGAGTAGGACTCCCCTAGGGCGTGCCATAGAGAGGCCGGCCCTCCCCCTCTTCCACTCCTTTATATACGGGGGCAGTGGGCACCCCAAAGACACAACAATTGATCTCTTGATCTCTTAGCCGTGTGCGGTACCCCTCTCCACCATAATCCACCTCGGTCATATCATAGTGGTGCTTAGGCGAAGCCCTGCGTCGGTAGAACATCATCATCTTCACCACGCTGTCATGCTGACAAAACTCTCCCTCAAAGCTTGGCTGGATCGGAGTTCGAGGGACGTCATCAAGTTGAATGTGTGCATAACTCGGAGGTGCCGTGCCTTTGGTACTTGATCGGTCGGATCGTGAAGACGTACAACTACATCAACCGCGTTGCGCTAACGCTTCCGCTTTCGATCTACGAGGGTACGTGGACAACACTCTCCCCTCTCGTTGCTACGCATCACCATGATCTTGCGTGTGCGTAGGAATTTTTGAAATTACTACGTTCCTCAACAGTGGCATCAGAGCCTGGTTTTATGCGTTGATGTAATATGCACGAGTAGAACCCAAGTGAGTTGTGGGCGATATAAGTCATACTGCTTACCAGCATGTCACACTTTGGTTCGGCGGTATTGTTGGATGAAGCGGCCCGGACCGACATTACGCGTATGCTTACGCGAGACTAGTTTTACCGCCGTGCTATGCACACAGGACTAGCGGGTGTCAGTTTCTCCAACTTTAGTTGAACCGAGTGTGGCTACGCTCGGTCCTTGAGAAGGTTAAAACAGCACCAACTTGACAAACTATCGTTGTGGTTTTGATGCGTAGGTAAGAACGGTTCTTGCTAAGCCCGTAGCAGCCACGTAAAACTTGCAACAGCCAAGTAGAGGACGTCTAACTTGTTTTTGCAGGGCATGTTGTGATGTGATATGGTCAAGATGTGATGAGATATAAGTTGTTGTATAAGACGATCATGTTTTGTTGAAGTTATCGGCAACTGGCAGAAGCCTTATGGTTGTCTCTTTATTGCATAAGATGCAAGCGCCAAATAATTGCTTTACAATTATCGCTATGCGATAGCAATAGTTGCAAGAGCAATAGTTGGCGAGACGACCATGTGAAGACACATTGATATAGATCAAGATGATGGAGATCATGGTGTCATGCCGGTGACGATGGAGATCATGACGATGCTTTGGAGATAGAGATCTAAGGCACAAGATGATGATGGCCATATCATGTCACATATTTTGATTGCATGTGATGTTTATGTTTTATGCATCTTATCTTGCTTTAATTGACAGTAGCATTATAAGATGATCTCTCACTAAATTTCAAGATAAAAGTGTTCTCCCTCAGTATGCACCGTTGCCAAAGTTCGTCGTGCCCAGACACCACGTGATGATCGGGTGTGATAAGCTCTACGTCCATCTACAACGGGTGCAAGCCAGTTTTGCACACGCAGAATACTCAGGTTAAACTTGACGAGCCTAGCATATGCAGATATGGCCTCGGAACACTGAGACCGAAAGGTCGAGCGTGAATCATATAGTAGATATGATCAACATAGTGATGTTCACCATTGAAAACTACTCCATTTCACGTGATGATCGGTTATGGTTTAGTTGATTTGGATCACGTGATCACTTAGAAGATTAGAGGGATGTCTTTCTAAGTGGGAGTTCTTAAGTAATATGATTAATTGAACTTAAATTTATCATGAACTTAGTCCTGGTAGTATTAGCATATCTATGTTGTAGATCAATAGCTCGCGTTTAGCTCCCCTGTTTTATTTTTGATATGTTCCTAGAGAAAACTAAGTTGAAAGATGTTAGTAGCAATGATGCGGATTGGATCCGTGATCTGAGGTTTATCCTCATTGCTGCACAGAAGAATTATGTCCTTAATGCACCGCTAGGTGACAGACCTATTGCAGGAGCAGATGCAGACGTCATGAACGTTTGGCTAGCTCAATATGATGACTACTTGATAGTTTAGTGCACCATGCTTAACAGCTTAGAATCGGGACTTCAAAGACGTTTTGAACGTCATGGATCATATGGATGTTCCAGGAGTTGAAGTTAATATTTCAAGCAAATACCCGAGTTGAGAGATATGAAGTCTCCAACAAGTTCTATAGCTAAAAGATGGAGGAGAATAGCTCAAGCAGTGAGCATGTGTTCAGATTGTCTGGGTACTACAATCGCTTGAATCAAGTGGGAGTTAATCTTCTAGATAAAATAGTGATTGACAGAATTCTCTAGTCACCATCACCAAGTTAGTAGAACTTCGTGATGAACTATAGTATGCAAGGGATGATGAAAACGATTCCTGAGCTTTTCATGATGATGAAATCGATGAAGGTAGAAATCAAGAAAGAGCATCAAGTGTTGATGATTAACAAGACCACTAGTTTCAAGAAAAGGGCAAAGGGAAAGAAAGGGAACTTCAAGAAGAACGGCAAGCAAGTTGCTGCTCAAGTGAAGAAGCCCAAGTCTGGTCCTAAGCCTGAGACTAAGTGCTTCTACTGCAAAGGGACTGGTCACTGGAAGTGGAACTGCCCCAAGTATTTGGCGGATAAGAAGGATGGCAAAGTGAACAAAGGTATATTTGATATACAGATTATTGATGTGTATTTTACTAGTGTTCGTAGCAACCCCTCGGTATTTGATACTGGTTCAGTTGCTAAGAGTAGTAACTCGAAACGGGAGTTGCAGAATGAACAGAGACTAGTTAAGGGTGAAGTGACGATGTGTGTTGGAAGTGGTTCCAAGATTGATATGATCATCATCGCACACTCCCTATACTTTCGGGATTAGTGTTGAACCTAAATAAGTGTTATTTGGTGTTTGCGTTGAGCATGAATATGATTTGATCATGTTTATTGCAATACGGTTATTCATTTAAGTAAGAGAATAAATTGTTGTTCTGTTTACATGAATAAAACCTTCTATGGTCATACACCCAATGAAAATGGTTTGTTGGATCTCGATCGTGGTGATACACATTCTCATAATATTGAAGCCAAAAGATGCAAAGTTAATAATGATAGTGCAACTTATTTGTGGCACTGCCGTTTAGGTCATATTGGGTGTAAAGCGCATGAAGAAAATCCATGCTGATGGGATTTTGGAATCACTTGATTATGAATCAGTTGATGCTTGCGAACCGTGCCTCATGGGCAAGATGACTAAGACTCCATTCTCTGGAACAATGGAGCAAGCAACTGACTTATTGGAAATAATACATACTGATGTATGCAGTCCGATGAATGTTGAGGCTCGTGGCGGGTATCGTTATTTTCTGACCTTCACAGATGATTTGAGCAGATATGGGTATATCTACTTGATGAAACATAAGTCTGAAACATTTGAAAAGTTCAAAAACCTTCAGAGTGAAGTGGAAAATCATCGTGACAAGAAAATAAAGTTTCTACGATCTGATCGCAGAGACAAATATTTGAGTTACGAGTTTGGTCTTCAATTAAAACAATGTGGAATAGTTTCACAAAATCGTGCCACCTGGAACACCACAACATAATGGTGTGTCCGAACATCATAACCGTACTATTGTTGGATATAGTGCACTATATGATGTTTCTTATCGATCAACCACTATAGTTTTGAGGTTATGCATTAGAGACAGCTACATTCACATTAAATAGGGCACCATCTAAATCCGTTGAGACGACATCGTATGAACTATGGTTTGGCAAGAAACCTAAGCTGTCGTTTCTTAAACTTTTAGGTTGCAATGCTTATGTGAAAAAGTTTCAACATGATAAGCTCAAACCCAAATCGGAGAAGTGCGTCTTCATAGGATACCCAAAAGAAAATGTTGGGTACACCTTCTATCACAGATCCGAAGGCATGATATTCATTGCTGAGAATGGATCCTTTCTAGAGAAGGAGTTTCTCTCGAAAGAAGTGAGTGGGAGGAAAGTAGAACTTGATGAGGTAACTGTACCTGCTCCCTTATTGGAAAGTAGTTCATCACAGAAATCTGTTCCTGTGACTACTACACCAATTAGTGAGGAAGCTAATGATGATGATCATGTAACTTCAGATCAAGTTACTACCGAACCTCGTAGGTAAACCAGAGTGAGATCCGCACCAGAGTGGTACGGTAATCCTGTTCTGGAGGTCATGTTACTTGACCATGACGAGCCTACGAACTATGAGGAAGCGATGATGAGCCCAGATTCCGCGAAATGGCTTGAGGCCATGAAATCTGAGATGAGATCCATGTATGAGAACAAAGTATGGACTTTGATTGACTTGCCCAATGATCGGCGAGCCATTGAGATTAAATGGATCTTCAAGAGGAAGACGGACGCTGATAGTAGTGTTACTATCTACAAAGCTAGAATTGTCGCAAAAAGGTTTTCGACAAGTTCAAGGTGTTGACTACGATGAGAGTTTCTCACTCGTATCTATGCTTAAGTCTGTCCGAATCATGTTAGCAATTGCCGCATTTTATGAAATCTGGCAAATGGATAAACAAAACTGCATTCTTTAATGGATTTATTAAAGAAGAGTTGTATATGATGCAACCAGAAGGTTTTGTCAATCCTAAAGGTACTAACAAAATATGCAAGCTCCAACGATCCATCTATGGACTGGTGCAAGCATCTCGGAGTTGGAATATACGCTTTGATAAGTTGATCAAAGCATATAGTTTTATACAGACTTGCGGTGAAGCCTGTATTTACAAGAAAGTGAGTGGGAGCACTACAGCATTTCTGATAAGTATATGTGAATGACATATTGTTGATCGGAGATAATGTAGAATTATTCTGGAAAGCATAAAGGAATGTTTGAAAGGAGTTTTTCAAAGAAAGACCTCAGTGAAGCTGCTTACATATTGAGCATCAAGATCTATAGAGATAGATCAAGACGCTTGATAAGTTTTTCAATGAGTACATACCTTGACAAGATTTTGAAGTGATTCAAAATGGATCAGTCAAAGAAAGAGTTCTTGCCTGTGTTACAAGGTGTGAAACTGAGTAAGACTCAAAACCCGACCACAGCAGAAGATAGAGAGAGAATGAAAGTCATTCCCTATGCCTTAGCCATAGGTTCTATAAAGTATGCCATGCTGTGTACCAGACCTATTGTATACCCTGCCCTATGTTTGGCAAGGGAGTACAATAGTGATCTAGGAGTAGATCACTAGACATTGGTCAAAATTATCCTTAGTGGAATAAGGATATGTTTCTCGATTATGGAGGTGACAAAAGGTTCGTCGTAAAGGGTTACGTCGATGCAAGTTTTGACACTGATCCAGATGACTCAAAGTCTCAATCTGGATACATATTGAAAGTGGGAGCAATTAGCTAGAGTAGCTCCGTGCAGAGCATTGTTGACATATAAATTTGCAAAATACACAAGGATCTGAATGTGGCAGACCCATTGACTAAACTTCCCTCACAAGCAAAACATGATCACACCTTAGTACTCTTTGGGTATTAATCACATAGAGATGTGAACTAGATTATTGGCTCTAGTAAACCCTTTGGGTGTTGGTCACATGACGATATGAACTATGGGTGTTAATCACATGGTGGATGTGAACTATTGATGTTAAATCACATGGCGATGTGAACTAGATTATTAACTCTAGTGCAAGTGGGAGACTGAAGGAAATATGCCCTAGAGGCAATAATAAAGTTATTATTTATTTCCTTATATCATGGTAAATGTTTATTATTCATGCTAGAATTGTATTAAATGGAAACATAATAAATGTGTGAATACATAGACAAACAGTATGTCACTAGTATGCCTCTACTTGACTAGCTCGTTGAATCAAAGATGGTTAAGTTTCCTAGCCATAGACATGAGTTGTCATTTGATTAATGGGGTCACATCATTAGAGAATGATGTGATTGAGTTGACCCATTCCGTTAGCATAGCACTTGATCATTTAGTTTGTTGCTATTGCTTTCTTCATGACTTATACATGTTCCTATGACTATGAGATTATGCAACTCCCGTTTACCGGAGGAACACTTTGTGTGCTACCAAACGTCACAACGTAACTGGGTGATTATAAAGGTGCTCTACAGGTGTCTCCGAAGGTACTTGTTGGGTTGGCGTATTTCGAGATTAGGATTTGTCACTCCGATTGTCGGAGAGGTATCTCTGGGCCCACTCGGTAATGCACATCACTATAAGCCTTGCAAGCATTGCAACTAATGAGTTAGTTGCGAGATGATGTGTTACGGAACGAGTAAAGAGACTTGCCGGTAATGAGATTGAACTAGGTATTGAGATACCGACGATCGAATCTCGGGCAAGTAACATACCGATGACAAAGGGAACAACGTATGTTGTTATGCGGTTTGACCGATAAAGATCTTCGTAGAATATGTAGGAGCCAATATGAGCATCCAGGTTCCACTATTGGTTATTGATCGGAGATGTGTCTCGGTCATGTCTACATAGTTCTC
Source organism: Triticum aestivum (assembly GCF_018294505.1). Taxonomy (NCBI): domain Eukaryota; kingdom Viridiplantae; phylum Streptophyta; class Magnoliopsida; order Poales; family Poaceae; genus Triticum; species Triticum aestivum. The sequence goes on along the minus strand of NC_057800.1, from coordinate 154,638,944 downwards.
GAACCCGTAGGGTCCGCACGCTTAAAGTTCGATGACAGTTATATTATGAGTTTATGTGTTTTGATGTACCGAAGTAGTTCGGAGTCCTGGATGAGATCAGGGACATGACGAGGAGTCTCGAAATGGTCGAGACGTAAAGATCGATATATTGGATGACTATATTTGGACATCGGAAAGGTTCCGAGTGATTCGGGTATTTTCGAGAGTACCGGGGAGTTACGGGAATTCATATTGGGCCTTAATGGGCCATACGGGAAAGGAGAGAAAGGCCTCAAAGGGTGGCCGCACCCCTCCCCATGGGCTTGTCCGAATTGGACTAGGGAGGGGGGCGCCCCCTTCCTTCCTTCTCCTTTTCCCTTCCCTTTCCTTTCCTCCTACTCCTACTACTTGGAAGGGCTCCTAGTTCTACTAGGAAAGGGGGAATCCTACTCCCGGTGGGAGTAGGACTCCCCTAGGGCACGCCATAGAGAGGGCCGGCCCTCCCCCTCCTCCACTCCTTTATATACGGGGGCAGGGGGCACCCCAAAGACACAACAATTGATCTCTTGATCTCTTAGCCGTGTGTGGTGCCCCTCGGTCATATCGTAGTGGTGCTTAGGCGAAGCCCTGCGTTGGTAGAACATCATCATCGTCACCATGCCGTCGTGCTGACGGAACTCTTCCTCAAAGCTCGGCTGGATCGGAGTTCGAGGGACGTCATCGAGTTGAACGTGTGCATAACTCGGAGGTGCCGTGCGTTCGGTACTTGATCGGTTGGATCGTGAAGACGTACGACTACATCAACCGCGTTGTGCTAATGCTTCCGCTTTCGGTCTACGAGGGTACATGGAGAACACTCTCCCCTTTCGTTGCTATGCATCACCATGATCATGCGTGTGCGTAGGAATTTTTTGAAATTACTACGTTCCCCAACAAAAGGGAGGCGGCGACCTGCTGTTGACGGCGCTCCGGCGAGATGGCGACGGACTTGGGGTGCAGGGGCGCCAAGGCCTGAGCTGCTGCTGTTCGATGTAGAGAAAGGAAGCCAGGGGACGCGGAGGAGGCCGGGACCACGGGGAGGCATCATGGCTCGGTGATGCTAATGACCTCGCGGCCATGCCGGGCGACGGGCGCGGCTTGGGGAGGCGCAGGGGACAACGGCGGCAGGGCACCAGCAGGGCGAGGAAGAGGTCGGGCGTCGGGGAGGCAGGCACTCTGGTGAGATGGTGATGGTGCTGCCACAGCGGAGGAGCTGCGAGGAGGGAGAGGGCGGAGGACGGAGCAGGTCCGGCGAGGAAGATGCAGGGGACGCCCAGCAGGCTATGGTGCCCGGCGTCCCTGGCAACGTTGCAGGGCGGCGAGCTCAGCCCTCGCGGTGATGGTGGAGGAGAGCAGGGGACGGGATCGTGCAGAGGAGCGAGAGGGAGGAGGAGGTGTAGTGGATCAGGACCCATGGCAGTTGCGGGCGTGCTGGCGTCGGGGAGGAGTGTTGAGATGAGGGAGAGTGGGGGGATCGAGGGCGAAGCCCTGTGCGTGTGCGGCGGCGCAGGAGGAGAACGAAGGGAGAGGGAGAAGGGATCTAAGGAGCGGGCTCCCTGACGGCTAGGGTAAGAATTAGGGGTTCGAGAGAGAGATGGGCCGACCTTGCTGGGCCTAGTGGCCGGCTGGGCCTGGGTGCAACCTTCCTCTCTCTCATATACTCCTTAGAAGAAAGAAGGAAGAAAAAAGAGAGAAGAAAAATGAAGGAGATGGTTAGTGAACGAATTTGAGCAAGAGGTTAAATTTCTTGGACTCACACAAAATGTGTTGATCCAAGAAATTAGGAATGACCAAGATTGAAAGAATAAATTCAAATTTCTTTGAATTTAATTCAAAAGGTTTGAACTAGGACAGGTTTTTCGAAGTGCCAAAAATGTTGAGAATTTAGGTGGAGCTCCGGAAAAAGATAAAAGAATTTATGGGTGAAGTTTGAGGAGCAAACTCGAAGCAGAAAAGACATGTGATTATTTGCAAGTGTGTTATAGGTGATACGAAACTAATGGAATATTTCATTATAGCTCCCTATAATATTGGGATGATATGTTATAAAGAGAAGTCACCCTTCCCTCGATTTAAATGGATCAAAGATCCACACAAATTATTTAGTGGGTTTTAAACGGGTTGCATGATGACATGATGACATGATGCAAGGCACATGATGCAAAGGGGAAAGCAACAAGAAAAACAAAACACATGACGAAACCCGGAATCCATGGATGGCATCTGAATCTCCGGTCTTGGGGCGTTACACCCATTGACTAAGCCTCTCTCACAAGCAAAACATGATCACACCTTAGTACTCTTTGGGTGTTAATAACATGGAAATGTGAACTAGATTATTGACTCTAGTAAACTCTTTGGGAGTTAGTCACATGGTGATGTGAACTACGGGTGTTAATCACATAATGATGTGAACTAGATTACTGACTCTATTGCAAGTGGGAGAATTGTAACACCCCGGATGTAACTTTCCCAATTTGTACTCCAACTCTTGCCGTTTCTGGCCTTAAGTTATATTTATTTCCTCGGGTTCGGGTTTTTGTCTCCGTGTGTTGTTGTCGTTGTCATGCATCTCATATCATGTCATCATGTGCATTGCATTTGCATACGTGTTCGTCTCATGCATTCGAGCATTTTCCCCGTTCTCCGTTTTGCATTCCGGCGTTTCGTTCTCCTTCGGTGGTTATTTCTAGCTTTCTTTCGTGTGTGGGGATTAAACATTTCCGGATTGGACCGAGACTTTCCAAGCGGCCTTGGTTTACTACCGGTAGACCGCCAGTCAAGTTTCATACCATTTGGACTTCGTTTGATACTCCAACGGCTAACCGAGGGACCGAAAAGGCCTCGTGTGTGTTGCAGCCCAACACCCCTCCAATTTGGCCCAAAACCCACCAAACTCTGCTCCATCATCTAGAGCGTTCGATCACGATCGCGTGGGAGAAAACCGTACCTCATTTGGACTCTCCTAACTCCCTCTATACATATATATATACCTCCCCCTTCTAAAAATCCCGGATCCCCTCCATCCCTAACCTCAGATCCATTTCCACCCGCCGCCGCCGGACAAAGGCGCCACCGACGGACGTGTCCGCCCGCCGTGTCTTCTGCCACGTGTCGCCACCGGGTTCGCGGAGGCGCCGCACCCACAACCCCGCGCTCCGGCCCGCCGGGCCCAGGTGGGGCCCTCCCGGCCCAGCGCGCCGCCGCCCATCACCGACAGCCGTCGCCGCCCCTCTCCTCCCGATCCGGCCGCCGCGCTCCTCCCAGCCCCGCCGCGCCATCGCCGGAGATCTCGCCGGCGCGAGATCGCCGTCACCCGAGCTCGCCGGCCCGGCCACCGCACGCCACCGCCGCGCCCTCCAGCCGCTCCGCCGCCTCCCCGCCTCGCCTCCGGCCAGATCCAGCCGCGGGAGAGCCAGATCTGGCGATCCCCTCCACTCCGGCCACCGTCCGCGCCATCTCCGGCGAGCAGCGCCGCTGCCTCGGTTCGCGTGCCGGGTCAACCCTAGATCCGAAGGTCGAAATTTCTTCTAAGTCCCTGTAATTTTTCAGTCCAAGTGCTCATGTTCGTAGCTCCGTAACTTTGCATCCGTAGCTCCGATTCATGCATATAGCATATCAAAGTGTTCACCTCAGAGAGTGCATCATTTCATTCCAGTGCATCATTTTCATTTGAGCTCATCTTGATGCCCGAAATGCTGTTAGAAGAGGGCTACTTGAGATAATTGTCAGATCTGCTACTCCGTTTAGCTTTTTGTCATTTTTGCCATGATTAATGTGTGCATGATATGCCCATGAGTTCTACATATGTTTTGTTAAGGGTTTTGTCATGTTTCCAGAGGTGCAACCGATGTATTTTTGTGATGTGTGTGGTGACTTATGCAAGCTTGCAAAGTGGTGCACTTGCTAATTCTGTTTTCAGGGACTTAGTAATTTCACTAAGTCCTGGAGCTGTTTATCTCATGATGCCATATGTTCATGTTGTTTCCTAGTGATCCGTGCCTCTTTTGAGGATGATCAGTAAGGATGTTTTGTTAATATTGTAGTGCTCTATCCATCCATGTCTTTGTTTGCAATTATGGAGCACCCTAGCTTGAGTCAATCGAGCTCTACTTTTGCTACTTTGTGAATCTGGGCAGATTGTCAACTTGTTTGCAATTTTGCCGATGATGTTGTAGTTGATCCGTGCATGCTATGCTATTGTTCTTGCCATGTCTAGCTTGAATTTTGTGCCTTCTTGATGGGTGTATGCTTGTCTTGCCATGACTTGCACCGTAGTGAGTGCATCGAGCTCGTAAACATGCCTACTTGAGTTATATTTCAGCATGTGTCCAGTTTTCACTAAGTCTGAAAACTGATTATGTTTTTGCTATGTTCACATGCTTGCAATTGTATTTTCTGATCCCTTTTGGCTCAAGGTCACTAAGGGACTTTTGTTAAGCTCTTTGAGTAGCTCCATGCCATGCTTTACTTTGCCATGTTCAGGTCCTGTAGCATGTAGTTTTGTTGCTCCGAAGAGGGCTACCTGATCTGAAATTCCAGACAAGTGTTAATTTCACTAAGTCTGAGATCTGTTTGCCATATGCATTTTTGCCATGCTTGTTTGAACCTGTTAATGGATGAATTGGCCGTAGCTCAGTGCTAGACTTTTGTTAAGCATCTTGTGTGCATCCCTGCCATGTATTTTGTTGTCATGTTTGGTTGCTGTAGCATGTTCATCTCATTGCATTTAGATGCCTACTTGCTGTAAATCGCAGACCGGTGTCATTTTTGAATCGCTTGCCATTTCCAAACCGTAACTCCGATTCCGGCGTTCTTTATATCGTTTTCAAGCGATTTCATCTCATCTTTCCAGTGGCACACTTGGATTTCCATGTTGAGGCCAGGTTCATGCATTTCCTGTCATATCTTGCATTTTGCATCCCGCATCGCATCCCGCATAGCATATCATCTTTGCATTGTGTTGTTTGAGTTTGCACGTGGTTGATTGTATCCTTGTTGCTTGTTTGTCTTGTTTGGGTAGAGCCGGGAGACGAGTTCGCTAATGAGGAGCCCGTTGAGTTTGCTTTCGAGGATCCAGTCAACTCTGACAACTGTGCAGGCAAGATGATCATACCCTCGAAATCACTACTATCTTTGCTATGCTAGTTTGCTCGCTCTTTTGCTATGCCAATGCTACGATGCCTACCACTTGCTTGCAAGCCTCCCAAATTGCCATGTCAAACCTCTAACCCACCATTGTCCTAGCAAACCGTTGATTGGCTATGTTACCGCTTTGCTCAGCCCCTCTTATAGCGTTGCTAGTTGCAGGTGAAGATTGGAGGCCGTTCCTTGTTGGAACATTTATTTACTTGTTGGGATATCATTATATTGCCATGTTATCTTAATGCATCTATATACTTGGTAAAGGGTGGAAGGCTCGGCCTCTCGCCTAGTGTTTTGTTCCACTCTTGCCGCCCTAGGTTTCGTCATATCGGTGTTATGTTCCCGGATTTTGCGTTCCTTACGCGGTTGGGTTATAATGGGAACCCCTTGATAGTTTCGCCTTGATTAAAGCTTTTCCAGCAATGCCCAACCTTGGTTTTACCATTCGCCACCTAGCCTCTTTTTCCCTTGGGTTACCGGAGCCCAAGGGTCATCTTATTTTAACCCCCCCCGGGCCAGTGCTCCCTCTGAGTGTTGGTCCGAACCGTGCAGCCTGCGGGGCCACCTAGGGGAAACTCGAGGGTTGGTTTTACTCGTAGCTTGATCTATCTGAGTGTGCCCTGAGAACGAGATATGTGCAACTCCTATCGGGATTTGTCGGCACATTCAGGCGGTGTTGCTGGTCTTGTTTTAACCTGTCGAAGTGTCTTGAATTACCGAGATACCGAGTCTGATCGGAACGTCTTGGGAGGAGGTCTATTCCTTCGTTGACCGTGAGAGCTTGTCATGGGCTAAGTTGGGACTCGCCTGCAGGGATTTGAACTTTTGAAAGCCATGCCCGTGGTTATGGGCAGATGGGAATTTGTTAATGTCCGGTTGTAGATAACTTGAACCTTAATTAATTAAAATGAATCAACTAAGAGTGTTACCGTGATGGCCTCTTCTCGGCGGAGTCCGGGAAGCGGACACGGTGTTGGAGTAATGTTTGCGCAGGTTGCTCTCTAGTTTCTCGCTCGCGCTTTGCCTCCTCTTCTCGCTCTCTTTTGCGAATAAGTTAGCCACCATACTTGCTAGTCGCTTGCTGCAGCTCCACTCATATTTTACCTTGCCATACCTATAAGCTTAAATAGTCTTGATCGCGAGGGCGCGAGATTGCTGAGTCCCTGTGGCTCACAGATTACTATTACACCAGATGCAGGGCCTGATGATTCCGCTCCAGGAGACGCGTATGAGCTCAAGTGGGAGTTCGACGAAGACTCTCAACGTTACTATGTTTCCTTTCCCGATGATCAGTAGTGGTGCCCAGTTGGGGGTGAACGGGACCGTTGTCGCTTGTTGGGTTTCTCTTTTATTTTGGCGCCGTAGTCGGGCCGTGAGTGTTTGGATGATGTAGTGTTATTTATGTACTTGATTGACGTGGCGAGTGTAAGCCAACTATGTTATCTCCCCTTTATTATTCATATTACATGGGATGTTGTGAAGATTGCCTAACTTGCGACATATGCCTTCAATGCGATTATGTCTCTAAGTCGTGCCTCGACACGTGGGAGCTATAGTCGCATCGAGGGTGTTACAAGTTGGTATCAGAGCCTTCCCCGACCTTAGGAGCCCCATTGCTTGATCGTTTTTAGCGGCCGAGTTGTGTCTAGAAAAATGTTTTGAGTCATTTAGGAATTATATATCAGAGAGTTTAGGAATTCTTTTTACTTCCCAGTCTCCTCATCGCTCTGGTAAGGCATCCTGACGTAGAGTTTTGACTCTTCTCTTCTCAAATTTCACTAAAATTTTTTTAGGATCACGCGGGTATCTTGGAATCGTTCCGATGGTTTTATGATGAGAACATTGTCTTGGTGCCTCCTGTCAGGGGTTTAGTGGAAGTGTCCCGGGGAGTTGAGCTCTGAGGTGTTGTCATCATAATTTTATCGTTGCAGTTCTGGAATACCTGAGTTTAGTACGCCGACATCGAAAATCTCTTTTATGCAGTTCGTTGGTGAGATAACCTCGACGCCACCCAGTACTGGGGCGGGAGTTCGGGAGTATCGCCATAACTTGTATAACGGATGCTTTTCGAAGGTTGAGGTAGATGGTTTCCGAAGGTTTCTTGGTTATGTGTTGAAGGATGGATACAGCTGGATGTAGGATTTGCTAGTTTGGGTGAGATATTATGCTTCCCCTGTATCCCCAACACCTGATTGCATAACCGGAAAGGTTCGGGAGTTTCATAGGTGGGAATTCTAGTAGCTCTAGTTCTTCTTCCACGGATATTGGTTTGAGATTGGGATTTCTTACCGATTATTCGTTCTTGATCCGTACCTTGTTGATTTATTTCTCTACCTTAATTCTACGTGGCTTCTCAATTTATGGATATGTGACCATTTCAAGAGGAATGCATTCGTTCATTTTGTTCGGATGTGAAGACTATATGTTGCAATTTTCATTCCGTTGGATTCAGCTTCAATATTTGTCTATCAATGTGCTAATGGTGGTCAACCTCTTCAGGATGGCTCCTCCAACGCGCACGACTCCGAATCCTGATCCGCCACCACCTCCACCTCCTCCTGAGGCATGGCAAGCTGTGATGGCCGCAACCAATGCAAACACACAGTTGATCATGCAAATTCTTCAAGAGCGCAATCAAGGCAACCAAGGGAATCAAGGCAGCAATCAGAGTCACTTTGCTACACTCAACCAGTTCCTTGCTAACGGGCCAAAGACTTTCAGCAATTGTGTTGAGGCAACCGATGCTGACGATTGGCTTGTGGATCTGTGCAAGCATTTCGAGTGCAGTAACGTCAGGCCTGAGGACTTTGTTAAGTTCGCTTCCTTCCAACTCAAAGATCAAGCTGCTGAATGGTTCCAGCAGTACAAAGACTCCAGAGGTGGACGTGTTATCACTTGGGATGATTTACGTCGAGATTTTCGAGCTCATCATATTCCCCAGAGCGTGGTTGAAAGCAAGCGTGAGGAATTCCGCAACCTGAAGCAAGGCTCTTTGTCTGTCTATGACTACAACAAGTTGTTCCAGAAGCTCGCCCGCTTTGCCAAGCAGGACGTCCCTGATGAGAAGAGCATGATATATCAGTTCAGGGGTGGTCTCAGAGAAGAAATTCAGCTAGCTCTTGTTCTCTTCGAGCCCTTGAGATACGATGAGTTCTACAACATGGCATTGAAGCAAGAGGCTGCTCAGTTGAGGTGTGATGCTTCCAAGAAGCGAGTCAGAGATGTTACTCCTTCTTCCTCTACTCAAGTGGCCAAGTAGCACAAGTTTTGGCTTCCTCCTCCTCCGTTCCGTCAGCCGTTTCAGCAGAAGAGCAAAGGTGGCAATGGTTCTTCCCACCCACCCAACCCTGGCTTTCAAAACAAGACTTCGTCTCAAGCTCCAAGATCGAGTGCTCCGTATCACCGTCCGCTTTCAGAGGTCACGTGCAACAAGTGCCAACAGAAGGGTCACTATGCCAACAAGTGTTTCAACCAGAGGCGTCTTCCTCCTCCTCCTCCTGTCAGATCGGCAAGTACAGCTGTGGTCAAGCATAACCCCAAGCACGCCAAGGTCAATTTTATGAATGCAGCTCAGGCAGAGGATTCTTCAGATGTCATCATGGGTAACCTTCCTGTTAATGATATTCCTGCAAGAGTTCTTTTTTACACGGGTGCATCGCATTGTTTCATGTCAAAGCCATTTTTTACCAAGCATGAGTTCGTTTCTTCTCATTTGGGTAAACAAATGGATATCGTTTCTCCTGGCAAACGTTTGATTGCTAGTCTGGAGGTGCCAGATGTTACTATCACCTTGGGCGACTACAAGTTCCTTTCTTCCCCAATGGTTCTTGGTAACTCGGATATTGATCTTATTCTCGGAATGGATTGGCTTTCTAAGCACAAGGCTCAGCTTGATTGTGCAGCCAGGCAGATTCAATTGACTCATTTGTCTGAGGATGTAATTGTCTTTGCCGCTTATGATGATACCATCCGTCTATTTTCTCTCAATGAGAAGGGTCAATTGGATGCCATCTCTCAAATTCCAGTCGTTTGCGAATATCAAGACGTCTTTCCAGAAGAGCTTCCAGGAATGCCTCCGCACCAGCCAGTTGAATTCGTTATTGATCTTGAGCCTGGCACGGAACCTGTGTGCAAGCGTCCTTACAAGCTCGGACCTGAAGAGTTGAAGGAGCTGAAGAAGCAACTCGATATTCAAGAGAAAATGGGTCTCATCCAGCCTAGTTCTTCTCCGTGGGGTTGTGGTGTTCTTTCTATGAAGAAGAAGGATGGAACGGACCGACTTTGTGTTGATTACCGTCCATTGAACAAGAAGACCATCAAGAACAAATACCCACTTCCCAACATCAATGAGCTGTTCGAACAACTCAAAGGTGCTCGAGTATTCTCCAAGCTTGATCTCCGTATGGGTTATCATCAGATTCATATCCGTGAGCAAGATATTCCCAAGACGGCTTTCAGGACAAGCTTTGGATCATATGAATACACTGTCATGTCTTTTGGCCTCGTCAACGCTCCTTTGACGTTCTCTCGCATGATGAACTTCATCTTCAACACCTACACCAATGACTTCGTTTTGGTCTATCTCGACGACATTCTGGTTTTCTCCAAGAACAAGGAAGATCATGCCAAGAACTTGCGTTTGGTTCTTGATAAGCTCAGAGAACATCAGTTCTACGCCAAGTTCTCCAAGTGTGAATTTTGGCTCGATGAGGTTCTTTATCTTGGTCATATCATCTCTGCCAAGGGCATTGCCGTGAATCCTAAGAAGATGTCTGCAATTGTGAATTGGGAACCTCCTCAGAACGTGAAGCAACTCCGTAGCTTCCTCAGTCTCGCAAGCTATTGCCGAAGATTCGTTGAAAACTTTTCTAAGATCGCGAAGCCTCTCTCAAATCTTCTCCAGAAGCACGTCAAGTACGTTTGGTCTCCGGAGTGTGACATTGCTTTCAACACTTTGAAAGAGAAATTGATCACCGCTCCAGTTCTGACTCCACCTGATGAATCCAAACCGTACGAGGTCTTTTGTGATGCCTCTCTCCAAGGTCTTGGCGCGGTATTGATGCAAGAGAAGAAAGTTGTTGCTTATACATCTCGCCAGTTGAAGCCTAATGAGAAGAACTACCCCACTCATGATCTCGAGTTGGCAGCAGTTGTGCATGCTCTTTTGACTTGGAGACATCTTCTATTGGGAAGAAAAGTGGACATTTTCACTTATCACAAGAGTCTCAAGTACATCTTCACTCAGCCTAATCTCAACCTTAGGAAAACTCGATGGGTCGAAATGATTCAAGAGTATAATCCGAGTATTGAGTATACTCCAGGCAAGGCCAATGTGATTGCTGACGCATTGAGCAGAAAGGCCTACTGCAACAGTCTGATTCTCAAGCCTTATCAACCCGAGCTTTGTGAAGCTTTCCGCAAACTTAATCTGCAAGTTGTTCCTCAAGGTTTCCTCGCCAACCTTCAAGTCTCTCCTACCTAGGAAGACCAGATTCGCCAAGCCCAGCTTCTTGATGCTATGGTGAAAAAGGTGAAGATTGGGATTGCCAAGAGTCAATCCAAGTACAAGTGCTACCGCCTTGATGACAAGGACACTCTCTTCTTCGAGGATCGTATTGTTGTACCCAAAGGTGACCTTCGTAAAGTGATCATGAACGAGGCTCACAATTCTCTCCTCTCCATCCACCCTGGGAGCACGAAGATGTATCAGGACCTTAAGCAAGCTTATTGGTGGACTTGAATGAAGCGCGAGATCGCTCAATTTGTGAATGAATGTGATGTGTGTAGAGGAGTGAAGGCAGAACACCAAAGGCCAGCAGGTCTCCTCTAACCTCTTGCCATTCCAGAATGGAAGTTTAACCACATTGAAATGGACTTCGTGACTGGGTTTCCAAAGTCCAAGCGTGGCAATGATGCTATATTCGTTGTCATCGACAAACTCACTAAAGTGGCTCACTTTCTGCCTATCAAAGAGTCGATCATTGCAGCTCAATTGGCGGAACTCTATACCTCTCGTATTGTCTCTCTGCACGGTATTCCACAAGTGATCTCTTCAGACCGTGGCAGCATCTTTACATCGAAGTTTTGGGATTCTTTTCAGAAGGCCATGGGCACTAACATCCGCTTCAGCACGGCTTTCCATCCTTAAACTAGCGGTCAAGTCGAGCGTGTCAACCAGATTCTTGAAGATATGCTTAGGGCTTGTGTGATCTCCTTCGACATGAAGTGGGAGGATTGTCTTCCTTATGCTGAATTCTCCTACAACGACAGTTTTCAAGCAAGTTCAGGCAAGGCCCCTTTTGAAATTCTGTATGGCAGGAAGTGTCGTACCCCTCTCAACTGGTCTGAAACCGGTGAACGTCAGCTTTTGGGTAATGACTTAATCACAGAGGCAGAAGAAATATGCAAAGTCATTCGAGATAATCTCAAAGCAGCCCAATCCCGCCAGAAGAGCTACTATGATAGTAAGCACCGTGATTTGGCTTTCGAGATCGGAGATCATGTTTACCTCCGTGTCTCTCCTATGAAAGGTACTCGTCGCTTCGGTATCAAAGGGAAGCTTGCCCCCAGATATGTGGGACCTTTCAAGATTGTCAGCAAGAGAGGCGACCTCGCCTATCAACTCAAGATTCCTTCAAACTTTGCAAATGTTCATGACGTGTTCCATGTCTCTCAGCTTCGAAAGTGCTTTAAGACTCCTGATCGCACCATCAACTTCGAGGACATTGAGCTCCAAGAAGATCTCTCTTATCGTGAGCACCCAGTTGCTATTCTTGAAGAGACTGAACGCAAGACTCGCAACAAGTCAATCAAATTTCTCAAAGTCAAGTGGTCACACCATTCCGACCGTGAAGCTACCTGGGAACACGGGGATCACCTCCGTTCTGAGTACCCGGCGTTCTTTCAGTCCTAGATCTCGGGACGAGATCCTTTCGTAGTGGTGGAGTGTTGTAACACCCCGGATGTAACTTTCCCAATTTGTACTCCAACTCTTGCTGTTTCCGGCGTTAAGTTATATTTATTTCCTCGGGTTCGGGTTTTTGTCTCCGTGTGTTGTTGTCGTTGTCATGCATCTCATATCATGTCATCATGTGCATTGCATTTGCATACGTGTTCGTCTCATGCATTCGAGCATTTTCCCCGTTGTCCGTTTTGCATTCCGGCGTTTCGTTCTCCTTCGGTGGTCATTTCTAGCTTTCTTTCGTGTGTGGGGATTAACAATTTCCGGATTGGACCGAGACTTGCCAAGCGGCCTTAGTTTACTACCGGTAGACCGCCTGTCAAGTTTCGTACCATTTGGACTTCGTTTAATACTCCAACGGTTAACCGAGGGACAGAAAAGGCCTCGTGTGTGTTGCAGCCCAACACCCCTCCAATTTGGCCCAAAACCCATCAAACTCTGCTCCATCATCTAGAGCGTTCGATCACGATCACGTGGGTGAAAACCGCACCTCATTTGGACTCTCCTAGCTCCCTCTATGCATATATATATATACCTCCCCCTTCTAAAAATCCCAGATCCCCTCCATCCCTAAACTCAGATCCATTTCCACCCGCCGCCGCCGGACAAAGGCGCCACCGACGGACGTGTCCGCCCGCTGTGTCCGCCGCCACGTGTTGCCACCGGGTTCGCGGAGGCGCCGCACCCACATCCCCGTGCTCCGGCCCGCCGAGCCCAGGCGGGGCCCTCCAGGCCCAGCGCGCCGCCGCCCATCACCGACAGCCGCCGCCGCCCCTCTCCTCCCGATCCGGACGCCGCACTCCTCCCAGCCCCGCCGCGCCATCGCCGGAGATCTCGCCAGCGCGAGCTCGCCGTCACCCGAGCTCGCCGGCCCGGCCACCGCACGGCGCCGCCGCGCCCTCCGGCCGCTCTGCCGCCTCCCCGCCTCGCCTCCGGCCAGATCCGGCCGCGGGAGAGCCGGATCCGGCGATCCCCTCCACTCCGGCCGCCGTCCGCGCCATCTCCGGCGAGCAGCACTGCCGCCTCGGTTCGCGTGCCGGGTCAACCCTAGATCCGGAGGTCAAAATTTCTTCTAAGTCCCTGTTATTTTTCAGTCCAAGCGCTCATGTTCGTAGCTCCGTAACTTTGCATCCGTAGCTCTGATTCATGCATATAGCATATCAAAATGTTCACCTCAGAGAGTACATCATTTTATTCCATTGCATCATTTTCATTTGAGCTCATCTTGATGCCCGAAATGCTGTTAGAAAAGGGCTACTTGAGTTAATTGTCAGGTCTGCTACTTGAGCTCATTTTTTCCATGATTATTGTGTGCATGATATGCCCGTGAGTTCTACATATGTTTTGTTAAGGTTTTTGTCATCTTTCCAAGAGGTGCAACCCATGTATTTTTGTGATGTGTATGGTGACTTGTGCAAGCTTGCAAAGTGGTGCACTTGCTAATTCCGTTTTCAGGGACTTAGTAATTTCACTAAGTCCTGGAGCTGTTTATCTCATGATGCCATATGTTCATGTTGTTTCCTAGTGATCTGTGCCTCTTTTGAGGATGATCAGTAAGGGAGTTTTGTTAATATTGTAGTGCTCTATCCATCCATGTCTTTGTTTGCATTTATGGAGCAATCTAGCTTGAGTCAATCGAGCTCTACTTTTGCTACTTTGTGAATCTGGGCAGATTGTCAACTTGTTTGCAATTTTGCCGATGATGTTGTAGTTGATCCTTGCATGTTATGTTATTGTTCTTGCCATATCTAGCTTGAATTTTGTGCCTTCTTGATGGGTGTATGCTTGTATTGCCATGACTTGCACCGTAGTGAGTGCATCGAGCTCGTAAACATGCCTACTTGAATTATATTTCAGCTTGCTCCAGTTCTTCACTAAGTCCGAAACTGATTATGTTTTTGCTATGTTCACGTGCTTGCAATTGTATTTTCTGATCCCTTTTGGCTCAAGGTCACTAAGGGACTTTTGTTAAGCTCTTTGAGTAGCTCCATGCCATGCTTTACTTTGCCATGTTCTGTTCCTGTAGCATATAGTTTTGTTGCTCCGAAGAGGGCTACCTGATCTGAAATTCCAGACAAGTATTAATTAGTCTGAGATCTGTTTGCCATATGCATTTTTGCCATGCTTGTTTGAACCTGTTAATGGATGAATTGGCCATAGCCCAGTGCTAGACTTTTGTTAAGCATCTTGTGAAAATCCCTGCCATGTATTTTGTTGTCATGTTTGGTTGCTGTAGCATGTTCATCTCATTGCATTTAGATGCCTACTTGCTGTAAATCGCAGACCGGTGTCATTTTTTTGAATCGCTTGCCATTTCCAAACCGTAACTCCGATTCCGGCGTTCTTTATATCGTTTTCAAGCGATTTCATCTCATATTTCCAGTGGCACACTTGGATTTCCAAGTTGAGGCCAGGTTCATGCAATTCCTGTCATATCTTGCATTTTGCGTCCTGCATCGCATCCCGCATAGCATATCATATTTGCATTGTGTTGTTTGAGTTTGCACGTGGTTGATTATATCCTTGTTGCTTGTTTGTCTTGTTTGGGTAGAGACGGGAGACGAGTTTGCTAATGAGGAGCCTGTTAAGTTTGCTTTTGAGGATCCAGTCAACTCTGACAACTGTGCAGGCAAGATGATCATACCCTCGAAATCACTACTATCTTTGTTATGCTAGTTTGCTCGCTCTTTTGCTATGCCAATACTACGATGCCTACCACTTGCTTGCAAGCCTCCCAAATTGCCATGTCAAACCTCTAACCCACCATTGTCCTAGCAAATCGTTGATTGGCTATGTTACCGCTTTGCTCAGCCCCTCTAATAGCGTTGCTAGTTGCAGGTGAAGATTGGAGGCCATTCCTTGTTGGAACATCATTTATTGACTTGTTAGGATATCATTATATTGCCATGTTATGTTAATGCATCTATATACTTGGTAAAGGGTGGAAGGCTCGGCCTCTCGCCTAGTGTTTTGTTCCACTCTTGCCGCCCTAGGTTTCGTCATATCGGTGTTATGTTCCCGGATTTTGCGTTCCTTACGCGGTTGGGTTATAATGGGAACCCCTTGATATTTCGCCTTGATTAAAGCTTTTCCAGCAATGCCCCACCTTGGTTTTATGATTCTCGACCTAGCCTCTTTTTCCCTTGGGTTACCGGAGCCCAAGGGTCATCTTATTTTAACCCCCCCGGGCCAGTGCTCCCTCTGAGTGTTGGTCCGAATCGGGCAGCCTGCGGGGCCACCTAGGGGAAACTCGAGGGTTGGTTTTACTCGTAGCTTGACCTATCTGAGTGTGCCCTGAGAACGAGATATGTGCAACTCCTATCAGGATTTGTCAGCACATTCGGGCGGTGTTGCTGGTCTTGTTTTAACCTGTCGAAGTGTCTTGAATTACCGAGATACCGAGTCTGATCGGAACGTCTTGGGAGGAGGTCTATTCCTTCGTTGACCGTGAGAGCTTGTCATGGGCTAAGTTGGGACTCCCCTGCAGGGATTTGAACTTTCGAAAGCCGTGCCCGCGGTTATGGGCAGCTGGGAATTTGTTAATGTCCGGTTGTAGATAACTTGAACCTTAATTAATTAAAATGAATCAACTGAGTGTGTTACCATGATGGCCTCTTCTCGGCGGAGTCCGGGAAGCGGACACGGTGTTGGAGTAATGTTTGCGCAGGTTGCTCTCTAGTTTCTCGCTCGCGCTTTGCCTCCTCTTCTCGCTCTCTTTTGCAAATAAGTTAGCCACCATACTTGCTAGTCGCTTGCTACAGCTCCACTCATATTTTACCTTGCCATACCTATAAGCTTAAATAGTCTTGATCGCGAGGGCGCGAGATTGCTGAGTCCCTGTGGCTCACAGATTACTATTACACCAGATGCAGGGCCTGATGATTCCGCTCCAGGAGACGCGTATGAGCTCAAGTGGGAGTCCGACGAAGACTCTCAACGTTACTATGTTTCCTTTCCCGATGATCAGTAGTGGTGCCCAGTTGGGGGTGAACGGGACCGTTGTCGCTTGTTGGGTTTCTCTTTTATTTTGGCACCGTAGTCGGGCCATGAGTGTTTGGATGATGTAATGTTATTTATGTACTTGATTGACATGGCGAGTGTAAGCCAGCATGTTATCTCCCCTTTATTAATCATATTACATGGGATGTTGTGAAGATTGCCTAACTTGCGACATATGCCTTCAATGTGATTATGTCTCTAAGTCGTGCCTCGACACGTGGGAGCTATAGTCGCATCGAGGGTGTTACAAGACTGAAGGAAATATGCCCTAGAGGCAATAATAAAGTTGTTATTTTATATTTCCTTATTCATGATAAATGTTTATTATTCATGCTAGAATTGTATTAACTGGAAACTTGATACATGTGTGGATACATAGACAAAACAGCGTGTCCCTAGTAAGCCTCTACTAGACTAGCTTGTTAATCAAAGATGGTTAAGGTTCCTAATCATAGACATGTGTTGTCATTTGATGAACAGGGTCGCATCTTAGGAGAATGATGTGATGGACAAGACCCATCCGTTAGCTTAGCATATTGATCGTTCAGTTTTATTGCTATTGCTTTCTTCATGTCAAATACATATTCCTTCGACTATGAGATTATGCAACTCCCGGATACTAGAGGAATACCTTGTGTGCTATCACACGTCACAATGTAACTGGATGATTATAAAGATGATCTACAGGTATCTCCGAAGGTGTTTGTTGGGTTGGCATAGATCGAGATTAGGATTTGTCACTCCGAGTATTGGAGAGGTATCTCAGGGCCCTCTCGGTAATGCACATCATAAGAAGCTTTGCAAGCAAAGAAACTAACGAGTTAGTTACATGATGATGTATTACGGAATGAGTAAAGAGACTTTCCGGTAATGAGATTGAACTAGGTATGTGGATACCGATGATCCAATCTCGGGCAAGTAACATACTGATGGACAAAGGGAATAACGTATGTTGTCATAACGGTTCGACCGATAAAGATCTTCGTAGAATATGTAGGAGCCAATATGAGCATCCAGGTTCCGCTATTGGTTATTAACCGAAGAGGTGTCTCGGTCATGTCTACATAGTTCTCGAGCCCGTAGGGTCCGCACGCTTAACGTTCGATGACGATTTAGTATTATATGAGTTATGTAATGTGGTGACCGAAGGTTGTTCGGAGTCCCGGATGAGATCACGGACATGACGAGGAGTCTTGAAATGGTGGAGAGGTAAGGATTGATATATAGGACGACGATATTCGGATACTGGAAGTGTTCCGAAGGGTATCGGGTACTTATCGGGTCACCGAAAGGTGTTTCGGGTACCCCCGGTAATCCTATGGGCCATATGGGCCTTGTGAAGGAACACACCAGCCCACAAGGGGACGGTGCACCCTATAAGGCTATAGGAGGAGGAGAAGGAAGGAGGGAAGGGCAAGGAAAGTGTGGATTAGGATTCCCACTTCCTTCCCTCACCCCCCTCTTTCCTTCCCCTTCATGCATACATGGAAAGGGGGGCCGCAGGGCAAGGCAGGGCCCCTAGGGGGCGGCAGCCAACCTTAGGGTGCCCCTGGCTGCCTCTCCTCCCCTCCCACCTACATATATGTTGGGAGGGGGCGGCTCACAAGCACAGACCAACAATTGTTAGCCGTGTGTGGCGCCCCCCTCCACAGTTTACGCCTTCGCTCATATCTTCATAGTGCTTAGGCGAAGCCCTGCGTAGATCACTTCACCATCACCGTCAGCACGTTGTCGTGCTGACAGAACTCATCTACTTCCTCGACACTTTGCTGGATCAAGAGTTCGAGGGGCGTCATCGAGCTGAACGTGTGGAGAACTCGGAGGTGCCGTATGTTCGGTACTTGATCGGTCGGAATGAGAAGAAGTTCGGCTACGTCAACCGCGTTATCAAACACTTCTGCTTTCGGTCTACAAGGGTACGTAGACACACTCTCCCCCTCTCGTTGCTATGCATCTCCTAGATAGATCTTTCGTGAGCGTAGGATTTTTTGAAAGTGCATGCTACGTTTCCCAACACGAGGGACATCATCGATCTGAAC
Source organism: Triticum aestivum (assembly GCF_018294505.1). Classification (NCBI taxonomy): domain Eukaryota; kingdom Viridiplantae; phylum Streptophyta; class Magnoliopsida; order Poales; family Poaceae; genus Triticum; species Triticum aestivum. Next base: position 154,620,782 of record NC_057800.1, on the reverse strand, counting down.
ATGTGCAGAACTTGGAGGTGTCGTACGTTCGGTGCTTGATCAGTCGGAACGAGAAGAAGTTCGACTACATCAACTGCGTTGTCAAACGCTTCCGCTTTCAGTCTACGAGGGTACGTGGACACACTCTCCCCTTCTCATTGCTATGCCTCTCCTAGATAGATCTAGCATGAGCATAGGATTTTTTTTGAAATTGCATGCTACGTTTCCCAACACCCCCTACCGAGATTCGTCGGTTTCAGTACCAACAAACGGTAATTTTTTCACCCACCGTATCGCTATGTTCTTGAGAGAGATGCCTCTAGTGAAAGCTATGGCCCTCGGGTACATTTAAATCATATTACTAAAATCCTAAATATATTTCTACAATTTATTTACTTTGCAATTTAGATATCTCCTACTATCAGGTTAATCCTTGCAATTAATGAGTGCAAGGGGATTGACAACCCTCTTGCCCGCGTTGGATGCAAGTATTCGCTCTTGTGTGTGTAGGTACTGGCTAAGGTCGTTTGTGTGAATCTCCTATTGGTTCGATAAACCTCTGTTCTTTACTAAGGAAAATACTTTCTGCTAGTTTATTACTTCACCCTTTCTATTCAGGGAAATCCCAACGCATTTAACAAGTAGTAGCCAACATCACAGATGGCTTCCCGGAGAGCTGACAGACAAGCTGGCCGCGATAGTCTCCGGTTGCGCAGGATCCACGGCCATTCTCGTCGAAGGCGCACCCCATCCACGACCAAATGTTTAGGGTAGAATCGTATACATAGCTTTGTAAGACACTCAAGGGTATGACAAATCAACCGTATACATAGTTTAACTAATATAACTTGACATATTGAACAAATATAGTGCGGTGCCGGTGGGGGACCTATGCCCCCCCCAATAATATAATATAAGGTTGGCGAGCCAAGCCCCCAAAATTCATATTCATTCATTTTTTTAACAGAGAAAGGCACATGAAGTGCCACAATTTATTCAGCTCAATAGCATCGTACAACATGAATTACAAAACCCTGAAAATTGAAATTGGAGAGAAGAGAAACGATAGGGCATCTCATGTTCCTGTGAGCTGAAGCAAAGCAACTAATCTCATGTTCTAAAACTGATCTAAGAACTTGGTGAGCAACAATATGAGAAATCCCATTGATTTCTCTAGATATGTGGTATACTTGAGAATTGAGATCTCTAGAGAAGAAGAAGAAATCAGCCAAAGTTTTCCTGGTAGTCCAAGGGGTGGAGGCTTCGAAAATAGTCCCGTTCGCCGCAACCAAATTCAAATATAAGAAATCTGTGAGAAAAGTGTGTAGAGAAATTTGGATACACTGCGTGACTTGTGCAGCAAAAAGGTGGGAAGTGCTACTGCTTGAAGAGGTGAATTGGTGATCATGGAGGCTTGAATATGCACATTTACTTCAATTTGGTCCTGAAAAAATAGAGAAAAACACCAACACCAGTACCTGCAGCTCCTTGAGGTAGACCTGGAATATTTTACATCTGAAAGCCGCACTAGAATAAACTTTAGGCCATGTAATAAAAAGATCATATTTGGCAGTGTGTCCCTGCATAGGCAAATGATTGCATGGTACCAAAGAATGAGCTTGATGCTGAATATGATTCCAATGTATGTTTTTATTAGTATCACATTGTTCATTAGATAAAGCCCTAGCAACGATATTAACATGATGAGTCGGAGGTTTTTTCTATCAAAAATATAGTCATTCCTTGGTTTGCAAATGCGTCACATAAAGTTAAAAAGGTTAGAAATGGAGGCATGGGGATGATTCATATTAAGTAAAGCAAGAATAATATTTTGCATATTAGAGTGATCATGAACTAGAACATCATAATTAATATACCAAGGATAATCAAACCAAGCGACCCTAGCAAAATCACATAGAAAGAAAAGATGAATCTCATTTTCTTGATGGCCACATCTACAACAAAATTGAGAGATATGAGTAGAAAAACAACAAACTCTCAAACATGTGGGAAGAGATTTTCGTAGAAGCCTCCAAGCAAAAGTTTGCACCCTCGGAACAACGAGATTTTGCTTCCAAACCATTCATAGAAGACTTTTGACCTACAATGAAACCTGATAATGAGCATTTCTTGCATTGTTGTGAATATCCTGCAAACACAATTTATAAGTCGATTTGGAAGTAGAAAATCCATTAGGAGTTAGATCCCAACAAAGAATGTCAAGGAAGTTATCATGAATAATAGTTGTTTGAGTAATAGTAGATGCCAAGGGCTCCTGAAAGAGAGAGTGAATTAGAGCGTTGTTCCAAACTTTCTGACCTGGGAGCAAAAGATCTTTAACCAAAGCAGGGTAATTCAATCCAGGAGGTTGAATAATGAGTTGTGCATGAACAGAAACCCAGGAAGTACACCAAGGAGTACTCCAAAGAGAAATATTTCCTTGGGTAATTTGCTAAACATAATGGGCTTTTAATTTGGGAAGCATTTTAAGAATATAGGACCAAAAGGCTGATTTTGTAGTGTTGGGAGTGGCAATCCAAATAGAAGAATCCTAAGAGTATTTGGATTTAAGCACAAGATATAACTAAGAATTGGGGGCTTTAGCAAGTCTCCAGGTAGCATCAAGAATAAGTCCTTTGTTAACGGCTTGCAAATTTCTTATACCTAACCCTCCTTGTTTGGAGTTGCATATATCCTTCCAAGCTCCGAGGAAAAGGCTCCTATTAAGTTGTTTTCTCTGATTCCTGTCCACAAAAAACTCATAATAATAGCAGTGAGTTTAGCAATGAACTTTTTGGTGAATAAAATGTGTTAGCAATGAACTTTTTGGTGACTAAAATGTTAGCCATATAATAACAAGACTGATAGGAAAAACAGATCTAATGAGCTCAAGTCTAGCTCCATGAGAGAGCATATTAGCCTTATAAGCCGAAAGTTTATTCATAAATTTACCAAGAACAAATTTATAAGCTACAACTCTATTCTTAGCTGGGAGAATGGGAGAGTGTCCCAAATGAGTGAAGTTACTATCCATGATAGAAACGGGAAAGATATTCTGCATATCTGTCTTAATAGCTTCATTAACATGTGCACTAAAAAGAATACAAATTTAGTCCAATTTGGAATTTGACACGAAAGAGCACAAAAATGATGAATAATTTGAGCCATAGAACTAGCTTCCTGAACAATGGCTTTCCCACAAACAAGGAGATCATATGCAAATTGAAGAGAAGGAATAGGAGGCCATTTTTGTTGAAGTAAAATTCCCTTAAGATGGTTTGTTGACAAAGCATCGTCGAGAGACAAAGACAATTCATTGGTAGCAAGAACAAACAAGTAAGGAGACAAAGGACAACCTTGATAAATCCCTCTTGTCTTTTAAATTCATGAGAAGGATGAGAATCAAAGAGTTTTCCAATGTGTGATCTTCCGGATGCAGAGGGAGCATTTAAATTTGATTAATTTTGCTTTCCAACTCCTGCAATTATTCCTAAATAGGCCTTTTCATTTTGCACCACCTTTTCAAAGATCCTGCAAGGGAAGATGTTTTGCCGAAAAAGAAGAAGCTCCAACATTACTCCATGCCGATTTAGCAAAAGCACTGAAATCTTCCTCAAGCAGCCACCAGTTTTGAAATTTGAAAAAAAAAATAGGCTTAGAGAAATTATCAACAGTGGATATAAGAATTGGAGCAAGATCATTCAGCATGGTTGACAGAGTTGCTATCCCGAATTCCCTATATGTCGTTTATTGTCGAAAATTGCCAGCGCTTGCACATGGGCTGAGTGATGCATTTGAAGTGGCCCATTTCTAGATAGCGTGGGAACAATCCCATCTAGTTTTGCGATCCTTCTAGAAGGTTCCTAAAATGGTTTTTCGTTCTTTTCCGATTTTCGGTTTTCGTTTGGTTTTCGTCTTTTCTCTTTTTCTTTCTTGTTTTTTGTTTCTCTTCTTTCTTTTTTGTTTTTGTTTTCTATTTTTTTGTTTATATATGATTTCAAAAAAATGTTTATGCTTTCTAAAAATGTTTTGAATTTTTCAAAAATTAAAAACATATTCAGGATTTTTAAGATGATCGTGTTTTTTTAAAATTGTTCATGACTTTGAAAAATGTTCATAAATTTCAAAAACATTCATCTTTATAAAAATTTGATAAAATTAAAATGTTCATGTTTTCAAAGTTTATTCGTAAATTCAGAATGTTGGAAAATGTTCCTTTTTTCAATTTTACACATAAAGTAAAAAATGAGTTTGCCTTTATGGAAAATGTTGGAGAATTTCAACCAAATGCTCGCGCTTTTGATTTTTCTTCTCAGAATTTAGAAACATGCTCCAATTATCTATTTTTTTCTCAAAATTCAAAAAATGGAACAACGGGATTTTCAAAATTAGTTTTTGTTAAAAATGTTCAGGCTTTTAAAAAGATGAAATTTCAAATTTTGTTCGACTTGTTCAATAAATTGTTCGATTTTCAAACATTCACTTTTTAAATTCTGTTCACAATTTCCAAAGAATATTTGTAAAAAATATAAAATTGTTCTTAACCGTACACACTCCTCTTTGGCCACCAACTCTTGTCATCCTGATCTTTCAGAAAAAACTCTTGTCGGCTATACAGGTTAGGTACTCTCCTTAATTAGTTACAGGCCTGGAGATCGAAACCCGTCGAGGGGGGGGGGACAAAATCACTGTTTTGACCCTTTAAGCGAAGATTAGCATGATTTGATCTTACTTTGTAAGTATTTCATGATATGAATTTTTTATTATGCCAACATCCATAGTGTTTTGGTTGCACAGAAGACGGCACTGTTCCTGACGTTTTCTTTGACCAACACTCATCCAGTCCACACTGACGTGGCAATGCGAAAACGGCATGATGCTTCGTGTTTTGAGAAAACGCCATCGACGTTAGCGTTGGCATTTTGGTGAAAGGCCATGAGCGTTGGTGTTTGGCTCAAGGCTGCTCCGACCACTTAAGTACATTCTTTAGTTATCTCAATGGCAGTAGTGCACAGAAATTCGCAGGGGCGCATAAGTGCGGGAGCATTTACCTGCTAAGCCATGCCGTCCGCTCCATTTGCCTTGTGATTTTTGAAGTAGTTGAATCACGAATGAGGGCACAGTAAAAAGAAAATCCGCGAAAAAGCTTTAAGTTTGAATGATGACACTTATGTTGCGTTTGGATGTTTGCATTCGGGCCTAGTATTGGCTACTGGCATTTATGTGGGCTAAATATCCCGAATACCACTGTTTGTTGTTCTTGGCATTCATCTGTGGCATTCGGGATTGATATCGAGAGATTCGTCTCGAAGGCAAAAGGCTCCTCGCCCAATTAGGAGCCTATGTGCTCGACATCGTTGAGTATTCGGGATAGCACGTACCTATTCGCGACCGAAAGGACCATCATCCCTCCGATCCCCGCTAGAGACAGGAGGTCTCGCCCGCCGTGCACAGCGGTGACGGCCGACACAGGTAGGCCATCCCGCCGTCCTCTTGTACAAGGGCCATCGCCACCCCCCCTGAGGGAGTCCTGGATTAGAGGGTCCCCGTGCGTCCGGGCTATGTGACATGGGCCGAACTAGTGAGCTGTGAAGATACAAGATACAAGGCCTCCCCCCGTGTTCGGATGGGACTCTCCTTTGCATGGATGGCAAGCTCGGTGTTCCGATATGAAGATTCCTTTCTCTGTAAACCGACTATGTACAACCCTAGGCCCCTTCGATGTCTATATAAACTGGAGGGTTTAGTCCATAGAGGCAATCATAATCATATAAGCTATACATCTAGGGTTTAGCCATTACGATCTCGAGGTAGATCAACTCTTGTAACCCCTATACTCATCAAATCAATCAAGCAGGAAGTAGGGTATTACCTCCATTAAGAGGGCCCGAACCATGGTAAACATCGTGTCCCTTGTCTCTTGTTACCTTCGATCCTCAGACGCACAGTTCGGGACCCCCTAACCGAGATTGGCCGGTTTTTACACCAACATTGGTGCTTTCATTGAGATTTCCACTGTGCCGTTGACAGAAGGTTCGATGGCTCGATCAATCATCTACAACGATGCTTTTTAGGGGGATACTTTCCTCCCCGGCCAAATTTTCGTATTCGGTGGCTTCGCACTGCATGCCAACTCGATTGGCCACCTTGAACAGATCGACATCTACGCCCCTGGTCACTAGATCAGTTTCGGGAACCTAAACTATGTCGCTGATATCCGAGGAGACTTCATCTTCGAAGGGTTCGCGACCCCGACCATCGCTATGGCCTTGGATCCGGAGCAAACCATCAGGTCCAAGGATGGGAGTGTGGAGCCCACTGAACTCTCCATTGGGAACCGCATTATCGAGGATCCGGAGGCGATCGTATCCATGGTGAACTCGGAATCAGTCTAGGTTCCTCCTATCATTGAAACGCCGGACTCGCCCCCGGACTGTAGATCCGGACTCTTGAAGTCTGCGCCAAGTAGGCAGGGCCAGGAGGCTTTCACCTCGGCCAGCCCCGCGGACTCTCACTTCCACGTCCAAACCTCGCTCTTAAACAAGGCCCTGGACTTAATGCGATCCCTTGCTATTACAGAGGAATCACTTCCGAACTACGCCCAGCCCGGACTAGGGCTAAGAGTGGGAAATTTTACGTCCCACCCACCACCCACTTCATAGCCACTATCGAAGACTTAACCGACATGCTGGATTACGCCTCTGAAGACATCGACGGCATGGACAACGATGCTGGAGACGAACAAGGCCAAGACCCGTCGATTACCGGATGTTGGACGACCAATTCCACATACGACGTATACATGGTGGACACACCGAAAGAAGATGACGATGCAAACAGGAAAGATCCGGTAGAGGACAAACCTGATGAGGCACCACCGAAGCGTCGACGCCAGCGACACCGCTTAAAATCACGTCGTGGCAAAGACAGTAATACCGGCACCGGAGACGAGAACACTCCGGAGGGTGCCGAAGAGACCGAAGCCCCCATCGAGCCCACATCTGAACAAGACGATGTGGGAGAGGGGCAAGTCAACCCTGACGATCTGGTTGGGAATGGGGACTCGAAAGATAGTAATTATCTAGCGCTCTTCAAAGACGATGAGAGCCTCGGCAACAAAGACTTCATCGTGCCAGAGGAACCACTCAAGCAGAAGCGCTTTAAGCGCCAGCTAATCGCCACTACGAGAAGTCTAAAAAAGCAGCAGGAGCGGCTCCAAGACGAGCAAGATACACTCAACAACAGATGGACCCAAGTCCTAGCTGCCGAAGAGTACAACTTTCAATGCCCAACTAAGAATTATCCGAAGCGTCGGTTACTTCCACAATTCGACGGCGAGGCCGTCAAGCCCATACCGTCAAGACACGACCGTGCTGATGAACCAGACTGGCCACCATGCTGGAGAGATAAAGCGGCAACCTATGACGAACACCAACCCGCACCACCTTGCCATAAAGGCAAAGAGACAGCGGCTCCAAGATACACCTACGACCTACGGTGGGACCTGGATAATAGAGCAGGCCAAGCCAGAGCGATCTATGGATCGAGGGGGCGAGCTTCAACGCGCGAAGACGACCATCAGGCCTGGCGTGGCAGGCACAACCTCACTCGGGCCGAAAACCGCAGATGGACTTCATCCAAATTATGTCGTGACGTCGCCCGATACAGAGGCACCGCACACCCCCTATGCTTCACCGACGAGGTAATGGAGCAGCAGTTCCCAGAGGGGTTTAAACCCGTGAACATTGAATCATACGATGGAACGAAGGATCCCGCAGTATGGATTGAAGATTTCCTTCTCCATATCCACATGGCCCGCGGTGATGACCTCCATGCCATCAAGTACCTCCCCCTAAAACTCAAGGGACCAGCACGACACTGGTTAAACAGCCTCCCAGAAAACTCTATTGGTAGCTAGGAAAATTTGGAAGATGCCTTTAGAGACAACTTCAAGGTACCTATGTTTGGCCTCCAGATGCCGATGACCTTAGTTACATTGTCCAGCAACCTGGAGAGTCATCCCGGAAACTCTGGACCAGGTTCTTAATTAAAAAGAACCAAATTGTCGATTATCCGGACGTCGAAGCCATGACGAGTGGCTCGCCCGACACCTCGGCCAAGAAAAACCAAAGTCTATGACAGCCCTCATAGCACTCATGACCCGCTTTTGCACGAGAGAAGACAGCTGGCTCGCTTGTAGAAGCAACAGTACCAGCAACCCTGGCACCTAGATGGCAACGGCAAGCCACGGCGCAACAAGCACAAGCGTCAAAGGCAACAACGAGGATACCGAAGACACTGCGGTTAACGTCGGATTCAGTGGCTCTAAAATAGGTCAGCAGAAGAAGCCATTTAAAGGAAACAAGGATGGTGCATCTAGTATGGACGGAATACTAGACCGGTCTTGCCAGATTCATGGCACCCCTGACAAGCCTGCCAATCATACCAATAGAAATTTTGGGTCTCTAAACAGGCCGGCAAGCTAAACACCAGGCATAAGGGGAAAGGGCCGCCTAGCGAGGACGGCGATGAAGAGCCTCGCCCACCAAACACAGGGGGGGGGTAGAAGAAATCCCCCCCCCCCTAAGTCAAAATGGTGAATAATATACGTCACTCACATCCCCAAGCGGGAGCACAAGCGCACATTAAGGGACGTCTATGCCATAGAGCCAGTCGCCCCAAAATTTAACCCATTGTCAGCCTGCCCGATCACTTTCGATCGCAGAGACCATCCGACCAGTATCCGTCATGGAGGTTCGGCCACATTGGTCCTCGATCCAATTATCAATGGATTCCACCTCACGCGAGTCCTTATGGACGGCGACAGCAGTCTCAACCTGCTTTATTAGGACACTGTCCGTAAAATGGGTATTGATCCATCAAGAATCAAGCTCACTAAAACCACCTTTAAAGGAGTAATAGCCGGCGTGGAGGCCTGTTGCACAGGATCCATAGCGCTGGAAGTCATCTTCGGCTCCCCAGATAACTTCCGAAGCAAAGACTTGATCTTCGACATTGTCCCCTTCTGAAGTGGCTATCATGCACTGCTCGGACGAACCCCTTTCACCCGTTTCAATGCAGTCCCACACTACGCTTATCTAAAGCACAAAATGCCTGGACCACTTGGCGTTATAATAGTCAATGGAAACATGGAGCGCTCCCTCCCTACATAGGAGCATATCACGACCCTCACAGCCGAAGTATAGGGTGGCCTCATTAAGCTGAATACTACATCGGCAGCCAAGCCCCCGGACACTATCAAACAAGTCCGGTCTACCTTGCAGAATGGAAGTCCGGCTTGTCCAGAGCTAGACTAGCAATTCAGCCTCCGTCAAAACCCCAACCTGATAGCGGCATATGTACCGCGTGTACATAACTACGCGCTAAAGATACCATGGGCTAGGGCGGAGGCCCACTAAAAATATGGTCTGCAATACGGTTCGACCCTATCCGGGCCCTCAAATTCTTCCTTTTCTTCTTCTTATTCTTATTTTTCAGGTTCTTTACAACCCGCATCACTTTTCGACGATACCAAGGGCCATTCTTCCAGGCCCCTTATATATGCTTAATCGTTTATGAAGGAAATATGCCCTAGAGGCAATAATAAAGTTGTTATTTATATCTCCATATATCATGATAAATGTTTATTATTCATGCATGCTAGAATTGTATTAACTGCAAACTTAGTACATGTTGAATACATAGACAAACATAGTATCACTAGTTTGCCTCTACTTGACTAGCTCGTTGAATCAATGATGGTTATGTTTCCTAACCATAGACCTGATTTGTCATTTGATTAATAGGATCACATCATAGAGAATGATGTGATTGACTTGACCCATTCGTTAGCTTAGCACAATGATTGTTTAGTTTGTTGCTATTGCTTTCTCCATAACTTATACATGTTCCTATGACTATGAGATCATGCAAATCCCATATACCGGAGGAAGACTTTGTGTGCTACCAAACGTCACAATGTAACTGGGTGATTATAAAGGTGCTCTACAGGTGTCTCCGATGGTGTTTGTTGAGTTGGCATAGATCAAGATTAGGATTTGTCACTCCGATTGTCAGAGAGGTATCTCTGGGCCCTCTCGGTAATGTACATCACTATAAGCCTTGCAAGCAATGTAGCTAATGAGTTAATTACGAGATGTAGCATTACGGAACGAGTAAAGATACTTTCCAGTAATGAGAATGAACTAGGTATTGAGATACCAACGATCGAATCTCGGGCAAGTAACATACCGATGACAAAGGGAACAATGTATGTTGTTATGCGGTTTGACCGATAAAGATCTTTATAGAATATGTAGGAGCCAATATGAGTATCCAGGTCCACTATTGGTTATTGACTGGAGACATGTCTCGGTCATTTCTACATAGTTCTCAAACCCGTAGGGTCCGCACGCTTAACGTTCGGCGACGATCGGTATTATGAGTTTATATGTTTTGATGTACCGAAGATAGTTCGGAGTCCCGGATGTGATCATGGACATGACAAGGAGTCTTAAAATAGTCAAGACATAAAGATTGATATATTGGACGACCATATTCGGACACCGGATGAGTTCCGGGGGTCACCGGATATTTATCCAAGTTCTGGGGGGTTATCGGAACCCCCGGGGGAACTAATGGGCCAACATGGGCCTTGTGGGAGAGAGAGGAGAGGGCCTAGGGCTGCCCCCCCCTTGGGAGTCCGAATTGGACAAGGAGGGAGGGTGGCACCCCCTCTTTCCTCCCTCCCTCTCTCCCCTTCCTTCCCCCTTCCCCCTTCCTAGTTGGACTAGGAAAAGGGGAGTCCTACTCCTACTAGGAGGAGGACTCCCCCTCTCCTTGGTGTGCCCCTAGGCCGGCCGGCCTCCCCCTTGCTCCATTATATACGGGGGCAGTGGGGACCCTAGAACACACAAGTTGACTGTTTTCCAGCCATGTGTGGTGCCCCCCTCCACCATAATCCACCTCGGTCATATCGTAGCGGTGCTTAGGCGAAGCCCTGTTCCGGTAGCATCATCATCACCGTCATCACGCCGCCATGCTGATGAAGCTCTCCCTCGAAGCTCTACTGGATCGTGAGTTCGTGGGACGTCATCGAGCCGAACGTGTGCAGATCGCGGAGGTGTTGCAACTTCGGTGCTAGGATCGGTCGATCGTGAAGACGTACGACTACATCATCCGTGTTGTCATAACGCTTCCGCTTACGGTCTACGAGGGTACGTAGACAACACTCTTCCCTCTCGTTGCTATGCATCACCATGATCTTGCGTGTGCGAAGGAATTTTTTTGAAATTACTGCGTTCCCCAACAGTGGCATCCGAGCCAGGTTTATGCGTAGATGTTATATGCATGAGTAGGACACAAAGGAGTTGTGGGCGTGGGTATATACATATTGCTTGCCGTCACTAGTTGATTCTTGATTCGGAGGTATTGTTGAATGAAGCAGCCCAGACCGACATTACGCGTACACTTACGCGAGACTGGTTGTACCGACGTGCTTCGCGCACAGGTGGCTGGTGGGTGTCAGTTTCTCCAACATTAGTTGAATCATATTCAATGAACATGGTTCTTTCTGAAGATCAAAAAGCGATCACTATATCGCGTTGTGGTTTTTAATGCGTAGGTAAGAACGGTTCTTGCTCAGCCCGTAGCAGCCACGTAAAACTTGCAACAACAAAATAGAGGACGTTTAACTTGTTTTTGCAAGGCATGTTGTGATGTGATATGGTCAACACATGATGCTAAATTTTATTATATGAGATTATCATGTTTTGTAACACAGTTATCGGCAACTGGCAGGAGCCATATGGTTGTCGCTTTATTGTATGAAATGTAATCGCCATTTAATTGCTTTACTTTATCACTAAGCGGTAGCGATAATCGTAGAAGCAATAGTTGGCGAGACAACAACGATGCTACGATGGAGATCAAGGTGTCAAGCCGGTGACGATGGTGATCATGACGGTGCTTTGGAGATGGAGATCAAAGGCACAAGATGATGATGGCCATATCATATCACTTATATTGATTGCATGTGATGTTTATCCTTTATGCATCTTATTTTGCTTAGTTTGACGGTAGCATTATAAGATGATCTCTCATTAAATTTCAAGGTATAAGTGTTCTCCTTGAGTATGCACCGTTGCTAAAGTTCGTCGTGCCGAGACACCACGTGATGATCGGGTGTGATAATCTCTACGTTCACATACAAAGGGTGCAAGCCAGTTTTGCACACGCAGAATACTCAGGTTAAACTTGACGAGCCTAGCATATGTAGATATGGCCTCGGAACACTGAGACCGAAAGGTCGAGCGAGAATCATATAGTAGATATGATCAACATAGTGATGTTCACCATTGAAAACTACTCCATCTCACGTGATGATCGGACATGGTTTAGTTGATATGGATCACATGATCACTTAGATGATTAGAGAGATGCCTATCTAAGTGGGAGTTCTTAAGTAATTTGATTAATTGAACTTTAATTTATCATGAACTTAGTACCTGATAGTATTTTGCATGTCTATGTTGTTGTAGATAGATGGCTCGTGTTGTTGTTCCATTGAATTTTAATGCGTTCCTAGAGAAAGCTAAGTTGAAAGATGATGGTAGCAACTACACGGACTAGGTCCATAACTTGAGGATTATCCTCATTGCTGCACAGAAGAATTACGTCCTAGAAACACTAGGTGACAAACCCGCTGCAGGAGCAACGCCAGATGTTGTGAACACCTGGCAGAGCAAAGTTGATGACTACTCGATAGTTTAGTGTGCCATGCTTTACGGCTTAGAACCGGGACTTCAATGATATTTTGAACGTCATGGAGCATATGAGATGTTCCAGGAGTTGAAGTTAATATTTCAAGCAAATGCCCGGATTGAGAGATATGAAGTCTACAATAAGTTCTACAGCCGCAAGATGGAGGAGAATAGTTATGTCAGTGAACATATACTCGGAATGTGTGGGTACCACAACCACTTGACTCAATTGGGAGTTAATCTTCCTGATGATAGTGTCATTGACAGAGTTTTTCAATCACTGCCACCAAGCTACAAGAGCTTCATGATGAACTATAATATGAAAGGGATGGGACGATTCCTGAGCTCTTCGCAATGCTAAAGGCTGCGGAGGTAGAAATCAAGACGGAGCATCAAGTGTTGATGGTCAACAAGACCACCAGTTTCAAGAAGAAGTGTAAATGGAAGAAGGGGAACTTCAAGAAGAACAGCAAGCCAGTTGCTGCTCAAGTGAAGAAACCCAAGTCTGGACCTAAGCCTGAGACTAAGTGCTTCTACTACAAAGGAACTGGTCACTAGAAGCGGAACTGCCCCAAGTATTTGGCGGAGAAGAAGGATGGCAAAGTAAAAGGTATATTTGATATACATGTTATTGATGTGTACCTTACTAATGCTTGCAGTAGTGCCTGGGTATTTGATACTGGTTCAGTTGCTAATATTTGCAACTCGAAACAGGGGCTACGGATTAAGCGAAGATTGGCTAAGTACGAGGTAACAATGCGCGTGGGAAATGGTTCCAGACTCGATGTGATCGTCATCGGCATGCTACCTCTACATCTACCTTCGGGGTTAGTTTTAGACCTAAATAATTGTTATTTGGTGCCAGCGTTGAGCATGAACATTATATCTGGATCTTGTTTGATGCGAGATGGTTATTCATTTAAATCAGAGAATAATGATTGTTCTATTTATATGAGTAATATCTTTTATGGTCATGCACCCTTGATGAGTGGTCTATTTTTACTAAATCTTGATAGTAGTGATACACATGTTCATAGTATTGAAGCCAAAAGATGCAGAGTTGATAATGATAGTGCAACTTATTTGTGGCACTGCCATTTAGGTCATATTGGTGTAAAGCGTGTGAAGAAACTCCATTCTAATGGACTTCTGGAATCACTTGATTATGAATCACTTGGTACTTGCTAACCATGCCTCATGGGCAAGATGACTAAAACTCCATTCTCCGGAACAATGGAGTGAGCAACGGAGTTATCGGAAATCATACATACTGATGTATGTGGTCCAATGAACATTGAAGCTCGCGGTGGATATTGTTATTTTCTCACCTTCACACATGATTTTAGAAGATATGGGTATATCTACTTAATGAAACATAAGTCTGAAACATTTGAAAAGTTCAAAGAATTTCAGAGTGAAGTGGAAAATCATCATAACAAGAAAATCAAGTTTCTATGACCTGATCGTTAAGGCGAATATTTGAGTTATGAGTTTGGACTTCACTTGAAACAATGTGTAATAGTTTCGCAACTCACGCTACCTGGAAAACCACAATGTAATGGTGTGTCCGAATGTCGTAACCGCACTTTATTAGATATGGTGCGGTCTATGATGTCTCTCACTGATTTACCGCTATCATTTTGGGGTTATGCTTTAGAGACGGCTGCATTCACGTTAAATAGGGCACCATGTAAATCCGTCGAGACGACACCTTATGAACTGTGGTTTGGCAAGAAACCCAAGTTGTCGTTTCTTAAAGTTTGGGGCTGCGATGCTTATGTGAAAAAGCTTCAACCTGATAAGCTCGAACCCAAATCGGAGAAATGTGTCTTCATAGGATACCCAAAGGAGACTGTTGGGTACACCTTTTATCACAGATCCGAAGGCAAGGTATTCATTGCTAAGAATGGATCCTTTCTAGAGAAGGAGTTTCTCTCGAAAGAAGTGAGTGGGAGGAAAGTATAACTTGATGAGGTAATTGTACCTTCTCCCTTATTAGAAAATAGTTCATCACTGAAATCAGTTCCAGTGATTCCTACACTAGTAAGTGAGGAAGCTAATGATGATGATCATGAAACTTCCGATCAAGTTACTACCGAACCTCGTAGGTCAACCAGAATAAGATCTGCACCAGAGTGGTACAGTAATCTTGTTCTAGAAGTCATGTTACTTGACCATGACGAACCTACGAACTATGAGGAAGCGATGATGAGCCCAGATTCCCCAAAATGGCTAGAGGCCATGAAATCTGAGATGGGATCCATGTATGAGAACAAAGTATGGACTTTGGTTGACTTGACCGATGATCGGTGAAAGCACAAGTGCTCCCTAGGTGGTTTTGATAATTGATGACAACATATCTCTTGTTGGACTAACATTTCGATCTAGCATGTTTCAGATAAGTTCAACAATGGAGTGGCATGGACTAAAGGTTGTGGGAACTCCTTCAAGATGCTAAGGACAAAGGATTGGCTAAAGCTTCAAGCTCAAGACTCCTCTTTTTACATTTTAGTGATCCAAGATCACATTGAGTCTTTAGGAAAAGCCAATACTATCAAGAAGCGATGAGGTGTTGCTTAATGAGCCTCTTGCTTCATGTGCTTAGTGATATGCTCCAAAACCCTCAGCTACTTTCCCACTTCCACTTATGACCTAAACCCTAAGCCAAACTCGGTCCTACCGATTCTTCCTATCCGGCGCCACCGAGTTTCACTTGTCACTAGCCACTGCCAAACCCTAGCAATTCGGTTCTACCGATAGGGATCTCGGTCTCACCGAGATGGGATTGCAAAATCTCTGTTTCCCTTTCGTAACTTTTCGGTCTCACCGAAAGAGCGAATCGGTCCCACTGAGATTGCAATGTAAACTCAGTGTTTCCCCTTTGTAACTTTTTGGTCTCACCGAGTTCCACTCGGTCTCACCGAAAGAGCAAATCGGTTCCACCGAGTTTGCCTGGCCAACTCTCTGGTTAGCTAATTACCAAATTCGGTCTCACCGAGTTTGTGTAATCGGTCTCACCGAGAATACGTTATGCCCAAACCCTAACCATATCGGTCCTATCGAGTTGCATGTTAGTCCCACCGAAAATCTCTAACGGTCACTAGGTTTACATTTTAGGTCCGACCGAGTTTATTGATTCGGTCCCACCGAGATTGGAAAACTGTGTGTAACGGTTGGATTTTGTGTGGAGGCTATATATACCCCTCCACCTCCTCTTCATTCGAAGAGAGAGCCATCAGAACACATACACCATTCCAATTTATATGTTCTGAGAGAGAACCACCTACTCATGTGTTGAGACCAAGAAATTCCATTCCTACCATATGAATCTTGATCTCTAGCCTTCCCCAGTTGCTTTCCACTCAAATCTTCTTTCCGCCAAATCCAAATCCTATGAGAGAGAGTTGAGTGTTGGGGAGACTATCATTTGAAGCACAAGAGCAAGGAGTTCATTACCTACACACCATTTGTTACTTCTTGGAGAGTGGTGTCTCCTAGATTGGCTAGGTGTCACTTGGGAGCCTCCGACAAGATTGTGGAGTTGAACCAAGGAGTTTGTAAGGGCAAGGAGATCGCCTACTTCGTGAAGATCTACCGCTAGTGAGGCAAGTCCTGTGTGGGCGATGGCCATGGTGGGATAGACAAGGTTGCTTCTTCGTGGACCCTTTGTGGGTGGTTGCTTCTTCGTGGACCCTTAGTGGGTGGAGCCCTGTGTGGACTCGCGCAACCATTACCCTTTGTGGGTGGAGCCCTGTGTGGACTCTCGCAACCGTTACCCCTTGTGGGTTGAAGTCTCCATCAACGTGGATGTAGGATAGCACCACCTATCCGAACCACGGAAAAAACATCCGTGTCTCAAATTGCGTTTGATCTCTCCAAACCCTTCCCTTTTCATTCTTGCAAGTTGCATGCTTTACATTCCGCTGCTCATATACTCTTTGCATGCTTGCTTGATATGTATTGTGTGTGTTGAAATTGTGCCTAAACTCCACTTAAACCGAAAAAGCTTAAAAATTGCAACTTTAGCATTAAGTGTCTAATCACCCCCCTCTAGACACATCTACTTCTATATCCTACAATCGGCAAACCATAGAGAATAAATGGATCTTCAAGAAGAAGACTGACGATGACGGTAATGTTACTGTCTACAAAGCTCGACTTTTTGCGAAAGGTTTTCGACAAGTTCAAGGAGTTGACTATGATGAGACCTTCTCACCCGTACCGATGCTTAAGTCCGTCCGAATCATGTTAGCAATTGCCGCATTTTATGATTATGAAATTTGGCAAATGGATGTCAAAACTGCATTCCTTAATGGATATCTTAAAAAAGAGTTGTATATGATGCAACCAGAAGGTTTTGTCGATCCAAAAGGTGCTAACAAAGTGTGCAAGCTCCAGGGAACCATTTATGGACGGGTGCAAGCCTCTCGGAGTTGGAATATACGCTTTGATAGTGTGATCAAAGCATATGGTTTTATACAAACTTTTGGAGAAGCCTGTATTTACAAGAAAGTGAGTGGGAGCTCCATAGCATTTCTGATATTATATGTAGATGACATATTGTTGATCGGAAATGACACTGAATTTCTGAATAGCATAAAAGGATACTTGAATAAGAATTTTTCAATGAAAGACCCCGGTGAAGCTGCTTATATATTGGGCATCAAGATCCATAGAGATAGATCAAGATGCTTAATTGGACTTCACAAAGCACATATCTTGATAAAGTTTTGAAGAAGTTCAAAATGGGTCAAGCAAAGAAAGGGTTCTTGCCTGTATTACAAGGTGTGAAGTTGAGTCAGACTCAATGCCCGACCACTGCAGAAGATAGAGAGAAAATGAAAGGTGTTCCCTATGCTTCAGCCATAGGCTCTATCATGTATGCAATGTTGTGTACCAGACCTGATGTGTGCCTTGCTATTAGTTTAGTAGGGAGGTACCAAAGTAATCCAGGAGTGGATCACTGGACAGCGGTCAAGAATATCCTGAAATACCTGAAAAGGACTAAGGATATGTGTCGGTGTCAAAACCGGCGGATCTCGGGTAGGGGGTCCCGAACTGTGCATCTAGGCCGGATGGTAACAGGAGGCAAGGGACACGAAGTTTTACCCAGGTTCGAGCCCTCTTGATGGAGGTAAAACCCTACGTCCAGCTTGATTAATATTGATGATATGGGTAGTACAAGAGTAGATCTACCACGAGATCGGAGAGGCTAAACCCTAGAAGCTAGCCTATGGTATGATTGTTGTTCTGTATGTTGTCCTACGGACTAAAACCCTCTGGTTTATATAGACACCAGAGAGGGTTAGGGTTACACAAAGTCGGCTACAATGGTAGGAGATCTACATATCTGTATCGCCAAGCTTGCCTTCCTCGCCAAGGAAAGCCCCTTCCGGACATGGGACGAAGTCTTCAATCTTGTATCTTCATAGTCCAGGAGTCCGGCTGAAGGTATAGTCCGGCCATCTGGACACCCCCTAATCCAGGACTCCCTCAGTAGCCCCTAAACCAGGCTTCAATGACGACGAGTCCGGTGCGCAGATTGTCTTCGGCATTGCAAGGCGGGTTCCTCCTTCAAGTACTTCATAGAAGATTTTGAACTCAAAGATAGTGTCCGGCTCTGCAAAATAAGTTTCCACATATTTCCATAGAGAGAATAATATTTACACAAATCTAATTTGCTGACGTATTTCGTAGTGTGACACACCACGGCCAAGCCTTTATTCCAATCGTTTTATTATCCCACCTCAGCGTGTCACGCGACGCGGTTTCCTTGGCACGTCTTGTTAAAGCAGAGATCGTGTCCCCTTATTCTGGTATTCTCATCAATACGGGCGTGGGTAACCCAACCGCTTCTAGGACTCCTAGACTATAGGCAAGTCCAAATGGCCACAGAGAGGACGCTTGATATTCACCCTCTTTATAAAGGGACAAGGCTTTTACTTTTTTCCCTCCCGTGCTCAATCGAATCCTTCCCCCACCTTAAGCTCAAACACCCAAAGTTCAGGTTAGGTGCTCCGAACCTTCAATCATGTCCGGATCTAGCCTTCAAGGCCGATGGGTGCCTTCCTCCGTCACGGAAGAGGACATCAAAAAGTTGAGGGAGGCCAGATATCTGACCGCCGAGGTTGTGCATCAGCTGCCTGCCTGAGGGCAGGCTGTCCCCTCCCCCAAACCCAACGAGAGCGTCGTGTTCGTCTCCCACTTCCTCCGAGGTATAGGCCTTTCTCTGGATCCTTTCGTCAGGGGTTTGATGTTTTATTACGGGCTAGACTTCCATGATCTAGCTCCGGACTCCTTTCTTCATATCACGACATTTATTGTCGTGTGTGAGGCCTTCCTCTGGGTTACCCCTCACTTTGGCTTGTGGCTCAAGACCTTTGAAGTAAAGCCAAAGATGATTGAGGGGCAACATGCAGCGTGTGGAGGTGCCTCAATATGCAAGATGACGGGAGCTCCATGGCCCAAAGGTTCCATTCCAGAGGTGTCTGAATTGTGGCAATAGGAGTGGTTCTACATCACGGCTCCTAGAAGTGCCAAGTGGGCGGCCGGCCCTGTTTTCCGCTCGGGCCCTCCACCACAACTGATGTCATGGATCAGCAGAGGTCTGAGCTGGGGTCCAGCCAAGGACGTGCCTATACTGCAAAGCCGCATTCGAGATCTCTTCAATGGAGATTTTAGTTTGGTTGCGGTAGTACAAGTTATGCTGGTTCATCAAGTCCAGCCTTGCAAACGCCGGCCCCTTCGCTTGTGGGAGTTCAATCCCGAGGGACTGCGTGTCATCCAAAATTTCCTCGGCCTAACGCACGAGGAGATGTACAAGTCATTCTTGGACCTCAGGTAGAGTGTCCGGAAATCACCGAGGACGTGGGCCTGAGCAGTAACCGCTCCGCCGAACAGGTAAGGAATCTTCTGGCCGAACATACTATCTCTCATTTGTTACAAAGTTATGTCTGAGAGTTCGCTTTTTGACCAGGACTGGCTAACAAAGGCAAAGTTGATTCGGTGTTCGGCCCCCCTCCCTGAGGGTTTGGACAATCCGGTATTGGAAAAGATGCTCCAGGTCGCACCTTGCCCGGAGCCCTTGAAGGAAGATACTGGGAAGGATAATACGGGCGGACGCGGGCCCCCAACGCTGCCCATTCTAACCGAGGGAGCGAGCGTCTCCATGAAGGAGAGACGACCGGAGGAGGGAAAGGACTCCGCCCAGGGATTTGGACACCGAAGCTTCCAAACAGGAGAAGAAGTCTCCCACTGAGGGTCCTACCTTGGGGGGTGCTTTTGCCGCACAAAGTCCGCGGGGGGATCAACTCTCCAGCAAGTCGTAAGTGACCCGAAATACTTTAATAGTACAGGTATGCCATCTTTTTCTTCTGAGAAAATAACCACCGCATATATCTTTGCAGTTCGGGCCTTAGCCCTTCTCAAATGAGCTCATCTTCGGGGGATCTTCTTCCAGAGATGATGGAGAGCAAAACGCCCCCTCTGGAAGCGGGTGACCCCGAAGTGTCATCGCGGAGGGCCTCTCCGGGTCCGGTGAGGCCAGAAGATAATGCCATTGACCCCCGAAGCTCCCAGTGTCCGGCTCCCGAAGAGAGCGGAAAAAAGAGTCCGACACTGTCTGGTGTGCGATCGGATGTTCTGAGGAAGTTGGTGGGGCGAGCGGCCATCTCAGATGAACACCATGTGCTGATGACTACGGTGATAGAGAGAATCTCGTCCGCCGAAAGCGGATTGCATGAAGCTTTTATGAGTCTACTGACAGGCTTTGAGGTACATAAAATAATGTATGATAGTCTTGCACATGCTAGGTGTGCCCTGTGTAGATAGTAGCCCCTGAGACTCTGGTTGTCGTCGGAAACGACGAGAACCAGAGGATCATATTCCCAGGTAATAGCCATATTGCCTCTATGTGCAGGTGATGGAAGCTCCGGTGGCTAGCCGGACTAGCGAGTTTGCCCATTTAAAACGGCAGTTGGATGCGGCAGACGCCGACATCGAGCTTGTTAACAAAAGGCTTGACGAGGCACAGGGTAAGTGTCATTATCTGGTAAACTCCACATAGTAAGAGCAGCATGATGCCAGTATCTTTAATATGTTGCAACTGCAGATGGAGCTGCCACTGTTGAAGCCTTGCGGGCAAAACTTGCCCGAGCCAAGGAACAATCGAGGTTTAGTAATGCGGCTGCTTTGAAGGTGGCCGGAGAGTTGAAAACCGAGAAGGCCGCGCATGGCGAGAGCCTCGATAAGATGGCCAAGATGGCCATAGAATTAAAAGCCGCCACCAACCATTTCCGGGTTCTTGAAAAGGAAAACCTAGTGAAAGCATCGGACCTTCAGAAGGCTGCTGCGACAAGAAAAGACATCCGCTCTGCTATGAGGGCGAAGAAGGAGGAGCTGCGGGAAGCCGGGGATATTGTAACTGGGAAATCCTTTATGTTGCGGAGGAAGTTCGGAGATCCACGGTATGCCTCTCTGGATTGCCGGTGGAGTTCGGAGGATGTGTATATGGATTTGGCGGCGAGCGCTGCCCGATGCGGCCAAGTACTTCAAGGGTCAGACGGACCGTGAATTGGACCAGCTGTTTTGGACACAATTCCATTCTCCCGAGCGTCCGCTTTCATTGACTGACCAATTAGCCGAATGGGCCGAACTGAATAGGTTGTCCGGACTCGCCATGAGGTCTGTTGTGGATCAGCTATGGCCGGAAAGGCCAAAACCAAACAGCTATTTCAGCTTGGTGCAGCAGCTCCTTGACGTGGTGCCGCGCATTGATGCGATGAAGAGGTCGGCGTGCATGGAGGGCTCACGGATGGCCTTTTCCCATGTTAAAGCATACTGGGCGGAGATGGATGCTACCACTATTGCAGCGCGGGATTCGGCCATAGGCCGAATGGCTGCTGAGCACTACTTTGAAGTTCTTGAGGGTGCTCGTTTGATAGAGACCCAGTGCTCAAAAAATATTATGTTTGAGTGATATGTAATCTCATTGTAAGCGAAATGCTTTTATAAAATTTTTTATAAGGCTATTTTTATACTTTTGCCTGAAAGTAATATGATGCCTCCTCGGCGGCCGTTTATGTATACATGTGTATAACCTGAAAGATTGCAGCCGTCATCTTCAACCCCCACGCATATAATGCGGAGGTGCTCGCAAAAAACACGCGTTCACACTTAACCCAATGTCTTGGTCCTATTAAGGAGGTGATAGCGGAGCGAGCGAGGCAACCGGACTATAATGCTTTAGCACTTTCACTTAGCCATAGGAGTTTGACAGTGGGGCTACTAGATAGCCCCTGGTGGCTCCGCACTCTCCCGATCCCAGGGTGCGTACATGCCTGTCCGGAAAACGGCCCTTCATTAAGGCGGGGGAATTCTAACATTCCAACAGGTCATCGAGTGGTTGACCAGTCTCACGCTATATCATGACAGTCAGTTTTCGGCTTTCTCTACTGAGGTGCTCGTCCGGATGAACCAGGGCACAATCGCAGTAGTTCTCCTGGTGCTACGTTAGCCGGTAAAGCGGAACGTAAGGCACCAAAACACAGGAGCCGGGCAAACCCAACATTTGACCAAAGACAATGATTCGGAGCTGATGCATATAAGGCCAAACTCGCGATGCCGAACACTCCCTAAGGTATTCGGTCTTTGTGGTATAAACCGAGCATGAATAATGGCCTTTGTAAGAAGCCCCTTGTGTCCAGGTACGTGCATTGTTCTAGCATGGCCACATTCCAAGACGTCAGCATCCTTCTCAACGGTGGATATGTATCAACAAGAAACAGTAAAAAAAGGTTTACGAAGGGTCTTAATCTAAAAAGAATCCTTGGAGCGGGTCCATGTTGCACGTCTGCGCCTGTGTCTCCGTTGTGACGTATCCTGGACGGCTGTAGCACGATGATCGTCTGTAAAAGAGAGGAATTTAGGTGAAAAAGTTGTTGTGCAAAAAGATAGTTTTTAAAGAAACCATGTATAATTCAAGATAAGAAAAAATTGCCACTTGTCTGCGCGCGTTGAGCCCCTTGTATTGACAAATAGGGGTGTGACCACTTATTCGGTATAAATAGCGGCGCCGGACTTGATTAGTTGTGTCTGAGGTCTTAACGACCTATTGGATGCTTTCGCTGGTCCGGGCGCCTTTAGTGTGCGGCTGCCAGGGCAGCCGCACTCTCTTCGACGCGCAGAGATCGCTTGATATTTCTGTTCACTGAAATGATGCCATGTGGACCGGGCATCTTGAGTGTGAGGGAGGCGTAGTGTGCTATTGCATTAAAGCGAGCGAAAGCTTCGCGTCCGAGCAGTGCTTGATAGCCACTTTGGAACGGAGCGATGTGGAAGGTTAAATGCTTGCAACGGAAGTTATCGGGGGAGCCGAATATAACTTGTAGTAGGAGGGAGCCCATACAACGAGCCCCTGGGCCTGGCGTTACTCCTTTAAAGGTAGTATTGCTATGGCGAATTTTTGTTGGGTCTAACCCCATCCCGCGGATTATATCCTGATATATTAGGTTTAGATTGCGGCCACCGTCCATCAAGACTCGTGTGAAGTGATATCCGCCAATTAATGGATCTAATACCATGGCAGCCCCTCTTGTGCGTCTAGGACGGATCTCGGGTAGGGGGTCCCGAACTGTGCGTCTAGGTCTGATGGTAACAGGAGGCAAGGGACACGAAGTGTTACCCAGGTTCGGGCCCTCTTGATGGAGGTAAAACCCTACGTCCTGCTTGATTAATATTGATGATATGTGTAGTACAAGAGTAGATCTACCACGAGATCGGATAGGCTAAACCCTAGAAGCTAGCCTATGGTATGATTGTTGTTCTGTATGTTATCCTACGGACTAAAACCCTCCGGTTTATATAGACACCGGAGAGGGTTAGGGTTACACAAAGTCGGTTACAATGGTAGGAGATCTACATATCCGTATCGCCAAGCTTGCCTTCCACGCCAAGGAAAGCCCCTTCCGGACACGGGACGAAGTCTTCAATCTTGTATCTTCATAGTCCAGGAGTCTGGCTGAGGGTATAGTCCGGCCATCCGGACACCCCCTAATCCAGGACTCCCTCAATATGTTTCTCGTATATGGAGGTGACAAAGAGCTCGTCGTAAATGTTTACGTCGATGCAAGCTTTGACACTGATCCGGATGACTCTAAGTCACAAACCGGATATGTTTTTTTATTAAATGGTGGAGCTGTCAGTTGGTGCAGTTCCAAGCAGAGCGTCGTGGCGGGATCTACATGTGAAGCGGAATACGTAGCTGCTTCGGAAGCAGCAAATGAAGGAGTCTGGATGAAGGAGTTCATATCCAATCTAGGTGTCATACCTAGTGCATTGGGTCTAATGAAAATCTTTTGTGACAATACTGGTGCAATTGCCTTGGCAAAGGATTCCAGATTTCACAAGAGAACCAAGCACATCAAGAGACACTTCAATTCTATCCGCGATCAAGTCAAGGAGGGAGACATAGAGATTTGCAAGATACATACGGATCTGAATGTTGAAGACCCGTTGACTATGCCTCTCTCACGAGCAAAACATGATCAACACCAAGACTCCATGGGTGTTAGAATCATGACAATGTAATCTAGATTATTAACTCTAGTGCAAGTGGGAGACTAAAGGACATATGCCCTAGAGGCAATAATAAAGTTGTTATTTATATTTCCTTATATCAGGATAAATGTTTATTATTCATGCTAGAATTGAATTAACCGGAAAATTAGTACATGTGTGAATACATAGACAAACAGAGTGTCACTAGTTTGCCTCTACTTGACTAGCTCGTTGAATCAATGATGGTTATGTTTCCTAACGATAGACATGAGTTGTCATTTGATTAATGGGATCATATCATTAGAGAATGATGTGATTGACTTGACCCATTCGTTAGCTTAGCACGATGATTGTTTAGTTTGTTGCTATTGCTTTCTCCATAACTTATACATGTTCCTATGACTATGAGATCATGCAACTCCAGAATATCGGAGGAACACTTTGTGTGCTACCAAACGTCACAACGTAACTGGGTGATTATAAAGGTGCTCTACAGGTGTCTTTGATGGTGTTTGTTGAGTTGGCATAGATCAAGATTAGGATTTGTCACTCCGATTGTCGGAGAGGTATCTCTAGGCCCTCTCGGTAATGTACATCACTATAAGCCTTGCAAGCAATGTAGGTAATGAGTTAGTTACGGGATGTAGCATTACGGAACGAGTAAAGAGACTTGCCGGTAACGAGATTGAACTACGTATTGAGATACCGACGATCGAATCTCGGGCAAGTAACATACCGATGACAAAGGGAACAACATATGTTGTTATGCGGTTTGACCGGTAAAGATCTTCGTAGAATATGTAGGAGCCAATATGAGCATCCAGGTTCTGCTATTGGTTATTGATCGGAGACATGTCCCATTTATGTCAACATAGTTCTCGTACCCGTAGGGTCCACACGCTTAATGTTCGGTGACAGTCGGTATTATGAGTTTATGTGTTTTGATGTACCAAAGATAGTTTGCAGTCCCGGATGTGATCACAGACATGACGAGGAGTCTCAAAATGGTCGAGGCATAAAGATTGATATATTGGACGACTATATTCGGACACCGGATATTTATCCGAATGCTGGCGGGTTATCGGAACCCCCGGGGGAACTAATGGGCCAACATGGGCCTTGTGGGAGAGAGAGGAGAGGGCCTAGGGCTGCCCCCCCCTTGGGAGTCCGAATTGGACAAGGAGGGAGGGCGGCACCCCCTCTTTCCTCCCTCCCTCTCTCCCCTTCCTTCCCCCTTCCCCCTTCCTAGTTGGACTAGGAAAAGGGGAGTCCTACTCCTACTAGGAGGAGGACTCCCCCTCTCCTTGGTGTGCCCCTAGGCCGGCCGGCCTCCCCCTTGCTCCGTTATATACGGGGGCAGTGGGGACCATAGAACACACAAGTTGATTGTTTTCCAGCCATGTGTGGTGCCCCCCTCCACCATAATCCACCTCGGTCATATCGTAGCGGTGCTTAGGCGAAGCCCTGTTCCGGTAGCATCATCATCACCGTCATCACGCTGTCATGCTGACGAAGCTCTCCCTCGAAGCTCTACTGGATCTGAGTTATTGGGACGTCACCGAGCCGAACGTGTGCAGATCGCGGACGTGTCATACCTTCGGTGCTAGGATCGGTCGATCATGAAGACGTACGACTACATCAACCGCGTTGTCTTAACGCTTCCGCTTACGGTCTACGAGGGTACATAGACAACACTCTTCCCTCTCGTTGCTATGCATCACCATGATCTTGTGTGTGCGTAGGATTTTTTTTGAAATTACTGCGTTCCCCAACAGTTTATCCTCTCAAAGGATTACACACCAAGGAGACAAGTAGGGAAGACATGCGGTAGAGTATCCAAAGGATCTTCAAGATCATCTTCCCATTTTCAAGACCTATATACTGCTTTCCCTTGTACCCAGCATGTAAAATAGCTTAGATGCTTATCGCATCCTCCGTAAAAATACGTTTTGACGTATCAATTAGACTATAATGGAAACAGTTTTGCCCAACCCTGTTCGGTATTGGCTTATTTCCTAATCTGTATTCCCTCTTTACGTCAGATTGTTGTATATACCTCGGCACGATTAAAATCGCCAGGGGCTTTATCTGGCCACGTATATTTTTCAAACAAAATAAGTTTGAACACTTATATAGTATGCTTTGGCGTCCCGAATATGGCACTATATGCATCGGCTCCGAATCACGTCTTTGGTCAATAGTTGGGTTTCCCGGCTCCTGTGATTACCACCTTGCGTTCTTCTTGTTCGGCTAAGGTAGTAAAGGGAGAACTACTGTGATTGTGTTTCTGGTTCGTCCGGTCAAACACCTCAGTAGAGAAAGCCGAAAACTAACTGTCATGATGCGTGAGAGCTGGTCAGCAATTCGGCGACCTACTAAATCTCTAGTGATTTCTTCTTTATTACACGAAGGACTGGCCCTTACCAGTCACGTGCCTACGTCATCCAAGTTTGGATTGCCGCACGCGCACCAGGGGCTATGTCATAGTCCCATTGTCAAACTCCTATGGCTAAGTGAAAATAGTAAAGACGCAGAGTCCGATTGCCTGGTTCGCCACACTAACACCTCCTTCACGGACCAAGATGTTAGGTCAAGTGTGGTTATGTGCTAGCCCGAACACCCCCGTAGTATCTACGTGGGGGCTGAAGCCGACGACTGGCAAACTCTCAGGGATAAAAACGGCCGCACAGGAGGGAAAACACATTAAAATAAATAGTATAAGTATATTACAAAGCTTTGTCTCATATAACACCTGGGCAGTCCAGATATATTCGCTCGAATATGATGTCCTTCGAGCATTGGCCCTCTATCAAGCGGGCACCCTCCAGGACGTCTTCGAAATGGCGCTCTGGCATGCGATGATCCTTGCCTCCGGGCGAACCCTCAACCTCCATGATGGCAGCCTTCATCTTCGCCCAGTGCATCTTGACACGGGCAAAGGCCAGCCACGCACCATCTATACACGATGACCGCTTGACCGTGTCAATACGAGCCAGCGCGTTAACAAGTCGTTGCACCATGCCAAAATAGCTGCTGGGGACGGGTTCGGCTGGCCACAGCTGAACTATGATTTCCCACATGGCCAATCCAGACATCTTTTGCAGCTCGGACCACTACGCCATCTAATCATTCAACAGCACTGGGCGCTCCTGTGCCGCAAACTGTGACCAGAATAGCTTCTCCATCATATGACCCTCCTGGGCCCAGAAGAATGTCGCAGCGTCCGCGGCACTCTTTGGAAGATCCGCAATGGCATCTGGAGCATGCTACCTCTTTTAGCACTGCATTGGTTTTCCCCGAAGAGGAAGGGATGATGCAGCGAAGTAGTGTAAGTATTTCCCTCGGTTTTTGAGAACCAAGGTATCAATCCAGTAGGAGGCTACGCGTGAGTCCCTCGCACCTACACAAAACAAATAAATCCTCGCAGCCAATGCAAATAGGGGTTGTCAATCCCTATAGAGCCACTTTACGAGAGTGAGATCTGATAGATATGATAAGATAATATTTTTGGTATTTTTATGATAAAGATCCAAAGTAAAATAAAGGCAAAGTAAATAGCAAAGTAAATAACTAAGTAGTAGGAGATTGATATGATAAAGATAGACCCGGGGGCCATAGGTTTCACTAGTGGCTTCTCTCAAGAGCATAAGTATTCTACGGTGGGTGAACAAATTACTATTGAGCAATTGACAGAATTGAGCATAGTTATGAGAATATCTAGGTATGATCATGTATATAGGCATCACGTCCGAGAGAAGTAGACCGACTCCTGCCTGCATCCACTACTATCACTCCACTCATCGACCGCTATCCAGCATGCATCTAGAGTATTAAGTTAAAAACAGAGTAACGCCTTAAGCAAGATGACATGATGTAGAAGGATAGACTCATGCAATATGAAGAAAACCCCATCTTTTTATCCTCGATGGCAACAATAGAATACGTGCCTTGTTGCCCTTACTGTCACCGGGAAAGGACACCGCAAGATTGAACCCAAAGCTAAGCACTTCTCCCATTGCAAGAAAGATCAATCTAGTAGGCCAAACCAAACTCATAATTCGAAGAGACTTGCAAATATAACCAATCATACATAAAAGAATTCAGAGAATATTCAAATATTATTCATAGATAGACTTGATCATAAACCCACAATTCATCGGTCTCAACAAACACACCACAAAAAGAAGATTACATCGAATAGATCTCCACAAGAGAGGGGGAGAACATTGTATTGAGATCCAAAAAGAGAGAAGAAGCCATCTAGCTACTAACTATGGACCCGTAGGTCTGAGGTAAACTACTCACACTTCATCGCAGAGGCTATGGTGTTGATGAAGAAGCCCTCCGTGATCGATGCCCCCTCCGGCGGAGTTCCGGAACAGGCCCCAAGATGGGATCTTGTGGATACAGAAAGTTACGGTGGTGGAATTAGGGTTTTGGCTCCGTATCTGATTGTTTGGGGGTACGTGGGTATATATAGGAGGAAGAAGTACGTCAGTGGAGCAACAGGGAGCCCACAAGGGTGGAGGGCGCGCCTGGGGGGTAGGCACGCCCCCTACCTTGTGGCCTCCTGTTACGTGTCTTGACGTAGGGTCCAAGTCTCCTAAGTTGTATTCGATGAGAAAATCACGTTCCCGAAGGTTTCATTCCGTCTGGACTCCGTTTGATATTCCTTTTCTTCAAAACCCTAAAATAGGCAAAAAACATCAATTCTGGGCTGGGCCTCCGGTTAATAGGTTAGTCCCAAAAATAATATAAAAGTGGATAATAAAGCACAATAATGTCCAAAACAGTAGATAATATAGCATGGATCAATCAAAAATTATAGATACGTTGGAGACGTATCAAGCATCCCCAAGCTTAATTCCTGCTCGTCCTCTAGTAGGTAAATGATAGAAACAGAATTTTTGATGTGGAGTGCTACTTGGCATAATTTTAATGTAATTCTTCTTAATTGTGGTATGAATATTCAGATCCGAAAGATTCAAGACAAAAGTTCATATTGACATAAAAATGATAATACTTCAAGCATACTAACAAAGCAATTATGTCTTCTCAAAATAACATGGCTAAAGAAAGTTATCCCTACAAAATCATATAGTCTGGCTATGCTCTATCTTCACCACACAAAATATTTAAATCATACACAACCCCAATGACAAGCCAAGCAATTGTTTCATACTTTTGACATTCTCAAAACTTTTTCAATCTTCACACAATACATGAGCGTGAACCGTCGATATAACACTATAGGTGGAATAGAGTGGTGGTTGTGGAGAAGACAAAAAGGAGAAGATAGTCTCACATCAACTAGGCGTATCAACGGGCTATGGAGATGCCCATCAATAGATATCAATGTGAGTGAGTAGGGATTGCCATGCTACGGATGCACTAGAGCTATAAGTATATGAAAGCTCAAAAAGAAACTAAGTGGGTGTGCATCCAACTTGCTTGCTCATGAAGACCTAGGGAAATTTGAGAAAGCCCATCATTGGAATATACAAGCCAAGTTCTATAATGTTGGTGGGAACGACACCTATGGGATCACAAGAATCCCTACTACGGTTAGTGGGGCGCGGGGTCGTGAGAAGAGCGGATCTAACAGGTAGCACACGGTTCGTTTATCCAGGTTCAGGCCGTGAGGATGCGTAAAACCCTACTCCTGCTTTGGTGGATCGTATATGTGTGTTCTTGAGCTAGCTATGGGGCGTGAGGAGCTCCAAAAAGCCGAATCCTTCTCCTGGTCGCCTCGGGCCTCCTTTTATAGGAAAAGGGGTTGCCACAGTGGCACACAGGAGGTGGAAAGGGTACAGTGATGTGAGGTTATCCCTCGCATTACATGACCAGGCGCATTTAACGCGTCTTGCTTAGGTGTCCTTGCTTTATCGGGGACGGGGGAGAGATCTGTCTCGTCCGTTGTCGCTCCTTCTTGTGTTGACACGCGCCCTGGCCAGCGATGCCTGAGATGCCACGTAGGTAGGCAGGCAGCTGAGGTGGCGCAGTGGTGGGTCTTCACGAAGATCTGCATGCCGCAACGCAGGTGCCTGCCCAGCTGGTTGGGTCGGCAGCTGCATGCATGCGGTGTTGGAGGTTTAGTTGGCGTGGGCCTAATGGTGGCCCTGCGGGTGTCCTCGGTAAGGGCCTTGCCGGGGGCCCGGCAAGGGTCTTGCCGAGGTGCCTGCTGTCATCCCTGGCAAGGCACTTGCTGGGGGCCTTGTGGTCTTCCTCGGCTGGGATCCCGCCAAGGGTTGTCGTCTCCTTAGTGCGTATCTGATCTTGAATGTCTTCACAAAGATCTGCATGCCGCCACAGGGATGTCTCCCGGATCCTTGCCCTTTGGGGGCAGTGGACTCAAGAGTGATTTGCTCCGTAGGCGCGGGACAAGTCGCCGCGGCAAGGGTCTTGCCGGGGCTGCTAGAACTGTCTCCTGGCAAGGATCTTGCCGGGGGAGTCCACTTCGTCCCCTTTGCTCTTCATGGTCTTCGCCTTGGCGTCGTAGTTCTCTTGAGCTTCAGTCTTACCCTGGCTCACCTCCCTTGCCTTGCTTGGTATGGTGGTGCCCGTGGCTCAGACTGCCCGTGCACAGTTATAGGGGTACAAAAAGTGTACCCCTCTTTTTGTACACCGACAGGAGCCCCCGGGCCTTGGCCACACATAAGCGCAACCCGTTGTTGGGCTAGGCCCAAAAACGGTGCGCGGGCAGGCGGGGTGGTTTTTTCCGCGGTAAGGTTCTTCGCGCGCTGCGCTTCCCACGACTCCTGCGCGTGGCGCGACGTGGGGAGGCGCGTGTGACGTGGGTGGCATGCGTGGGGTTGGTTCCCGCGGGCATGCGTCACACCACAGTTAATGTGAAAGGAGGCAGCCCGTATTTTCCCCCATAAGAAAGGAATAATCGCGGGCGCGCTGCTCACTTTCTCCTCTTTCCTCGTGCCTTTTCCAATCTCAGAGCCGCCGTTTCCTCTCTTCCTTCCTTCCTAAGCTTCCGCCATCGCCTGCCGTCGTTGCTTCACCATCCCCCTTCCTCAGCCCTCTAAACTTCTTGGTCGCCATGGCGCCCAAATCCGTCAAGGGCAAGGGGGTGGCTAAGGGCGCTGGGACTGTGGAGCCGCCGGAGAGCGCGCTGTCGGGGGACCGGACGAAGTCCGCCTTTTTCTTCCCCTCGACGGTTGATGTTCGAGAGCTCCGGGCCTCCTTCAGGCCCCTATGGGGAGCGAAGACGGGGGGAGAGAATTCGGGACACCCGGCGACGCGCGTCATTCCTGCTGCTTGCGCCGATCCTGCTCCAAATCGGTATCCCTTTTTCATCGGTTATCTTTCTTGCGGGTTATGCCCCCCTTTCTCCGATTTCTTCTGTGACGTTATGCACACCTTCGGCTTTCACCTCTTGGATTTTACTCCGAATACGGTGGCGTGCATGGCTTTCTTCGCGCATCTTTGCGAAGGCTTTGTCGGGGTGCATCCCAACACGGCGCTCTTCCACCATTATTTCTTCCCTCGGATCTAGCCGGGAGGTGCCGTCTCTGGTTGCGTCACCTGGATCCCAAGATCCAAGGGGGTGTACCCAGACGATGCCGTGAAGGAGAGGTGGGAGGAATGGCGTGGCCGGTGGTGCTGGATTGAGGATGAAAACCCGCCGGAATTCTGCAAGGTCCACCGAGTGCCGCCGGTCCGTGGCACCGATTGGAGCGATGTCGACACCGCCGACGGGAGGCTCACTGTTGCCACTACTAGGATTCTCCGGCTCACCCGGGCCGGACTCACCCTTGAGATGATCGGGGCGGACTTCATTCACTGCCGGATCGCCCCGTTGCACAACAAGGGGAGGCCAGCTTGGCTCTTTATGAATCCGGCTGACATTATGCAACTCCGCCCCGGCCTTGATCACTACTTCACAGTGCTAGCACATGCCCACTTCTGCCAGCGGCTTTTCCAGCTTGATGTGGTTCACGATGGCGAGGTCGAACGGACCGGCAAGGCCGCGAGGGCTGCCGCAAAGGTTGGCAAGGCCCTCAAGGGGCCGTTTTTCAAGCTGCCAGCGGGGGTGGTCCCGTTGTGCAACAATTCGCGTCGGTCCGAGATCATCGCCATGATGCCGGACTGTAATGCACACGGCCCTGTCCCGAGCTGGAAGGAGCCGAAGGACGCGGATGTGCAGGAATTCTTTGACACCCTGATCGAGGTGTATGTCAATGCTGATGCCGAGCGGTGGCTTGTCATGGACACCACCCAGGCAGAGCTGGACTACATCGCCACTAGGGCGGGGGAGGCACAGCTTGCCATGGAGGCCGGCAGCACCGGGGGTGTGGAGGACAAGGCCCCAACGGCTGCGGAGGAAGAGGAGCTCACCCGGTGGGCGGCGGCCTCCGGGGAGGTCAGCAGCGCTAACACTGGACTCCGCTCGTCGAAGACGCAGCCGACGAGTCGTCGTCGTCGGAGGATGTGGCAGCGGGCTCGACGCCAACCAGGGGAAGAGGGCAAATCCTGCGGCGGGCTGGCTCCGGCTAGCCGGTCTGGCCCGGCAGGGCTACGCGGCCTCAATTGACCCTGGAGGGGTCTGGGCGTCACACGAGGGCCACAGCAGCCAAGAGGCTGACGAAGGCCGCTGAGAAGAAGAAGACAACAGCCCCTTCCTCATCTGGGCGCGCACAAACCCCGCCGTCTTTGCCTCCTCCGGCAGATGTCGACTCGGATGTTGACGCGGAGGTCACTTTTGATCTCGGGCCTCTCAGCCCGAAGAGGAAAAGGAAAGTGGTGGAAGAGGAGGAGGTGGATGACGAGTAAGTACTCTGTTCCTTACTGCCATTTCCATTCCTCTGAATTAAGTCACTCATCTTGATCGGTTTTTGCTTTTGCAGGGATGCAGAGACGTTGGCCCAGAGGGTGAAGAGGGCGAAGGCCTCAGCAAGCAGTCAGCCCCCAGCTGGGGCTTCAAAGACGCCACTAGTGGTGTTGAGCAGCCCGGACAGGAGCCCCCGGCACAGCCCCCAGCGTAAGTTCGTCACCCTCCTCTTATTTGACATGTGGTAGGCGTTCGATGCTATGGTGTTGACCTTGTCGGGTTTGCAGGAGGGGAGCGGCAGCAGGAGGAGCCGCAGAGGGCTACCCCCAACACACCACCCCCATCGACTACGCCGCCGCGAGGGGCGTCCCTGGCAAGGGCATCAAGCACAGAGCCCACACCCATGGAGGAAGAGGGGAACTTGGGCGCTGGTGACTCTGCCACGGCGCCTGATGCTGGCGGGGAGGGGACTTCTACTTCACAGCCTGGCACTGGTGAGTCGCCTGTCCTCCGTCTCTATTTTTCCCTTATTCTTTTTCTTGGCTTCAATGCTCCCATTACTACCCAGGCCCTCCTTCAATGGGTATGGAGGACGTGGATACTGTTGTTGGGAACATTGCTGAGGAGGCCGCCAGGGATGCTGGCGAGGTCGCCACTGATGAGGCTGCCAAGGATGCTGCCGAGGACACCGCTGCGGGGCCGCCAAGGCTACCGGCGAGGCTTCTGCCGAGGGCGCCAACGGTGGGCCTGCCGGGGAAGCCGGCAAGGCCATTGCTGAGGAAGAGGTGGTTGATGATCAGCCTCCCTCCTCCTCAACCTCGGGTCCCGGCATATATCTGAAGGTGGGCGACGATCTTTTCGTCCATCTCCCAGGGGCGTCAAGTTCCCGGGCGCCCGCCGAAGGGGAAGTCTTTGACGGCGAGGTGCTTGCCGCCACTGGGCTCGAGGTTGTCGATGAGACGGGCATTGGCGGTGATGGTTCTCCAGAAGAGCAGCTTTTCCGCGCTATGGGGGCCAACTTCCGAAAACTCTAGGCGCTCTATCGTGTCCGTCTGGACAAGGTTAAGTCCAGGACGGCAATGGTGGACCAGGCGGAGGTGGATTTTAAGGCGCGCATTGCTGAGATGCAGACCTGGTTCCACCAGACTCGCGAGGAGCAGAGGGCCTTTCAGGAGGAATTGGCCAAGCACAATGTCGAGCTCACCATGAAGATGGCTGACATTGAGAAGGCCCAGGAAAAGGCGGCGAACTTGGCGGCCGCGGCTGAGGCCGTCCGGAACCAGCATCAAGCCGCACTAGATTTCCAGGAAGAGGACCTCACCGTGCGTGAGGCGAAGCTTGCCGCAGCGCTCCATGGAAAGGATGAGGAGCTCGAGGCCCTTGTCGCACGGCGGACTCGCGAGATGGAGCAGAGGCACAAGGAGGCACTCGATGCCCAGGCTCTGGCCCATGCCGGCAAAGTAAGGGAGTTGGAGGTGGAGCAGGACGAGCTGAAGGAGCAGGCCTTCAAGCTGTCCAACGAGAAGAGCACGCTCAACAACGCCTTGGTGGAGGCGCAAGGAGCGGTCATCAGCAAGGCTGGGGAGCTCTCCGAAGTGCAAAACTCCGTCAGAGATCTCAAGCTGAAGCTGGAGGATCTCGAGAAGATGTTGTCAGAGAGCAGGGCTCGGGAGGATACCTTGACCAGGAGTCTGGAGGAGGAGAAGCAGCTGCGGGCAAACGAGGACGCCTCCCACCAGGATTATGTGGTGGGCGGGAACAGATGGATCAGCCGTCTGGAGGATGTCGCCGGTAGGGTCACCTCGCAGTTGGCCACCATGGGGATGCCAAATGTGAGGTACGCCCCTGAGCGTAGCGGGGCCGTCAACACCAAGCTGACCCTGTTCTTCGAGGGCGTCCTTGGAGCCTTGGCTTATCTTCACTCCAACCGAGCGGCCACGTTGGCCGGGGAAGCCCGGCGACTTTGCCGGGGGGTCATGACCAAGGTCCTCACCAAGATAGCGTACTGGAATCCCGACCTCGACTTCGATGCCGCGATGGATAGCTTGCCGGATGGTATTGACCTCACGGTGCTCAAGGAGCACATCAAGCCCGTCATCAGCAGCATCGACGAAATCAAGAGGGTGGAAGGCCAGCACCGGGATTAGGCATCCCGTTCTTCACCGCCGCTGCAGGTTCACGACCAAGAAAAATTTCATCTTTAGTTAGAACCGCAACAATGATGTGATGTAATATAACTTTGCAGTACTCTTAATTTCATGCACGTTATTTCCCCGTTCAATTCCTCTTTGTATGTGCGCCCTACGTCGATTGGGTAGGCTTGCCGGCGCGGAAGCCCCTAGCGGTGTTTTGGGGACAGATCCCCATGGGCCTGCTGGATATGCGTGCTGCCGGATGAGCCACCTTTCCGTTCTGAACGCGGCCGCTCGAACTGTCGAGCTTGACTCGAGTCAGAGTCGAGGGCGTTGTTGATCGCGGAAGGCTACTCTGCCATTCCCGACGCAGCCGCTTGAGCTGTTGAGCGGACTCGAAATAGGGCAAGGGCGTTGCCGATCATGGGAGAGCCCCCTGGCATGCAGGTTTCTCATACAAAGGCGTGACATCTCCTTGGGGAATAACCTCATATAAAAAGGATAGAACAAATAAGGGTTCAGTGCAACTTAGCTTCTGTTTGTTGTCGCTCGAGCGCTGATCTTCAGGCCTCCTTCCCTCTCCAAGAGCCACGAAGACGAAGGAGTGCTGGGCTGATTGTTAGAGCCGATTCTCACAACTGTGGCCCCTACCTAGCGCGCCAGAGATGTTGATGGGAACGACACCTATGGGATCACAAGAATCCCTAATACGGTTAGCGGGGCACGGGGTCGTGAGAAGAGCGGATCTAACAGGTATCACACGGTTCATTTATCCAGGTTCGGGTCGCGAGGATGCGTAAAACCCTACTCCTGCTTTGGTGGATTGTATATCTGTGTTCTTGAGCTAGCTATGGGGCGTGAGGAGCTCCAACAAGCCAAATCCTTCTCCTAGTCTCCTCGGGCCTCCTTTTATAGAAAAAGGGGTTGCCACAGTGGCACACACAAGGTGGAAAGGGTACAGTGATGCGAGGTTATCCCTCGCATTACATGACAAGGCGCATTTAATGCATCTTGCTTACGTGTCCTTGCTTTATCGGGGACGGGGGAGAGATCTATCTCGTCCGTCGCCGCTCCTTCTTGTGTCGACACGCGCCCTTGTAGGCAGGCAGCTGAGGTGGTGCAGTGGTGGGTCTTCACGAAGATCTGCATGCCGCCATGCAGGTGCCTGCCCAGGTGGTTGGGTCTGCAGCTGCATGCATGGGGTGGTGGAGGTTTAGTCGGCGTGGGCTTGATGGTGGCCCCGCGGGTGTCCTCAGTAAGGGCCTTGCCGGGGCCCCGGCAAGGGTCTTTCCGAGGCGCCTGCTGTCATCCCCGGCAAGGCGCTTGCCGGGGGCCTTGTGGTCTTCCTCGGCTGGGATCCCGCCAAGGCTTGTCGTCTCCTTAGTGCGTATCTGATCTTGAATGTCTTCACAAAGATCTGCATGCCGCCACGGGGATGTCTCCCGGATCCTTTCCCTTTGGGGGCAGTGGAATCAAGGGTGATTTGCTCCGTAGGCGCGGGATGAGTCGCCGCAGAAAGGGTCTTGCCGGGGCTGCTAGAACTGTCTCCCAGCAAGGATCTTGCTGGGGGAGTCCGCTTCGTCCCCTTTGCTCTTCGTGGTCTTGGCCTTGGCGTCGTAGTTCACTTGAGCTTCGGTCTTACCCTGGCTCACCTCCCTTGCCTTGCTTGGTGTGGTGGTGCCCGTGGCTCAGACTGCCCGTGCACAGTTATAGGGGTACAAAAAGTGTACCCCTCTTTTTGTACACCGACATATAATGAAAAATTCCCACTAGTATATGGAAGTGATAACATGAGAGACTCTCTACTATGAAGATCATGGTGCTACTTTGAAGCACAAGTGTGGTAAAAGGATAGTAATATTGTCCCTTCTCTCTTTTTCTCTCATTTTATTTATTTGGGCCTTTTCCCCTTTTTATGGCCTCTTTTCTTTCTCTTCTTTTTTTATCTGGGCTTCTTTGGCCTCTTTTATTTATTTTTCGTTTGGAGTCTCATCCCGACTTGTGGGGGAATCATAGTCTCCATCATCCTTTCCTCACTAGGACAATGCTCTAATAATGATGATCATCACACTTTTATTTTTCTTACAAGTCAACAATTACAACTCGATACTTAGAACAAAATATGACTCTATGTGAATGCCTCCGGCGGTGTACCGGGATATGCAATGATGCATGAGTGACAAGTATGAAAGAATTATGAACGGTGGCTTTGCCACAAATACTATGTCAACTACATGATCATGCTAAGCAATATGACAATGATGGAGTGTGTCATAAAAGGAACGGTGGAAAGTTGCATGTCAATATATCTCGGAGTGGCTATGGAAATGCCATAATAGGTAGGTATGGTGGCTGGTTTGAGGAAGGTATATGGTAGGTGTATGATACCAGCGAAGGTGCGCGGTATTAGAGAGGCTAGCAAAGGTGGAAGGGTGAGAGTGCGTATAATCCATGGACTCAACATTAGTCATAAATAACTCATATACTTATTGCAAAAATCTACAAGTTATAAAAGCAAAGTATTGCGCGCATGCTCCTAGGGGGGGTAGATTGGTAGGAAAAGACCATCGCTCGTCCCCGACCGCCACTCATAAGGAAGACAATCAATAAATAAATCATGCTCCGACTTCATCACATAACAGTTCACCATACGTGCATGCTATGGGAATCACAAGCTTCAACACAAGTATTTATCAAATTCACAACTACTCAACTAGCATGACTTTAATATCACCATCTCCATATCTCAAAACAATTATCAAGTATCAAACTTCTCATAGTATTCAACACACTCATAAGAGAGTTTTATTATTAATCTTGCATACCAAGCATATTAGGATTTTAAGCAAATTACCATGCTATTAAGACTCTCAAAATAATCTAAGTGAAGCATGAGAGGTCAATAGTTTCTATAAAACAAATCTACCACCGTTCTCTAAAATATATAAGTGAAGCACTAGAGCAAAATTATATAACTCAAAAGATATAAGCGAAGCACATAGAGTATTCTAACAAATTCCATATCAAGTATGGCTCTCTCAAAAGGTGTGTACAGCAAGGATGATTGTGTTAAACTAACAAGCAAATACTCAAATCATACAAGACGCTCCAAGCAAAACACATATCATGTGGCGAATAAAAATATAGCTCCAAGTAAAGTTACCGATAGAAGTAGACGAAAAAGGGGATGCCTTCCGGGGCATCCCCAAGCTTTGGCTTTTAGGTGTCCTTAGATTATCTTGGGGGTGCCATGGGCATCCCCAAGCTTAGGCTCTTGCCACTCCTTGTTCCATAATCCATCAAATCTTTACCCAAAACTTGAAAACTTCACAACACAAAACTTAAAGTAGAAAATCTCGTGAGCTCCGTTAGTGAAAGAAAACAAAAGACCACTTCAAGGTACTGTAATGAACTCATTATTTATTTATATGGGTGTTATACCTACTGTATTACAACTTCTCTATGGTTTATAAACTATTTTACTAGCCATAGATTCGTCAAAATAAGCAAACAACACACGAAAAACAGAATCTGTCAAAAACAGAACAGTCTGTAGTAATCTGTAGCTAGCGCAAGATCTGGAACCTCAAAAATTCTAAAATAAATTGCTGGACTTGAGTAATTTATCTATTAATCATATGCAAAAATAATTAACTAAATATCACTTTCCAAATAAAAATGACAGCAGTTCTCGTGAGCGCTAAACTTTCTGTTTTTTACAGCAAGTTCAACAAGACTTTCCCCAAGTCTCCCCAACGGTTCTACTTGGCACAAACACTAATTAAACACAAAAAACACAACCAAGACAGAGGCTAGATAATTTATTTATTACTAAACAGGAGCAAAAATCAAGGAATAAAAATAAAATTGGGTTGCCTCCCAACAAGCGCTATCATTTAACGCCCTTAGCAAGGCATAACAAGCAAGAATAGATCTAGGTATTGCCATCTTTGGTAGGCAATTCTTCAATGAGGCATCTACCATCTTTAGTAATTTATTTCTTTTTATTAATTATCAAACTTTTAGGCACAAGATCGAAAAATTCATTTCTAACAAATGGTTCCTTAATGATAGCGAAAAGATTGGGATAAACACTTATAGATTTGAGATCCGCATTTTCCTTACTAGATGATTCACCCTTATTTTTAGGAACGTACATAAGTTTGGCAACTTTAGTGTAAGGACTCGGATTATTCTTTACGGAAGAAAAAGTGGTTCCCAAGTTGGTAATAATATTCTCAAGTTTATCGATCCTAACGGAATCGTGATTTATTTTCTCAATAACTATGGGTTCCTTTTCTTTAATATCTTTCAAAGTAACTCCTACTTTAGATCCATATTGAGAGATTTGGCTATGGATCTTTTTATCCAAATTTTCAATCAATTCTACAGTAGCAACCTTATTTGCAATAATTTCAAGCCTTTGCATTACATTCTCCAAAGTCAATATAGTTCCATTAACCAAGATAGGGGTGAGCCAAATAAATCTAACATAGCATTATAAGAATCAAAAGTATGGCTACCCAAAAAGTTCCCTTCGGTAATAGTATCAAGAACATAATGGTGCCAAGGAGTAATGCCTACATAAAAATTGCGAAGGAGAATGGTAGTAGATTGCTGCCTAGTAGATTTATTTTGAGCATTGCAAATTCTTGCTACGTCTTGAGCTTGCGTTGGTTTTCCCCGAAGAGGAAGGGATGATGCAGCAGAGTAGCGTAAGTATTTCCCTCAGTTTTTGAGAACCAAGGTATCAATCCAGTAGGAGGCCACGCTCAAGTCCCTCATACTTGCACAAAGCGATAGCTACTCGCAACCAACGCGACTAGGGGTTATCAATCCCTTCATGGTCACTTACGAGAGTGAGATCTGATAGTATTTTTGGTATAAAGATGCAAAGTAAAAAGTAAAGGCAAAGTAAAAAAGCAAAGCAAGATTAAAGTGATGGAGATTGATATGATGAGAATAGACCCTGGGGGCATAGGTTTCACTAGTGGCTTCTCTCAAGAGCATAAGTATTCTACGGTGGGTGAACAAATTACTGTTGAGCAATTGACAGAATTGAGCATAGTTATGAGAATATCTAGGCATGATCATGTATATAGGCATCACGTCTGTGACAAGTAGACCGAAACGATTCTGCATCTACTACTATTACTCCACTCGTCAACCGCTATCCAGCATGCATCTAGAGTATTAAGTTAAAAACAGAGTAACGCCTTAAGCAAGATGACATGATGTAGAGAGATAAATTCATGCAATATGAAATAAATCCCATCTTGTTATCCTCGATTGCAACGATGCAATATGTGCCTTGCTGCCCCTTCTGTCACTGGGAAAGGACACCGCAAGATCAAACCCAAAGCTAAGCACTTCTCCCATGGCAAGAACTACCAATCTAGTTGGCCAAACCAAACGGATAATTCGAAGAGACTTGCAAAGATAACCAATCATACATAAAAGAATTCAGAGAAGATTCAAATATTATACATAGATAGACTTGATCATAAACCCACAATTCATCGGTCTCAACAAACACGCCGCAAAAAGAAGATTACATCGAATAGATCTCCACAAGAGAGGGGGAGAACTTTGTATTAAGATCCAAAAAGAGAGAAGAAGCCATCTAGCTACTAACTATGGACCCGAAGGTCTGAGGTAAACTACTCACACTTCATCGGAGGGGCTAGGATGATGTACAAGCCCTTTGTGATGACGTCCCTCTTCCGGCGAAGCTCCGGAACAGGCCCCAAGATGGGATCTCGTGCATACAAAGAGTTGCGGCGGTGGAATTAGGTTTTTGGCTCCTGTTCTGATCGTTTGCGGGTACGTGTGTATATATAGGAGGAAGGAGTACGTCGGTGGAGCACCGAGGGGCCCACAAGGCAGGGGGGCGCGCCCCCCTCACCTTCATGACCTCCTCTTTGACTCCTTGGAGTAGGGTCCAAGTATCCTGGATCACGTTCGGTGAGAAAATCACGTTCCCAAAGATTTTATTCCATTTGGACTCCGTTTGATATTCCGTTTCTTTGCAACACTGAAATAGGCAAAAAACAGCAATTCTGGGCTGGGCCTCCGGTTAATAGGTTAGTCCCAAAAATAATATAAAAGTGGAAAATAAAGCCCAATATAGTCCAAAACAGTAGATAATATAGCATGGAGCAATCAAAAATTATAGATACGTTGGAGACGTATCAGGCATCCCCAAGCTTAATTCATGCTCGTCCTCGAGTAGGTAAATGATAAAAAGAGAATTTTTGATGCGGAGTGCTACTTGGCATAATTTCAATGCAAATCTTTTTAATTGTGATATGAATATTCAGATTCGAAAGATTCCTGACAAAAGTTTATATTGACATAAAAATA
Source organism: Triticum aestivum (assembly GCF_018294505.1). Classification (NCBI taxonomy): domain Eukaryota; kingdom Viridiplantae; phylum Streptophyta; class Magnoliopsida; order Poales; family Poaceae; genus Triticum; species Triticum aestivum. The sequence goes on along the minus strand of NC_057800.1, from coordinate 154,579,212 downwards.
ATAATACTTCAAGCATACTAACAAAGCAATTATGTCTTCTCAAAATAACATGGCCAAAGAAAGTTATCCCTACAAAATCATATAGTCTGGCTATGCTCCATCTTCACCACACAAAGTATTTAAATCATGCACAACCCCGATGACAAGCCAAGCAATTGTTTCATACTCTAACTTTTTCAAAACTTTTTCAATCTTCACGCAATACATGAGCGTGAGCCATGGATATAGCACTATAGGTGGAATAGAATGGTGGTTGTGGAGAACACAAAAAGGAGGGGAAGATAGTCTCACATCAACTAGGCGTATCAACGGGCTATGGAGATGCCCATCAATAGATATCAATGTGAGTGAGTAGGGATTGCCATGCAACGGATGCACTAGAGCTATAAATATATGAAAGCTCATCAAAAGAAACTAGTGGGTGTGCATCCAACTTGCTTCCTCATGAAGACCTAGGGCACTTGAGGAGGCCCATCATTGGAATATACAAGCCAAGTTCTATAATGTAAAATTCCCACTGTTATATGAAAGTGATAACATGAGAGACTCTCTACTATGAAGATCATTCTGCTACTTTGAAGCACAAGTGTGGTAAAAGGATAGTAGCATTGCCCCTTTTTATTTATTTTCTCTTTTTTTGGGCCTTCTTTTTTTTCTTTGGCATTTTTTTGGGACAATGCTCTATTAAATGATGATCATCACACTTTTATTTTTTTACAACTCAATGATTACAACTCGATTCTAAAACAAAGTATGACTCTATATGGATGCCTCCGGCGGTGTACCGGGATATGCAATGAATCAAGAGTGACAAGTATGAAGAAATTATGAATGGTGGCTTTGCCATAAATACTATGTCAACTAAGCAATATGACAATGATGAATGTGTCATTATGAACTAGATGGTGGAAAGTTGCATGGCAATATATCTCAGAATGGCTATGGAAATGCCATAATAGGTAGGTATGGTGGCTGTTTTGAGGAAGGTATATGGTTGGTGTATGATACCGACGAAAGGTGTGTGGTATTAGAGAGGCTAGCAAATGTGGAAGGGTGAGAGTGCGTATGATCCATGGACTCAACATTAGTCATAAAGAACTCATATACTTATTGCAAAAATCTAGAAGTTATCAAAGCAAAGTATTACGCGCATGCTCCTAGGGGGATAGATTGGTAGGAAAAGACCATCGCTCGTCCCCGACCGCCACTCATAAGGAAGACAATCAATAAATAAAGCATGCTCCGACTTCATCACATAACAGTTCACCATACGTGCATGCTACGGGAATCACAAACTTTAACACAAGTATTCTTTAAATTCACAACTACTCAACTAGAATGACTTTAATATTATCACCTCCATATCTCAAAACAATTATCATGCTTCAATCTTTTCTTAGTATTCAACACACTCAAAAGAAAGTTTCAAAAATCTTGAATACCAAGCATATTATTATTAAGCAAATTACCATGCTATTAAGACACTCTCAAAATAATTTAAGTGAAGCAAGAGAGATCAATAGTTTCTTTAAAACAAATCCACCACCATGCTCTAAAAGATCTAAGTGAAGCACATAGAGCAAAATTATAACGCTCAAAATATATAAGTGAAGCACATAGAGCAAAACTACTTAGCTCAAAAGATATAAGTGAAGCACATAGAGTATTCTATCAAATTTTAATTCATGTATGGCTCTCTCAAAAGGTGTGTACAGCAAGGATGATTGTGGCATACTAAGACACAAAGACAGAAATAATACAAGACGCTCCAAGCAAAACACAAATCATGTTGGTAAATAAAAATATAGCTCCAAGTAAATTACCGATGGAAGTGGACGAAAGAGGGGATGCCTTCCGGGCATCCCCAAGCTTTGACTTTTTGGTGTCCTTGGATTATCTTGGGGGTGCCATGGGAATACCCAAGCTTAGGCTCTTGCCACTCCTTGTTCCATAATCCATCACAAGAATTCACCCAAAACTTGAAAACTTCACAACACAAAACTCAAAATAGAAAACTCGTGAGCTCCGTTAGCGAAAGAAAACAAAAGACCACTTCAAGGTACTGTAATGAACTCATTATTTATTTATATTGGTGTTAAATCTAATTTATTCCAACTTCTCTATGGATTATAAACTATTTTACTAACCATAGATTCATCAAAATAAGCAAACAACACACGAAAAACAGAATCTGTCAAAAACAGAACAGTCTGTAGTAATCTGTAGCTAGCGCAAGATCTGGAACCCCAAAAATTCTAAAATAAATTTCTGGACGTGAGGAATTTATCTATTAATCATATGCAAAAAGAATTAACTAAATATCACTCTTCAAATAAAAATCACAGCAGTTCTCAAGAGCGCTAAAGTTTCTGTTTTTTACAGCAAGTTCAACAAGACTTTCCCCAAGTCTTCCCAACGGTTCTACTTGGCACAAACACTAATTAAACACAAAAAAACACAACCAAAACAGAGGCTAAATAATTTATTTATTACTAAGCAGGAGCTAAAAGCAAGGAATAAAAATAAAATTGGGTTGCCTCCCAACAAGCGCTATCATTTAACGCCCCTAGCTAGGCATAAAAGCGAGGATAGATCTAGGTATTGCCATCTTTGGTAGGCAATCCATAAATGGCTCTCATGATAGTTTAATATGGCAATTTTATTTTCTCTCTTGGAAAGTGTTCCATGCCCTTTTTTTAATGGAAATTGAAATCTAATATTCCCTTCCTTCATATCAATAATCGCACCAACCGTTCTAAGGAAAGGTCTACCAAGAATAATAGGGCAAGAGGGATTGTAATCTATATCAAGAACAATGAAATCTACGGGCACATAATTCCTATTTGCAACAATAAGAACATCATTAATCCTTCCCATAGATTTCTTAATAGTAGAATCCGCGAGATGCAAGTTTAGAGAGCAATCATCAAAATTGCGGAAATCTAGCAAATCACACAAAGTTTTGGGAATAGTGGAGACACTAGCACCCAAATCACACAAAGCATAAAACTCATGATCTTTAATTTTAATTTTAACAGTTGGTTCCCACTCATCATAGAGTTTTCTAAGGATAGAAACTTTCAGCTCAAGTTTTTCTTCATAAGATTGCATCAAGGCATCAACAATATGTTCGGTGAAGGATTTATTTTGACTATAAGCATGTGGAGAATTTAGCACGGATTGCAACAAGGAAATACAATCAATTAAAGAGCAACTTTCATAATTAAATTCCATGAAATCCAATATAGTGGGTCTAGCAACATCTAGATTTTTATTTCTTTCAATCCCACTTTCATCAATTTCATCATTAAGATCTAAATACTCCGAATTTTTAGAACGCCTCCTAGGTAAAGGAAGATCATATTCAATTTAATCAAGGTTAATATTGCAAAACAAAGATTTAATAGGGGACACATCAATAACTTTTAGATCTTCATCTTGATTTTCATAGGAATTGGAAGAACACGCTTTAATAAAGGCATCTTTGGAAGCACGCATCCTAGCGGTTCTTTCCTTGCACTCATCAATGGAAATTCTCATGGCTTTGAGAGACTCATTGATATAATGCTTAGGAGGAATAGATCTAAGCTTTAAAGAATCAACCTCAAGGGAAATTCTATAAATGTTCCTAGCCAAATCATCAACTTTAAGAAATTTCTCTTCAAGCAAAGCATTAAAATTCTTTTGTGAATTCATAAATTCTTTAACACTATTCTCAAATTCAGAGGGCATCTTATTATAATTTCCATAAGAGTTGTTGTAGGAATTCCCATAATTATTAGAAGGATTACTAGGATATGGCCTAGGATTAAAATTCCCTCTATAAGCGTTGTTACCAAAATTATTCCTACCAACAAAATTCACATCCATAGATTCATTGTTATTCTCAATCAAAGTGGACAAAGGCATATCATTAGGATCAGAAGAAACACTCTTAGTAGCAAATAATTTCATAAGTTCATCCATCTTTCCACTCAAAACATTGATTTGTTCTATCGCATGCACTTTTTTATTAGAAGATCTTTCAGTATGCCATTGAGAATAATTAGCCATAATATTATCTAGGAGTTTAGTAGCATCTCCTAAAGTGATTTCCATAAAAGTGCCTCCCGCGGCCGAATCTAAAAGATTTCTAGAAGAAAAATTCAATCCGACATAAAAAATTTGTATGATCATCCACAAAATCAGACCATGAGTAGGGCAATTACATATCATTAATTTCATTCTCTCCCAAGCTTGTGCAACATGTTCATGATCAAGTTGCTTGAAATTCATAATATCGTTTCTAAGAGAGATGATCTTAGCGGGAGGGAAATACTTAGAGATAAAAGCATCTTTGCACTTGTTCCAAGAATCAATACTATTCTTAGGCAAAGACGAAAACCAAGCTTTAGCACGATCTCTAAGAGAAAAAGGAAATAGCTTTAATTTAACAACGTCATTATCGACATCTTTTTTCTTTTGCATATCACATAAATCAACGAAGCTATTCAGATGAGTAGCGGCATCTTCACTAGGAATGCCGGCGAATTGATCTTTCATAACAAGATTCAAAAAAGTAGCATTGATTTCACAAGATTTGGTATTAGCAAGAGGAGCAATCGGAGTGCTAAGGAAATCATTATTACTGATATTGGTGAAGTCACACAATTTGGTAGTATCTTGAGCCATCGCGACAAACAAGCAATCTAACACACGAGCAAACAAAAAGGCAAGCGGGCAAAAGAGGCAAATAGAGAGGGAGGATATAGAGAGAGGGCGAGTAAAACGGCAAGGGTGAAGTGGGGGAGAGGAAAACGAGAGGCAAATGGAAAATAATGTAATGCGAGAGATAGGGATTCTGATGGGTACTTGGTATGTTGACTTTTTGCGTAGACTCCCCGGCAACGGTGCCAGAAATCCTTCTTGCTACGTCTTGAGCTTGCGTTGGTTTTCCCCGAAGAGGAAGGGATGATGCAGCAGAGTAGCTAACTATTTCCCTCAGTTTTTGAGAACCAAGGTATCAATCTAGTAGGAGCCCACGCTCAAGTCCCTCGTACCTGCACAAAGCGATAGCTACTCGCAACCAACGCGATTAGGGGTTGTCAATCCCTTCACGGTCACTTACGAGAGTGAGATCTGATCGATATAATATTTTTGGTATTTTTGGTATAAAGATGCAAAGTAAAAAGTAAAGGCAAAGAAAAAGCAAAGCAAGATTAAAGTGATGGAGATTGATATGATGAGAATAGACCCGGGGGGCATAGATTTCACTAGTGGCTTCTCTCAAGAGCATAAGTAATCTACGGTGGGTGAAAAAATTACTGTTGAGCAATTGACAGAATTGAGCATAGTTATGAGAATATCTAGGCATGATCATGTATGTAGGCATCACATCCATGACAAGTAGACCGAAACGATTCTGCATCTACTACTATTACTCCACTCATCGACCGCTATCCAGCATGCATCTAGAGTATTAAGTTAAAAACAGAGTAACGCCTTAAGCAAGATGACATGATGTAGAGACATAAATTCATGCAATATGAAATAAACCCCATCTTCTTATCCTCGATGGCAACGATGCAATATGTGCCTTGCTGCCCCTTCTGTCACTGGGAAAGGACACCGCAAGATCGAACCCAAAGCTAAGCACTTCTCCCATGGCAAGAACTACCAATCTAGTTGGCCAAACCGAACGGATAATTCGAAGAGACTTGCAAAGATAACCAATCATACATAAAAGAATTCAAGAGAAGATTCAAAAATTATTCATAGATAGACTTGATCATAAACCCACAATTCATCGGTCTCAACAAACACACCGCAAAAAGAAGATTACATCGAATAGATCTCCACAAGAGAGGGGGAGAACTTTGTATTGAGATCCAAAAAGAGAGAAGAAGCCATGTAGCTACTAACTATGGACCCGAAGGTCTGAGGTAAACTACTCACACTTCATCGGAGGGGCTAGGATGATGTAGAAGCCCTCCGTGATGACGGCCCTCTTCCGGCAGAGCTCCGGAATAGGCCCCAAGATGGGATCTCGTGCATAAAAAAAGTTGCGGCGGTGGAATTAGGTGTTTGGCTCCTGTTCTGATCGTTTGGGGGTACGTGTGTATATATAGAAGGAAGGAGTACGTCGGTGGAGCATCGAGGGGCCCACGAGGCAGGGGGCGCACCCTAGGGGGGGGGGGGCCCACCTTCGTGACCTCCTCTTTGACTCCTTGGAGTAGGGTCCAAGTCTCCTGAATCACGTTCGGTGAGAAAATCACGTTCTCGAAGATTTTATTCCGTTTGGACTCCGTTTGATATTCCGTTTCTTCGAAACACTGAAATAGGCAAAATATAGCAATTCTGGGCTGGGCCTCCAGTTAATAGGTTAGTCCCAAAAATAATATAAAAGTGGAAAATAAAGCCCAATATAGTCCAAAACGGTAGATAATATAGCATGGAGCAATCAAAAATTATAGATACGTTGGAGACGTATCAATTCTATACCAAGCATCTTTTAGATTTTCACCCTCCCTTTGCTTAAAATTTAGAATTTCATTCTCGGGACAACAGAGAAGATAAGGGACTAGCCATAACGACAAGCAAACAGACTAACACACAAGCAAACAGAAAGCAAGCGAACAAAAGAGGCAAATAGAGGGAGGATAAGGAGAGAGAGAGGGCGAGTAAAACGGCAAGGGTGAAGTGGGGGGAGGAAAATGAGAGGCAAATGGCAAATAATGTAATGCGAGGGATAAGGGTATGTGATGGGTACTTGGTATGTTCACTTTTGCGTAGACCTCCCCGGCAACGGCGCCATAAATCCTTCTTGCTACCTCTTTTAGCACTGCGTTGGTTTTCCCCGAAGAGGAAGGGATGATGCAGCAAATTAGCGTAAGTATTTCCCTCAGTTTTTGAGAACCAAGGTATCAATCCAGTAGGAGGCTACGCGTGAGTCCCTCGCACTGCACAAAACAAATAAATCCTCGCAACCAATGCAAATAGGGGTTGTCAATCCCTATAGGGCCACTTACGAGAGTGAGATCTGATAGATATGATAAGATAATATTTTTGGTATTTTTATGATAAAGATCCAAAGTAAAATAAAGGCAAAGTAAATAGCAAAGTAAATAACTAAGTAGTAGGAGATTGATATGATAAAGATAGACCCGGGGGCCATAGGTTTCACTAGTGGCTTCTCTCAAGAGCATAAGTATTCTACGGTGGGTGAACAAATTACTGTTTACCAATTGACAGAATTGAGCATAGTTATGAGAATATCTAGGTATGATCATGTATATAGGCATCACGTCCGAGAAAAGTATACCGACTCCTGCCTGCATCCACTACTATTACTCCACTCATCGACCGCTATCCAGCATGCATCTAGAGTATTAAGTTAAAAACAGAGTAACGCCTTAAGCAAGATGACATGATGTAGAGGGGTAGACTCATGCAATATGAAGAAAACCCCATCTTGTTATCGTCGATGGCAACAATACAATACGTGCCTTGTTGCCCTTACTGTCACCGGGAAAGGACACCGCAAGATTGAACCCAAAGCTAAGAACTTCTCCCATTGCAAGAAATATCAATCTAGTAGGCCAAACTAAACTGATAATTCGAAGAGACTTGCAAAGATAACCAATCATACATAAAAGAATTCAGAGAAGATTCAAATATTAATCATAGATAAACTTGATCATAAACCCACAATTCATCGGTCTCAACAAACACACCACAAAAAGAAGATTACATCGAGTAGATCTCCACAAGAGAGGGGGAGAACATTGTATTGAGATCCAAAAAGAGAGAAGAAGCCATCTAGCTACTAACTATGGACCTGTAGGTCTCAGGTAAACTACTCACACTTCATCGGAGGGGCTATGGTGTTGATGAAGAAGCGCTCCGTGATTGATGCCCCCTCCGGCAGAGCTCCGGAACAGGCTCCAAGATGGGATCTCGTGGATACAGAAAGTTACGGCGGTGGAATTAGGGTTTTGGCTCCGTATCTGATCGTTTGGGGGTACGTGGGTATATACAGGAGGAAGAAGTACGTCGGTGGAGCAACAGGGGGCCCACGAGGGTGGAGGGCGTGCCTTGGGGGGTAGGCGTGCCCCCCTACCTCGTGGCCTCCTGTTACGTGTCTTGACGTAGGGTCCAAGTCTCCTGAGTTGTATTCGATGAGAAAATCACGTTCCCGAAGGTTTCATTCCGTTTGGACTCCGTTTGATATTCCTTTTCTTCGAAACCCTAAAACAGGCAAAAAACAGCAATTCTGGGCTGGGCCTCCGATTTATAGGTTAGTCCCAAAAATAATATAAAAGTGGATAATAAAGCCCAATAATGTCCAAAACAGTAGATAATATAGCATGGAGCAATCAAAAATTATAGATACGTTGGAGACATATCAGAGCAATCCACAATCGAGTGAGCAAGACATACTTCTGATTGCCGAATTTACTCTGTAAAAGAAAAGGCTTACCAGCCGCTATTTGTCTGGCCTGCTTGATCTCTTCGCGCGCCGCTCGGGATTCGGCCCGCGCTTCCTCGGCCTCCTTAATGGCCTTAGCAAGGTCGGTCGCATGGGATTTATTGTTGTCCTCTAGGGACTCACACTTGTTGGTGACGTCCTTGAGCGCCTGCTCCACTTCGATCACCCTCTCCTCGTATGGGCAGCGGACGACCTGCTCGAACTTTAGGTCCTCAGCCGCTTTATCAGCGGTCGCTTTGTTCACCCTCGCCTGCTCCTTGGCCTGGGCAAGCTCACCCCTAAGGGCCTCGATCGTAGCGACACTGCCTGCAAACATACACATAGCAGCGCATGAGCTTTGAATCAAGATCTACATATTAACACAGGCATGAACGAAATATTCTGAAACATAACTTGGGCTTCATCAAATTTCTTGTTAATGCGGACGAGATCCTCATTGGCCAGCCCCAGCTTACGCTTGAGCTCGGATACTTCAGCGGCCTGGGCGGTTGCTGCTAATAGTGAAGCATGTGTCCCAACATATAAAAGTACATTATCTCCTGCGAATATTATCGATCCTATGTTCCCCCTTTTTCAAAAGACGACTATAGCCTCAAGGGCTACTATCTATACACATGCATCTTTTTCATATGAAAAGCGGTCAGGAATATTACATCGCATACCTCGAAGCCTGCTATCAGGCTAGTGAAGGCCTTGTTCAGCCCGCTCTTGGCGGAATGAACCTTTTCAATCGCCACACCCATCAGGGTGCGGTGCTCCTCCACGACGAAAGCACGTTGTAGTGACTCCATCAGTGTGCTCGGCTCCTCTGAATTACTGGAGGTTGCCGCGGAAGTTGGCACTCCTCCCTCCCTTGCGAGGGGTCGCCTACTCGATTCCGGAGCCACTTTGGTTTCCAGAATATAGTGTTCGGCTGGGGGCCGGGTCAAAGCCCCCGTCATCAGTCTCCGTGGGGATTGCTCCCCCCGTGTTTTCGGCGGCCAAGGCGTTACCCTTTGGTGCCGCTTCGATGGACTCCCGCACCACCCCATGGCCTGGAGAGGCCCTTCGGGACAACATTTTGGTGTCGTCCATGGTGATAGGCGGGGAGGCTCGCGAGGGCGACTCGCTCTCCATCATCTTCGGGTCCAAAGAATTCCCCTATGATGATTGTTGGGGGAGATCGCGGGCCGGACTACACCATGTAACGTGTTAAATTACAATCATAAAGATTGGGCGTATGAAAGGCACCCTCGTATACTTACGATGCTGCAAGGGGCTTCGGCCTGGGTCGTCACTCGGGGATGGTGTCAGCATCCGAATCTGAGCCATCCGGAAGGGATATCTTCCCCCTCTTGGGCACCTCCGCTTCTGGATCTACGGGGGGCGCCCTTTTCTTCCTTCTCCCCTTAGGGGGAGAATTATTCTCTGCCTCCTCCTCCTCCTCCTCTTCATCTTCATCTTCCTCATGGGAGGAGTGAGTTTTGGTCTATCTGGACACTGCGTCCGAAGTACCCTTTCGGCGGAGGCCACCTTTGGCCTCCTTCCTCTTTTTCTTGGCCTTTTTCTCCAGCGCCTTATAGGGCACTGTAACTAGCATCTTCATTAATAGAGGATTAGTTGGGTTTTCGGGAGTGGAGCCGGACACCTGATCCGCTCCGCCTTCTTTGTCCAACCCTGTTATAAGACGAAAGTCTCAGAACACCCCTTTTTTATTAAGGATCTGAGTTGTGTTCAGACATATGGCACTTACCGGGGAAGCCGGATGATTGCAGTCAAGGCCGATGTCTTCGGACGTATGTGGCCATGACTTTTGAGTCTTGAAGAGTAGCTTCCAGATTGCTTCGTGTGTCATGCCAACAAACCACTGCAGGGTCCGCAGCCCTTCTGGATTGAACTCCCACATGCGAAGAGACCGGCATTGGCAGGGAAGGGTTCGGCGGATGAGCATCACCTGGACCATGTCAGTGAGGCTGGTGCCCTTCTCTATGATACATTTGATGCACTTTTGCAGCCTCAACACCTTGTCGAATGATCCACAGTCTAGACCCTTGTTGGTCCACAATGCGAGCCGTAGCGGGGGTCCGGATCTGAAAGTAGGAGCGGCCACTCACTTGGTGCCGCGAGGTTTGGTGATGTAGAACCACTCCTGCTGCCACGTCTTGATGGTCTCCACAAAAGCCCCTCCGGGCCAGGTGACGTTGGGGAGTTTGCTCACCATGGCACCACCGCAATCCGCGTGCTCTCTGTCTACCACCTTCGGCTTCACGTTAAAAGCCTGGAGCCACAAGCCGAAGTGTGGGGGATGCGGAGGAATGCTTCACACATGACAATGAATGCTGCGATGTGGAGGATGGAGTTTGAAAGTGCTAGTTATCGACTAGAGGGGGGTGAATAGGCGATTTTTATGAAAGTCTTCAAAACACGGGGGCTTTGAAGAAAAACAGGAGAAATGAACCTATTGATATGCAGCGGAAGGTAGACTACACTAGACAAGCCATAGTCAAGTAAGTAATGAAGTGAAAGCATGAAGACTATCAGCATGTAGGTAGTACGGATCAAGATGGAAGATAGTATGAAGCCAATCAACAACAGTCTTCACACAGTGAAGTCAATCAGATCATGCAAGCAGACAATGACTTCACGAAGACAAACTGTAAGTAAAGAGAGAGGTAAGGATAGAACCAGTTGCTTGGTGAGGACAGGTATTTGTTGGACCAGTTCCAGTTGCCGTGACAATTGTACGTGTGGTTAGGGAGGCTGAGATTCAACTTAGAAGACCGCGTATTCACCTTATTCCCCTTGAGCTAAGGACACACAGTCCTCGCCCAATCACTCTGATAAGTCTTCAAGGTAGACTTCCAAACCTTCACAGACTTCGTTCACCGGCGATCCATAATGACTATTGGATGCTCAAAACGTGACGCCTAACTGGCTGGAGGATTCACAGTCCTCAAGTGCAATAAGTCTTCAGATCACGCAAACAGAAATACTTTAGTGATGCCTAACACTCTTTGGCTCTGGGTGTTTAGGGCTTTGTCCGTGCAAGGATTTCTCTCTCAAAGGCTTCGAGGTGGGTTGCTCTCAAAATGACAAAAGTCGTGCACTAACTCTGAGCAACCACCAATTTATGGTGTAGGGGGTGGGATATTTATATCCACGAGGCAATCCGGCCTGATTTGTCCAAAATGACCCTGGGTCACTAAGGAACTGACACGTGTCCAACGGTCAGATTTCAAACACATGCGGCAGCTTGACTTGGGCTACAAGTAAAGCTGACTCATCCAGCTCTAGATAAGATTTCTCTCATTGTCTTCGCTCGAAGACATAGGATTTGGTTGAGCATCACTTCAGTCACTATGACTTTGTTCACTTGGACCCCACTTAACAGTACGGTGGTTCCTATGACTCAACAAAGAAGAAAAGGAAACTACGAAACAACTATGTCTTTGCAATCCATAGTCTTCATACGATGTGTTCTCATGTCATAGTCTTCAATGTGAAACTCTTCACAGACCACCATTGTCTTCAATGTCTTCACACATTTTTAGGAGTCATCTCTGGTAGGTAAACCGAATCAATGAGGGACTACTACCTATGTTATCCTGCAATTCTCACAAACACATTAGTCCCTCAACCAAGTTTGTTGTCAATAGTCCAAGACCAACTAGGGATGGCACTAGATGCACTTAAAGAGTTCGGGGCTAGATCGTGGAAATCTAGCCCGTAATAGAACATGAGACCTCGAAAAAAAAGGGGTGGAGGGGAAACCCTACTCCACGGAAAAAATGAGGGAGGAACACAACCCTCTAACTAGGCTGTGGAGTAGGGATAACTTGCTCTTTGGCAGGAAGCCTGTGTCTGATTTCCGCTGTCAAGTACCTCGTCTCCCGGAGCTCCTTGATGTCCTTCTCTGTTATGGAGGAAGCCATCCATTTGCCCTGCGCGCCAGATCCGGACATGGCTGGAGTGTTTGGTGGGAACTGCTATCTCTTGAGTACTGCGTTGGTTTTCCCTTGAAGAGGAAAGCGCGATGCAGCAAAGTAGCATAAGTATTTCCCTTAGTTTTTGAGAACCAAGGTATCAATCTAGTAGGAGACTACACGCAAGTCCCTCGTACCTACACAAACAAATAAGAACCTCGCAATCGACGAGATAAAGGGGTTGTCAAGCCCTTCAGGTCACTTACGAGAGTGAGATCTGATAGAGATAATAAGATAAATATTTTTGGTATTTTTATGATATAGATTGAATGTAAAGATTGCAAAGTAAAATAGATTGGAAACTTTTATGATAAAAGATAGACCCGGGGGCCATAGGTTTCACTAGTGGCTTCTCTCAAGATAGCATAAGTATTACGGTGGGTGAACAAATTACTCTCGAGCAATTGATAGAGAAGTGCATAATTATGAGAATATCTAGGCATGATCATGTATATAGGCATCATGTCCGCGACAAGTAGACCGAAATGATTCTGCATCTACTACTATTACTCCACACATCGACCACTATCCAGCATGCATCTAGAGTATTAACTTCATAAGAACAGAGTAACGCATTAGGCAAGATGACATGATGTAGAGGGATAAACTCAAGCAATATGATATAAACCCCATCTTTTCATCCTCAATGGCAACAATACAATACGTGCATTGCTGCCCCTGTTGTCACTGGGAAAGGACACCGCAAGATTGAACCCAAACTAACCACTTCTCCCATTGCAAGAAAGATCAATCTAGTAGGCCAAACCAAACTGATAATTCGAAGAGACTTGCAAAGATAACCAATCATACATAAAAGATTTCAGAGAAGAATCAAATATTGTTCATCGATAAACTTGATCATAAACCCACAATTCATCGGATCTCGACAAACACACTGCAAAAAGAATTACATCGAATAGATCTCCAAGAAGATCGAGGAGAACTTTGTATTGAGATCCAAAGAGAGAGAAGAAGCCATCTAGCTAATAACTATGGACCCGAAGGTCTGTGGTAAACTACTTACACATCATCGGAGAGGCTATGGTGTTGATGTAGAAGCCCTCCGTGATCGATTGCCCCTCCGGCGGAGCTCCGGAAAAGGCCCCAAGATGGGATCTCTTGGGTACAGAAGGTTGCGGTGGTGGAAATAGGGTTTCGTGGTGCTCCTGGATGTTTTTGGGGTATATGGATATATATAGGAGTACAAAGTAGGTCGGTGGAGCTGCGAGGGGCCACGAGGGTGGGGGCGCGCCCAGGGGGGCAGGCGCGTCTCCCTGCCTTGTGGCCACCTCGTTTCTTTCTTGACGTCTACTGCAAGTCCCCTGGATCACGTTTGTTTTGAAAAATAACTCTCCCGAAGGTTTCGCTCCGTTTGGATTCCGTTTGATATTCCTTTTCTACGGAACACTGAAATATGCAAAAAACAGCAATTTGCACTAGACCTTGGGTTAGTAGGTTAGTCCCAAAAATAATATAGAAGTGTATAAATAAGCCCATTAACATCCAAAACAGATAATGTAATAGCATGGAACAATCAAAAATTATAGATACATTGGAGACGTATCAAGCATCCCCAAGCTTAATTCATGCTCGTCCTCGTGTAGGTAAATGATAAAAACAGAATTTTTGATGTGGAATGCTACCTGGCATAATTATCAATGTAATTTTCTTTATTGTGGCATGAATATTCAGATCCGAGAGATTCAAGACAAAATTTTAATATTGACATAAAAATAATAATACTTCAAGCATACTAACTAAGCAATCATGTCTTCTCAAAATAACATGGCAAAAGAAAGTTCATCCCTACAAAATCATATAGTTTGGTCATGCTCCATTTTCGTCACACAAGAATGCTCTCATCATGCACAACCCCGATGACAAGCCAAGCAATTGTTTCATACTTTAGTAATCTCAAACTTTTTTCAACTTTCACGCAATACATGAGCGTGAGCCATGGATATAGCACTATGGGTGGAATAGAATATAATGATGGGGGTTATGTGGAGAAGACAAAAAAGGAGAAAGTCTCACATCGACGTGGCTAATCAATGGGCTAGGGAGATGCCCATCAATTGATGTCAATGCAAGGAGTAGGGATTGCCATGCAACGGATGCACTAGCGCTATAAATGTATGAAAGCTCAACAAAAGAAACTAAGTGGGTGTGCATCCAACTTGCTTGCTCACGAAGACCTAGGGCATTTGAGGAAGCCCATTGTTGGAATATACAAGCCAAGTTCTATAATGAAAAATTCCCACTAGTATATGAAAGTGACAAAACAAGAGACTCTCTATCATAAAGATCATGGTGCTACTTTGAAGCACAAGTGTGGAAAAAGAGGATAGTAGCATTATCCCTTTTTATTTCTCCTTTTTTGGCCTTTCTTTTTTTGCCTTTCTTTTTTTATTTGGGACAATGCTCTATTAATGATGATCATCACACTTCTATTTATTTACAACTCGATACTAGGACAAAATATATACGAATGCCTCCGGCGGTGTACCAGGAAGGGCAATGAATCAAGAGTGACATGTATGATAAATTATGCATGGTGACTTTGCCACAAATACGATGTCAACTACATGATCATGCAAAGCAATATGACAATGATGAAGCGTGTCATAAATGAAACGGTGGAAAGTTGCATGGCAATATATCTCGGAATGGCTATGGAAATGCCATAATAGGTAGGTATGGTGGCTGTTTTGAGGAAGATATAAGGAGGTTTATGCGTGATAGAGTGTATCATATCATGGGGTTTGGATGCACCGGCGAAGTTTGCACCAACTCTCAAGGTGAGAAAGGGAAATGCACGGTACCGAAGAGGCTAGCAATGATGGAAAGGTGAGAGTGTGTATAATCCATGGACTCAACATTAGTCATAAAGAACTCACATATTTATTGCAAAAATCTACAAGTCATCAAAAGCCAAGCATTACGCGCATGATCCTAGGGGGATAGATTGGTAGGAAAAGGCCATCGCTCATCCCCGACCGCCACTCATAAGGAAGAGAGTCAAAGAACACCTCATGTTTCAAATTTGTTACACAACAGTTACCATACGTGCATGCTACGGGACTTGCAATCTTCAACACAAGTATTTCTCAAATTCACAACTACTCAACTAGCACAACTCTAATATCACCATCTTTATATCTCAAAACAATTATCAAGTATCAAACTTCTCATAGTATTCAATGCACCTTTTTATGAAAGTTTTTATTATACCCATCCTGGATGCTTATCATATTAGGAATAATTTTATAACCAAAGAAAATTACCATGCTGTTCTAAAATACTCTCAAAATAATATAAGTGAAGCATGAGAGATCAATAATTTCTGTAAATAAAACCACCACCGTGCTCTAAAAGATATAAGTGAAGCACTAGAGCAAAATTATCTAGCTCAAAAGATATAAGTGAAGCACATAGAGTATTCTAATAAATTCCAATTCATGTGTGTCTATACCAAAAGGTGTGTACAGCAAGGATGATTGTGGTAAACTAAAAATCAAAGACTCAAATCATACAAGACGCTCCAAGCAAAACACATATCATGTGGTGAATAAAAATATAGCCTCAAGTAAAGTTACCGATGGAAGAAGACGAAAGAGGGGATGCCTTCCGGGGCATCCCCAAGCTTAGGGTTTTGGTTGTCCTTGAATTTTACCTTTGGTGCCTTGGGAATCCCCAAGCTTTGGCTCTTGCCACTCCTTATTCCATAATCCATCAAATCTTTACCCAAAACTTGAAAACTTCACAACACAAAACTTAACAGAAAATCTAATGAGCTCCGTTAGTATAAGAAAAAAAATCACCACTTACGGTACTGTAATGTAACACCCTCGATGCGACTATATCTCCCACGTGTCGAGGCACGACTTAGAGGCATAATCGCATTGAAGGCATATGTCGCAAGTTAGGCAATCTTCACAACATCCCATGTAATATAGATAATAAAAGGGGAGATAACATAGTTGGCTTACACTCGCCATGTCAATCAAGGTACATAAATAACATTATAGCATCCAAAACACTCATGGCCCGACTACGGCGCCAAAATAAAAGATAACCCAACATGCGACACGGTCCCGATCAACCCCAACTGGGCACCACTACTGATCATCAGTAAAGGAAACATAGTAACATTGAGAGTCTTCGTCGAACTCCCACTTGAGCTCAAGCGCGTCTCCTGGAGCGGAATCATCAGGCCCTGCATCTGGTGTAATAGTAATCTGTGAGCCACAGGGACTCAGCAATCTCGCACCCTCGCGATCAAGACTATTTAAGGTTATAGGTAAGGCAAGATAAATATGTGGAGCTGCAGCAAGCGACTAGCAAAAATGGTGGCTATCCTGTTCGCAAAAGAGAGTGAGAAGAGGAGGCAAAGCGCGAGCGAGAAACTAGAGAGCAACCTGCGCAAACATTACTCCAACATCGTGTCCACTTCCCGGACTCCGCCGAGAAGAGGCCATCACGGTAACACACTCAGTTGATTCATTTTAATTAAGTTAAGGTTCAAGTTATCTACAACCGGACATTAACAAATTCCCATCTGCCCATAACCGCGGGCACGGCTTTCGAAAGTTCAAATCCCTGCAGGGGAGTCCCAACTTAGCCCATGACAAGCTCTCACGGTCAGCGAAGGAATAGACCTCCTCCCGAGACGTTCCGATCAGACTCGGTACCTCGGTTCTTCAAGACACTTCGACAGGTTAAAACAAGACCAGCAACACCGCCCGAATGTGCTGACAAATCCCGATAGGAGATGCACATATCTCTTTCTCAGGGCACACTCAGATTTTCCAAACTTCGGTAGGCCAGCCCAGAGTTGCCCCTGGTGGCAACCGGCGGCTGACGAGTTGGACCAACACTCAGAGGAGCACTGGCCCGGGGGGGTTTAAAATAAGATGACCCTCGGGCTCCGGAAACCCAAGGGAAAAGAGGCTAGGTGGCAAATGGTAAAACCAAGGTTGGGCATTGCTGGAAAAGCTTTAATCAAGGCGAACTATCAAGGGGTTCCCATTATAACCCAACCACGTAAGGAACGCAAAATCCGGGAACATAACACCGATATGACGGAAACTAGGGCGGCAAGAGTGGAACAAAACACTAGGCGAGAGGCCGAGCCTTCCACCCTTTACCAAGTATATAGATGCATTAAGATAACAAGATAATATAATGATATCCCAACAAGTAAATAAATGTTCCCAACAAGGAACGGCCTTCCATCTTCACCTGCAACTAGCAACGCTATAAGAGGGGCTGAGCAAAGCGGTAACATAGCCAATCAACGGTTTGCTAGGACATGGTGGGTTAGAGGTTTGACATGGCAATTTGGGAGGCTTCAAAGCAAGTGGTAGGCATCGTAGCATTGGCATAGCAAAAGAGCGAGCAATCTAGCGTAGCAAAGATAGTAGTTATTTCGAGGGTATGATCATCTTGCCTGCACAGTTGTCAGAGTTGACTGGATCCTCGAAAACAAACTCAACGGGATCCTCGTTAGCGAACTCGTCTCCCGGCTCTACCCAAACAAGACAAACAAGCAATAAGGACACAATCAACCACGTGCAAGAATCAAACAATATGGTGCAATGATGATATGCTATGCGGGATGCGATGCGGGATACATATGCAAGATTTGACAAGGGATGCATGAACCTGGCCTCAACTTGGGAATACAAGTGTGCCACTGGAAATATGAGATGAAATCGCTTGAAAACGATATAAAGAACGCCGGAATCGGAGTTACGGTTTGGAAATGGCAAGCGATTCAAATATGACACCGGTCTGCGATTTACAGCAAGTACCCATCTAAATGCAACAAAACGAACATGTTACGGCACCCAAACATGACAACTAAATACATGGCAGAGATGCATACAAGATGCTTAACAAAAGTCTAGCACTGAGCTACGGCCAATTCATCCATTAACAGGTTCAAACAAGCATGGAAAAAAGGCATATGGCAAACAGATCTCAGACTTAGTCAAATTAACACTTGTCTGGAACTTTAGATCAGATAGCACTCTTCGGAGCAAAAAAACTACATGATACAGGACCTGAACATGGCAAAGTAAAGCATGACATGGAGCTACTCAAAGAGCTTAACAAAAGTATCTTAGTGACCTTGAGTCAAAAGGGATCAGAAAATACAATTGCAAGCATGTGAACATGGCAAAAACATAATCAGTTCTCGGACTTAGTGAAAAACTGGCACATGCTGAAACATATCTCAAGTAGGCATGTTTATGAGCTCGATGCACTCACTACGGTGCAATTCATGACAAGCTAAGCATACACCCATCAAGAATACACAAAATGCAAGCTAGACATGGCAAGAACAATAACATAGCATGCACGGATCAACTACAACATCATCAGCAAAATTGCAAACAAGTTGACAATCTGCCCAGATTCACAAAGTAGCAAAAGTAGACCTCGATTGACTCAAGCTAGGATGCTCCATAATTGCAAACAAAGCCATGGATGGATAGAACACTACAAGATTAACAAAACATCCTTACTGATCATCCTCAAAAGAGGCACGGATCACTAGGAAACAACATGAACATATGGCAATATGAGATAAACAGCTCAAGGACTTAGTGGAATTGCTAAGTCCCTGAAATCAGCATTATCAAGTGCCTCACTTGGCAAACTTGCGCTAGTCACCACACACATCACAAAAATACATGGGTTGCACCTCTAGAAAGATGGCAAAACCCTTAACAAAACATATGTAGAACTCATGGGCATATCATGCACACAATAATCATGGCAAAAATGACAAATGTCTAAATGGAGTAGCAGATCTGACAATTATCTCAAGTATCCCTCTTCTAACAGCATTTCGGGCATCAAGATAAACTCAAATGAAAATGATGCAATGGAATGAAATGATGTACTCTCTGAGATGGACATTTTGATCTGCTATATGCATGAATCGGAGCTACGGATGCAAAGTTATAGCACGATGAACATGGGCACTTGAAACTGGAAATTCGGGGACTTGGTAGAAAAAAAACACCTCCGGATCTAGGGTTTCACGGCACGCGAACCGAGGCGATTCCAGCGAGCACTGTAGCTCCGGCGAGGTCGGTTCCTCGGCGGGAGATGAAGGGGAGGCGAGGCTGGCCTCTCCCCGGGCCGGTTCTGACGGCGACGGCGGCGGGCTTCGAGGAGCGGCGGGGCCCGCGGCGGCGGGGCGGTGCTGGCCGCGGTGGCCGGAGCGGGCAGAGGGAGCTCCGGTCGCCGGAGTTGGCGAGGGAGGCGGCGATGCGGCG